>NW_027176296.1:16795621-16819117 GCF_023349555.1 Cebidichthys violaceus
GAGCCGGTGTGCTTTCGCAAATAAACAGAAACGCGGTAAAACGATATCGCAACACTTTTTCCGCCTCTCGAAAATACCCATCAGCAAGATTCCCCGTTGCTTTCATGAATACAAATGCGCGCGGCGGCCGTCACCCTTTAACCGTTTTCACTCGCCTTCCGCAGGAAACACAAAAGCTCAGAAGGACTCTGAAAAACACAGCAAAAGACTCGTGTTTATGTGGAGTGTGCAGGCTCGCCTCGAAGGACAAATGAGACGATGCAGGCGGTGTTTCTCAAGAGCGTTCTCCGCAAGTGCTCTGAATGTAATATAATGTACGGGAGAGGCAACAAAGAGGAGATGCAGGGGAAAAAAGAAACGAGAGAGGGGAACGATGAATCAAGAGAGAAGGCTGGGGAAACAGAGAACATGAGGCAAAAGATTGTTGTTCCCACGCAACACACGTTCCCACGCAACACACATGTTCCCACGCAACTTACATGTTCCCACGCAACTTACATGCTCCCACGCAACTTACATGTTCCCACGCAACACACATGTTCCCACGCAACTTACATGTTCCCACGCAACATACATGTTCCCACAAAACATAAATGTTCCCACACAACATACATGTTCCCACGCAACTTACATGTTCCCACAAAACATACATGTTCCCACGCAACTTACATGTTCCCACAAAACATACATGTTCCCACGCAACTTACATGTTCCCACGCAACTTACATGTTCCCACAAAACATACATGTTCCCACGCAACTTACATGTTCCCACACAACTTACATGTTCCCACGCAACATACATGTTCCCACGCAACTTACATGTTCCCATGCAACATACATGTTCCCATGCAACATACATGTACGCGCAGGCAGACATATGTTGGTGTTACTGCACTTTAAAGGGAAAACTAATTTGGAATAATTCTGTGCTTAGTCTTCCCTTGAAGTTTCGGGAATGGAGACGTGACTCTTTCTCTCTCCAATACGGAATCTGATCCGATACATATTTACTAAAGTATCCGTAGGATAGAATATAATATAAGACTGTGCTTGCAGGCCGGGTCACGTGGCGACCTAGCGACTACACTGGTGGTCTCTGGAGAGCAGCTCGGGGACACGGTTCCTCGGTAACGAAGCTCGGAAAGGAAAGACGCCGACTGTAATGAAGGAGCAACCAGTTCAACGGCGCGGCTCGTCCATGTGGTTTGGATTTTTGGGAAACAATAGAGCACTGAGGAAGAAAGTGAGACTTTGGATACACGGACACATTCATTGTTCTATATATATATATATTAGTGCTATTATAAACAGATTTAAACTCATGGAGGCTGTATATTCAGGCCTCAGATATAAAGTCTGTAACCAGATCTATATCCCAAATGAGGGATGCAAAAAAAAAAAAAAAAAAAAAAAATGCAAGAAAACTAATAATAAAATAATCATAAATGAATCAAATATAAGCAGAGTAACAGAAATCCCATAAAGCCAAATAAACTCGGACCACAGAGCCGTCCTCCTCACTCAAACACACAGCTGAAGTGTGAGTGTCAGCTGAAGTGTGTGTAATCCTCCACGGTGAGCCGTGCTCCACAGTAATACTGTCACACTTACTGCAGGGCCCAAAAACAGCAGCAGCCCATATATACGAGACTCACATTAATATTTGACTAGGACTGTTGACATGCTTAGAGCGTGTGCTGGTCTCTCACACACACACACACACACACACACACACACACACACACACACACACACACACACACACACACACACACACACACACACACACACACACACACACACACACAGCTTACAGAGAGCCTCAGATCTTCTTCACTGCAGGCGATCTGTCGTTCTTTATGTTGGAACAAAGCCTATTAATGGAGGCGAAAACAAGACAAATCTTTGTCTGAGATAAATTAACATTGACACACACACACACACACACACACACACACACACACACACACACACACACACACACACCTTCTATACATCTCTTCTTGTCTCTGCAGATTTCTAGTAAAATGTCTCTTTTCTTTCTGTCTGAAATTCATATTTTGTATTTTTTTCTCGAAGCGTCTCTCCTCATATTAACACAGTCCTCGTTCTCTGCGTCTCAGCGGGACAATGACAGATTGCCGTTGACCCCCATCGCAGCTCTTTGACCCCGTCAAGTTCTTCATGAAGGCTGAAGACCAGCAGGAGAGACGCAGAGAGACGCAGAGAGACGGCAGAGCGCTGATCTCAAAGGATGAGAGGAATAAGAAGCACGCGGCACAACATGAGAATCCACTACCGCTATAATAAGAGGAATCGGGTTGCATTGAGAGAAACAGCCAGGTGGAGCCGATTCTCCAGTCGGTGCCAATAAATCAGAGCGCAATGAGATGATGTAATGAAGAGAGTTCCACTGTGACATTCCCGCTTCCTTCATGTATCAATGTGAGGGAGGTTACGGCGTCCTCATCGCTGCACAGAGCCGAAGGTTCCGGCTCTTCAGAAGAAGCTCGAGTGACATTTAAATCATTTAAATTCATGAATTCAAAAAAAAAGAAGCATTTGTTTGGCGACAGATCAACTTTTTCTGCCATAACAGCATCACATTTTGTTTTGCAATATTTTGACATCTACAGTGTTTCCACTGAACATTAATTAAAACGGGGGGACATTTTCAAGAACAATGCACATTCAGCGGCGCTGTAAATTTGCCAAAAGTGCCGACGTGAGCAAACCAGATAGTAAAATGATTCATTTACTACCAAGACTTCTGCAGATGGATGCTGTCAACGCCAAACAAACGCTAAAGCTGCATTTCAACACGCGTGGTTTAAAGAACCATACAGACATCTGAATATCATAAAACAACAGACCCTTTATGCAACTAGTGAACGGAAGTTACATACACAACCTGTCAATCACGAGGTAGCCCCGCCCTTAAAGCATCCCCTGCTTTATGGTCTGTTTGACTCTAAATGTTCCATAATGTACTAAATGAACATCATGCTGTATTGAAGAAGACTGTAAACTAGAGATTGAGACCATAAACTCATGTTTACAATGTTTACTGAGGGAATAAATCAAGAGAGAAGTAGAGTCATTTTAGACTAGACTTCTATACAACCGGAGGAGTCGCCCCCTGGTGGACACTAGAGAGAATGCAGCTTTAAGAACGTATTTGAATAATTGATCGGTCGTTTCACCTCAGGGGACGTCTTCAAATGTCTTGTTTTGTCCGACCAACAGAGCACAGCTACAAGAGACTCTTCACCAGCATTGCAAATTAAGGAAACCAGAAAATAAGTCAAAATGTATCAAAGTTTATCAAAATCGTTGCCATTTATTTTGGCTTTGAAAAGGCACTGACAACTTACTTACTTTCTGACATTACTCGTTACTGTCTGAAGGCCATATAACTGAACAACCACAACACAACATGAATACTGGATGCATCCTTATCTTAATGCTCTGCAAAAGGGGGGGGGGGGGGGTGGATGCAAAATGGTAATAGCAGGAACAGGAAATGAAAGCAACAGGAACAGAAGAAGGCACTAGTTTCATTATGGGGGAGAATGCGATATGAACGCACGCACATAAATTATACATACGTCCATTCCCACAATGTTCGCTATGACCTTTGATAACCAGAGCCAAGACTGTAATATTTCCAGCAGGCAGGTCTCGATATGAGACAGGAACCACGGCGAGAACAAAGCAGCAGCAGCAGCAGCAGACAAAGAAGCTGTGCGGTACGTTTGTGTCACTGCACCTGGGAGAGTGCACACGATGAATACTCACCACTGTAGAATGTGCATTGACGAGCGTGAAGACGTGTAAGGCGGTCGTTTCTAAACGCTCTGTAAAACGGTGATGATAAAAAAACAGCGGAGCCGGGGAACCGTCGAACCAAACGACCCGCTCCGTGACGATGGCGTCACGCTGTCCAAGCTGTAAAAAAAAAAAAAGGCTGAAGGCTCCCTAAACACCAGCCCGGCGTACAGCAGGTCACCCGGGGGAGCAGTGGAGCAGAAACACCTGAATCCACGCTCCTGATGTAAAACAGAAAGCAGCGGGGGAGGCCGACGCGTACCTTACACAAACACGCAGGTCTATCAAGGTAATAACGGGACTCTTCCATGAACACGCGAGGTCACGCCTGCAGAGTCGCTCCGGTAAACGCGGCGGCAGTTCGGTGCCTTGCTCGACGGCTAGATGGTTGTGGAGACGGGTTCAGAAAGGCAAGACTTCTGGTCGTGCAACAGTTTCTCTGGTCTCACAATGGGACAAGTCATGACAAAAGACAAACGTTGTCTAAAGTACAAGTACATGTAAATTTCTCATACCTTATCGATACATTATTTTCTCCATATGAGACGTTTTGAGAGGTTTGAAAAGGCATCGTTGGTATTGAGTTCAGGTATCGCATCGGCACCAGGATCTGCCCTCAAACATTTCTCATTTTCCACCACGTAAAAAATTGTAATTTTTCACATCAGTTGAGGCGTGAAAGGCCAAACATGCCTCTCAGCCGTGCTAAACCCGTTTAATACGGTCCGTCTACGGACAGCCGACTGTTCTCCTGACGTCCTACAACCGGATCCGTCGTCCGTGTCACTCCACTGAAATGGATTTAGATCACCGGCGAACCTGCGACTCAACCCGACGGTGAATCCACCGTGTAGCAGGAGGCCATTACGCCCGCTTCTCCGCCGGTTCACTTCATTTACATTTCCCTTCCCTCCGACCTCGTACAGTTAAAGAGCTCCAGCAGCTCTCTTCCCGTGGACTGAATCACCCCCCAGGCTGAGCTGTGGATTAATCTTTTTAGGGGCCTCCTCTGGCTGGCCAATGGGCCATTAAATTGAGAGTGAGATGGATAGAAAGATGTAGAGGAAGGAAAAGCTTCATTGTCCTCTCAGCGGGGGAAGCGGCGCAGCACACGGAGTCATCTGTGCTTAGCCGTGTTATTTTATTATTTAGTTATATTAGACATTCATAAATGCATATAGAGATCAAACACACACACACACACACACACACACTGTAAAACAGAGAGCACTTACAGAGCCCATACATCCTCCACGGCTGACTTCCTCTACAGGTCTCTACAATACTGTAAAAGGATTCTTTTAGTGATTGAAAATGCTCAGGAATTTTGAATAAATGCAGATTTTTTTTTCCCATTAAACTAAATGCATTAGTTCATGAGAAAATTACAAATAGACCCATATTTTAACATTAAAAACGTTAACGTTTTTCATCTTTGTTGATTCTTAAACGTCCGACCGAAACCACGTTTCTTATTTTAAATGTTCAGTTCCTATCATCTAGTGTCATCACAGTGACCTCCTGTCTCTGTATTAACCAGTTTGAAGGCTGTTTTTTTTTTTCCCTTTCTTCAAACTGTATTTGCATAAAGCAGTAATAGTCACAGTTCTTATCTTTGGCCAGAGGTGACACTGACAAAGAGTCAGACAGCAGCCTGATACGCAACATTACACATTAGCATTCCAGTTAACGTCTCCTTCTTATCTACGAACATGTGACAGACGTCTTGTGTATTTTCCAGCAAGCTAAAATGCAGCATAACGGCCTAGTAGCCGTTGAAAAAAATCAAAAATAAATTAGAGCTTTTAACATATTTGACTGTAAAACGGTGTGGATTACAGCTGGACTTCTGCTTTTCCTCACTGGGATGATGAACCTTCTTCACGTCGCTCTCCCTCTCTTTCCCAGCCGTCCTCTTCTCTCGCCACATCAGTCCGCCGGTTAATTCCTCTCCTGTAGTGGCTACTGAACGTAATCACCCCTTCAGTGGAGATTAGACCAAGTGCTCCCTCTCTCCCTCCGTCCGGCAACCTTGAGGATCGGAGGAGCGCCGAGCCTCCCTCCCTCCCTGCTCTCATTAGCTAATTGAAATGACTCTGGCTGGGAACGGGAGCAATATGTCGGCCTAACGACGGAGCCGTTTGGAAGTGATTTGGGGGGCGGACGCCGTGCTCCGGAGGAACCAAGCGGACCGTAAAAAAAAAATAAATAAAAATGAAAGGATTCTCTGGAAACGCATTGCAGGTGCAGCCAATGACATTCACACTCTAATCCCTTCTTTCGTGGCTTAAAGTCCATTGAAAAAGGGGAGATAGTGAAGTTCAACACAGCACAGAATAACAGGTAAATCCTCCTCGTAGGTGTTTTCACCTTTAAAGTCCTGGACTGTTCGTCCAACAGCTCACTATGAACTTTAAGCTTGTTCACAAGAAACAAAACAGACTTCCATGATATTGCATCGAATGCAGAAATTAAACGTGAAAAACCTTTCAATGCTTTAGTATTATCATAAGACAGGCGGGGACATTTTTAACGTTAACGGCTGAATGTCAAAATGCCGGTCCTAACCCTGACCGTTACCTTGACATAATTCAGAGTTAATTAATCCTGAGCCTAACCTCTGTCGCTCCCCAGATGCAGCCCCTGCTCCATTCTACATGAAACTAATTGATGAACCTCTGTTTGTCTTGTTGTTGTTGTTGTAAAGCAAACTGAATAGATGTTTATAGCTTCATCGTAATCACTCTGGTATCAGACACTCTACTTGTGAACTCATTAATCACAGCACACCTCCCCATCATCTCCACCAGAGGGATAAAGACATGGCTTGCGTGTGTGTGTGCGTGCATTCATGAGTGTGAACCTCTGCGTCTGTCCGCAGCTAATCTCCCATTCTGCTGCAGCAAACTGTGTAATATTTTTTTTGGGGGGGCCCCCCCCCGTTAAAGACCTCTCATGGTCGCTGTGACTAACACTTTCTCACAACGTTGTTTTATTGCCCGTTTTATACCGCAACTGACTGCTTGCTGATTTCTCTGGACTGGCCCCCGGCCCGTAGGGGCAGCTAGTGACACGGCTGAGTGCACCGCCGACCCCAAACCCCTTACTCTGCGGCCAGAGACACAGCGGGGCGGAAACAGTTCAATTTTGGTGTTTTGGAACGGTATGTTTGGCTTATAGCTAACAGCTAACAGAACTAGCAGCACGCACCCTGCTGAGTACCTCGCCGCCAGTCGCATTTCATCATTTTCATCAGCGTTGTATTGCGTTTACAATACGAGGACTTTGAGTTTGAATGCAGTGTGTTTTACATTGGTGTCTAGTTGGGGGGGGGGGGGGGGGGGGGGGTGGTAGCCAATTGTGGGTTGTATTCATTTAAATCACACAATACAGCGGTGGTCGTTGCGGAAACACCGGGTGAAGATCACCTTTCTAGTTTTGTAGATCTGCATTCCCTTTGCGGTGTGTAACCAGCAGCAGAGCATCGTTATTACTTGAAGCAGAGACACTTGAGGAAAAAACTGACAAAACAGCAGAAAATGTTGAAAATTTAAATTCGTTCAAAGGGATCTGTGATGGTCCGGTGGATGCCGTCCCGCCGTAAACCACTAGAACCCTCAGACAGAAAGATATTCATTGGCTCTGACTGTATTAATACTGTTCGGCGAGCAAACACTTGACCCCCAACTTGATTGAAATCGTCTGCAGCAACACTGGTGTGTGTGTGTGTGTGTGTGTGTGTGTGTGTGTGTGTGTTACACTGCCATGCTGGCTAAGACAGACACTGAAGGATGGAATGAGGGAGAGCTGCAGGAAAGAGGAGGAAAAAGCAATTAAAGCATCTTCCCTCATGCTCGCTGCTCACCTGGTCTCATGGGACGGTACCAGCGCAGCACCACCACACACACACACACACACACACACACACACACACACACACACACACACACACACACACACACACACACACACACACACACACACACACACACACACACACACACACACAACACCCATACGGTCCACCCCAGGGGAAAGTGAGCTGATTAGAGGTGTCAGACAGGTTTATTAGGTCTGTGAGGACGAATGTGTGTGTCTGTCAGTGGTCACTGTCAGACGGCCGCCGCACGGCGAGCTGCACAGCTGGGTCATCGTGTTTATAATTAAGATAAGACTAAGAGGCTGCTGCTATCGCTCCTCTTTAATTTACATCCCCCCCCCCTCCTTCCCTCTCTCCTCCTCTCTTTGTCTGCTCCTTCTTCTTCTTCTCTCCCTCCCTCCTAGTCTTCCCATTTCTCCCAGTCTGCTCCCGGTTGGCGCCTACTACAGTTACAGGTTACAACTTAAGGAAACTTCAGCTAGAAAGGCTGGTTGTGTTTCTGGTCCCTTACAAAAGAGGAGAGACGAAGAAATAAAAGACAGAGAGACGGGAAAAAAAAAGAGAAAAAGAACAGAAAGACAAAGAAACAAAGAATGATGTAAATAATTAAGGAAAAAAGACAGAAAGAAAGAGAAGAAAACAAAGGAAACACAGACAAAAAGAAGCTACAGATAGAGCTCATTTTTCATGCGGGTTAACAGCAGTTGCACGGTGACATTATCTGCCTGGCCTGACCGTATGGGAGACAATAAGAACAAAAAGACTGTGAGAATGTGAGCAGCTATGCGGTGCTGCGGTTCTCAACGTTGTGAGCCGAGGACGCCGTGCTCCCACCGGGGCCTTATATCTAAATGGTCATCTTAATGGCGTCCTCTTTAGGAGGCAGAGCTGGACGCCGGCAGCCTGCGGAGAGCCTCAGCCACGTCCCTTTAAGCCGGCATCAATCGATACTTTTGATGCTGAAATTGAATCAGATGAATGAACAGCTGTTGTGTACCGCTTGACCCCGCCGAGAATCAACAACTGTGCAAACTAAATTCAGCTTTAAAATATCCGGCGCATTACTTTGCATGCCGTATGCTGTATCTGCAGAGTGTGCACTGTGTAGTGGTACGTCTGTGGGGATGCTATCATGCCTGATTTATACTCCTGCAACTGGGCACCTTTGTGTTTGTAGCTGGCAGATGCAGGCACCTCTGGACCCGGGCTGATCTCAAATCCTTTAAGAGGCGGTCTTAAGTTGGATGATGAGGAGCTCCCATCTACCGGCTCCGATGTCCAATCGATGTCTGACTCGTAGTCACATGTTCGGGAGGAGCTCTCTGCACAGCTTTTCCACAGAAGTATATATTAGGTATTAGCAGCAGCTCTTCAATCTAGATGCTATTGACAGCATGCTGATGTTAAAACTGCGCACCACGCCTGATCTCTTAGCGTAGCGGTGTTAGCATGCTAACATACGGTTTTTCTTGGCACTTGACGCAAAGTTCAAGGTTTCTCATTTCACATTGCCGTTTTTGGCGGAATCAGACCAGCACTAAGACCTGGAAGTTAAAGACGAAAACATATTCCAGATGCACCCGATAACATTCAGACACCTTATAAACTGATAAACCCTAATCCTCTCCATTTTTTCCAGCACAGCGGTTTACACATAATCCTGTAAAACAGCATTCTTTGTCTGGAACGAACGTTAAAATGTGTCGCAGGGAAACCGCCGTATCGCTCAGATTCCCTCGTGTTGAATCACAACAAGTGAATGAGCTTTTGAAGGGCGTTTTAATTCACACGACCCATTTGAAATTCTTTCTCCTCGCTGTAACAGTCGTCGCGGCGACGCGCCGCTCTTGTAGTTCGCACCGCGAAGAGTTTCGTGAAGGATCCGTGAGATGAAAGCCGAACACAACACGCTCTCTCGTCTCCACGCAGACACAGCAGGGTACGAGGGTATAGGGTTAGACGAGCAGATGGAGGCGTTTGCTGCTGAAATCATGTTCCCAGACTCGCTAATTGGCTCAACTTGTCCACGTTTGAGAGCGTTCGACTCACGTAATTACCGCCGGGGCTTTTCAACTCGATGACAAAAAATGGAATTTGTGACTGAATGTAATTATTCCCTGGAAAGTGGAAGCTCCGCAACTATTTGACTTTGTCACTTTGATAGCAGGTTTTTTTTTTTTTTTTTTTTTTTTGGACGTGTTCGTTTTACGTCCGCCGCGCGTAAATCATCCGCCGCTCGCCTCGACAAACAAAGAGAGGCCAAAGGAGCACGAGAGCGCTCCGTCTCTCCCTCTCTCTCTCGCCCCCTCATCCCTCTCGCCTCATCCTTCCTCCCTCTCTCCACGCAGCTTTCAGCTGGGTGATTAATGAAACGTGTAACTCATTTATCATCGCTAATGTCACTTTCCTTAAGACCTGATTTTAATGCTGACCTAGTGGAAAAGACATCTCTGTGGAAGAGAGAGAGGGGAGGGAAAAAGAGAAGAGGGAGAAGCAGCTTGCAGCACAACCTTGAAATGTCTGTCCCTGTCATATGTGAACGAGTGTGTGTGTCTCTCTCTGTGTGTGTGTGTGTGTGTGTGTGTGTGTGTGTGTGTGTGTGTGTGTGTGTGTGTGTGTGTCTTAATGGGGTGATGTTGGACTATTAAAACCATTAGCGTTGATCTCCCCGTCACAGGCGTTCGTTCATCTCTGCAGCTTTTGATTCAGTTCAGAGGTCTCCTTCTCAGAATATCCCCCCCCCATTATTTACGTATGCACATCAGCGGGGTCACTTCACACCCGATGAGTGTTCACAGCACACTGTGTCTTTACTGTTCAACGTTCAAAAAATATTTACACAGAACTATTGCCTGGGAAAAAAATGGGCAATAACGGGCGATATTCTATATTATCTGAAATGTACTGGGATCCTGGTAATGGAGTCAGAAAGAGAAGAAGAAGAACAGGCGACAGTGTGTGAACAGTCTCTCTCTCTCTCTCTCTCTCGTAACAAGATGCGTCTCGCTCTCCTTCACCCTCCCCACCTGCCTCTGTGTGTGTGTGTGTGTGTGTGTGTGTGTGTGTGTGTGTGTGTGTGTGTGTGTGTGTGTGTGTGTGTTTCTCCAGTTATTAAGCTGCTGTCAGTGGGTGGTATGGCGCTCCATCCATTAACCCTGAGCACCTCTGGGCCCCTGGCCACCCTCTGTACACACACACACACACACACACACACACACACACACACACACACACACACACACACACACACACACACACACACACACACACACACACACACACACACACAGGAAGTCCTGTGGTACATACGCTGCTCTGATGGAGGGCATCTTTTGCATTACTGAGGTCACCGTCCACCTGCCCCGTGTGTCACAATCACACATGCACCGTACAGCGTACAGTACGGTAACAACACGCGCTGTAAAGCGCAGACTGATGCATTTATGCATGAGCAATAAAAGGGGTGAGCTGGGCTGCTTGGCACTTTTTAATCTATTGAGATTGAAGGGCCGGTGTGTAGAATTTCTTTGTATTTTCGTTCCTTTAGAATGAGCAGTTGGTTTCTGCGGTTCCTCCTCACAGAGTCCACTATGTTGCACCGCCATGTTTCTACCGTAGCCCAGAACGGACAAGCGAGAAGTTTCAGTTGGTTGCAATCTGCAACCTCGCCGCTAGATGCCGCCAAATCCTCCACACGGGGCCTTTAAGATCAACACCAAGAGACAGTTTAGAATCTTTCATCTACTTCAACTTTGATTTACAGTATTGTGTGTACTATTGTGTGTACGTCCTCCTATGAAAGATGTCTCCCCTACATTCATCCACAGAGACATATCGCTAACAGGAGGACCTTTGCACATTCTGACAGACGTCGGCTGTTACACAGAACGCCTGTAACAGTTTCACCGCACTCATACGTAGCGCTGAAGTGTCCTCGTCTTTCAGTGAGAAAGAGCTGAAGGCCAGCTGATATAAAGCAGAGAGAGAGAGAGAGAGAGAGAGAGAGAGAGAGAGAGAGAGAGAGAGAGAAGAGAGAGAGAGAGAGAGAGAGAGAGAGAGAGAGAGAGAGAGAGAGAGAGAGAGAGAGAGAGAGAGAGAGAGAGAGAGAGAGAGAGAGAGAGAGAGAGAGGGGGGCAGCATGGGACAAAGAGACAGACGACGCTCACAAGGTTAAGGCAGCATGACAGGGTGGAGGAGAGACCTACAGCGTATGAAGAGATAGAGCGGAGTGAAGCTGGTAACATTAAATATAACACGATCTACTATATTTGCTTTGCTGTTGGTAATAAGATCAAATACTGGGTTGTGCAGCAGAAACCTTTCACTTCCTCAAATCTGGAAGTTAAATCAGCCCGGTACGATAAGTTGTCGACCAATCGGCAAGGATTTAAAAAAGGCAACGCGACTCAAAACGCTCTTCCAAACTCTCGACACCAGAGACAGAGACAGAAGCAGCATCAATGATGCAAGACAAGCAGACGGGAAGCAGGGAGGCAGACGCTGCTGGAGGACGAACGCAGCCTGAAGACAGGAAAATACAGGAATAGGGTCGTCTTAAGAGAAGAACAACGGGCCGCTACCACAGCGTCAACACAAAGACCCGACAGTCCTCTGTAGGGCTGCAGGTCTGACACAAAGTCATTTGATCCATTGTTACAATAAAGAAACATATGGATCAGTGGAACTTTAAGAAAACAGCTTCAAAGTACAAAGACTGTATCACTCTAGCATGATGTCATGTCACAATCCCAACATTCTAGAAGTTTTCTGGTCACAATATAAATTATTTGACAATACACTGCAGAGCCCTATACTCTATACACACACACACACACACACACACACACACACACACACACACACACACACACACACACACAAGGTACAAACACAAACCTTGAAAGACTCTTTGTCTCCGAGGCAGGCAGACAGTGAAGAAATGCGAATGTGTGTCACCTGAAATCTGATCACTGTGTGTGTGTGTGTGTGTGTGTGTGTGTGTGTGTGTGTGTGTGTGGCAGTGTTTTTGGAGGCAGAAGAACCTTGGACATCAAACATTTATGGCGGTTGGCCGCGGCGTCGGGAGCTACATGTGTGACAGCAGCAGGCGAGGCTTCAGGAGGAGAGCGGCATGAAAAATGGATGGAAAAAAAAAAAAAAAAAAGGAACCATCTATTCTGAGAAAGAGATAAGGAAGCCGGGAGGAGGTGGAGGCAGGCGAGGGGGGGTGGGGTTGGGGTGGTGGTGGTGGTGAGGAGAGTCAGGGTGTGTACTATGTGTGGGAGGATGTCAGTTGTGGAAACCGGGAGTTCCACACCTTAAGGAGTCAGAGGACGCTGCTGCAAAGAGAGGTCAAAGTGTTGGTGCTGGGGAAGTTTGTGTGGGTACAAGCTGAGGGTCAGTGTGCTCTGACCCTCAGTCCGCAGACCTGACACCAGCTCCTGTTAGCATCCTATCACATAAATAACTTTTACTGCCAGCGAACGGTAAAATCTGAACAGGTCCATTTCATCAACCTGGACCTGGACTTCCTTTACCTAGTCCAGGGGTTCTCAACCTTTCACGGACACACACCAGAATAAGGAAGTTATGGCATATGACTACTCCAAGTCCCGCTGTTGAACGAATGTGCTTGAATTAAGAGGTGGGTGTGTTGGTGCGGCGCTGTCCGCGGTGCTGAAACACACTCAGTAAATCAAATGGTCAGTCGGATGAACAACAAAAAAGGATGCTGATAACGGATGCTGAGAGTGACAGTCTGACAGTAAGGGTTTGGAGGATGAATCGTATTGTAGCTGTCATTACTGGTGATCGGACAAATCCAGAAGAGTCCAGAAACCGAACTGGGTTCATCCTCACCTCTACTGGGTTTTGGAGCAGAAAAACTACGAGATTTGCTGAACCTCAGTGAGTCAGAGTCGTGCCTGCAGCGACGGACACAATCGGACACCAGGATACCGTCGAATGATGGATACAATGAGCAGAATAACCCGGTCTCTCATGTTAATATATCAAGAACCACAACCACAATACTACCGCATGTAAGTATACAGAATATCGGAGCACTCCGGGTATCAGCTTTCATCCAGAACAAACAGATACTTTTATTCTCATTGTCTTGTGATTCTTTTCCACTTTTTGTAGTTATTTCCTTACTTGACTATTTAGTGAAGCAAACCTTACGACCCTCTGTGGAAAACGAAGTTTATTACAATCATTCTAATCACTCCGTCCCTATCAAGTTCCACACTTTATCTCAACCACAACACGAGGTGCCATTACAAACCCTGGACGGTAAATTAGCAGAGATCTGAGACGCCACACGTTGATAAAAGCCACACCAGGTAAACGGACGTGCTCAAGTCCAATTACCAGTGGTCAAGAGACAGGAAGAGAAGGGGGGGACTGCCATTCAGTTGAGTATACGCAGGTGGATGGAAAGGTGGAGGAGGAGGGGGGGGAGGGTGGTGTTGGTGGAGGAAGAGCTGGAGTTAAGTGGCATTAATGAGAAAAAAAAAGGGATCAAAGCGAGGGAGTTTGGCTCCGAGGCAGCAGAGATAAGGAATTAGCAACGGAGTAGCAATCGTCTGAGCTGTCAACCGCAAATGGGGAAGAGGTAGCACGTGTGTGTGTGTGTGTGTGTGTGTGTGTGTGTGTGTGTGTGTGTGTGTGTGTGTGTACAGAGGTTGGAGGATAGGATGAGTGTGTTTGTGTTGGCCGGGTGCAATTAGTCTTATCAGGTATGCAGTGGAGCCGTAATGAATGCAGCGGTTTGGCGTATTTAACAGGCCGGCTGGCTGACTGACACCTCCAGGTAGGGGGGGGGCGGCTCTGAGGGGGCTTTGTATTTACCGTCGTAGAAAACCCTCCGATATTTACAACATTACCATAACTGTTCATGTATTCTGCCTCTTACATTTTGTACGCGGTGTTGCCGTGTGATGGCTTTGGTAATTTGGAAATAGGGGGAAAATAGGTTGAGGCGACTGAACTGAGCGTCAAAAGGGGAAGAAGGTTTATTTGGGGCAATTACACTTAAAGGGTCATTTCAGTTCTTTTGTATTTCCAATGATTCAGGTGGTCTGACTTCCAGCTTGGATAGTCTGAATTGAGCTGTTTTTAGACGCGGTGCTTTTCTTCCTACATATACTGTACATACTGTACACACTATGAAGGTCTCTGTGGACAGCATGCAGCTCTCTCTATGTGCGTATCTTTGAAAGGACGCCCGTGTGCGTATGTTTGCGCAGCTAAATATCTGCAGGCTAGCAGCTCCAGCTGAGCCGCCCTCTCTCAGCAGGGGGTCTCTGTGTGCATCCATATTTTTATTTTTTTTCCTCCACCACATACTTAAAAGGGCACAAACAGCCCTGGAACCTGAATGTTTTCCAACCAATATGGTTGCATAACGCCTTAAAAAAAAGTAATAACAATGAAGGATTTTTTTTTTTTTCCCCTCACAGAAACAAAGATAGTGACTTGAACTGAAATGACTACTTGTAAAACAAAAAGCGTTATTTTAAAATAAAAACATATTGAATTTAAAATGAATACAGACACAACATAACCGATTTAATTTTGGTTCAAACCGAGCAAAACCACAGAGGAGACGTCATCTTGTTGGAAAGTCACAACTTGGTAAACGAACGAAAAACACTTTTAGTTGATCGTGAAGGTTTTTAACCAGATGGTCTGGAAAAGCCTCGAAAATAACAACATCATAAAGGCGTTAAAACGGCCCTCTGGGTTTCACCATCATTGCATTACAGAACACTGCTTGGCAAGAATGCAGTGTTCCCTATTAAAGCGTAATGTGGGGGGGGAGTTAAATGAAATCCCGCTTCAGGGCACAGACGGGCTCGAGCCGGCCCTGCATCAGTCGGCACTGCAAAGTTAATCATATGTATTTGGCCTCTAATGAGTGAAACCTCGTATATGCAAACAGTTTCTAAATGTCTCATTATCATTATTACGTCTGCTGCATGTAGAGTCCGACCTGTAATTATAATATTAAAGTGCTGGAATACAGTGGAGGTGCCGGGGAGCCCGATCAGCAGAGCGGGAGTGAAGAGAGGAAGAAGCATGCGATGGTCAGTTTATCAGCTGCTAATTCAGATCCTTTCTTTAGAGTAAGATCTCTCTGTTTTAGGTCTATCAGCAATGGGTGTGTGTGTGTGTGTGTGTGTGTGTGTGTGTGTGTGTGTGTGTGGGGGGGGGGGGGGGACTTGATTATTAGAAACTAGAAATAAAAGAGAGAAGAGGAAAAGAGAAGCAAAGTAGAACAAAGGAAGAGGATACACAGAAAAGTAAGAGGAAGAAAAAGTGGATAAAAATGATACAAATGAGGGAGGAGGAAGAGGAGGAGGGCAGAAGGTAAAGTCATTTATATGTGGACAACACACACACGCACACACACACACACACACACACACACACACACACACACACACACACACACACACACACACACACACACACACACACACACACACACACACGTCACCTTCCTTGACATCAAACCCGCAGGGACAGGGCACGCTTGCAGACGTCTTGGCGATTAATGCGTGTGTCCATGACCAGTGCTGTACCTTATTTACATACATATTACATAGAAAAACACACACACACATTCATACACACATATATGTAATGTAGGCAGCGCACAGCACCAGCTCAAACACACCAATTCAGGAGGCATTTTTTCCAGCAAAGCTTAACTTTAGTTTGACATTCATGCACCATCCTCTGTTTAAACATGCAGCGCGAGTGTGTGTGTGTGTGTGTGTGTGTGTGTGTGTGAGAGACAGGTGTCCCTGCCTAAGATAAACCAATAATAACTCAGACTTCATTGCTTATCTGTTTAGAAATGCTCGGAATGCAAACACACAAACACATGCTGACAGACTGATAAGCTCTCATGCAACACCGCTGCCCTTCCAAAATTAAAAAAGGAAAAAACATCAACACTGTTCACATTGATAAGTTCTACTGAGCCCCCCCCTCTCTTAAAGGCCATCACATTTCATACATGCCAGTTAAACACAGGATAAAATGAAGCTGCAGCTCGCTGTCGTTTCTATGCCGACGATGAAACCTCTTTTAGTAACAATAGGGGAGACAATGGTGACGATCCCCCAGCACACTGACAAGTCCACAGTCCACAGTTACTGACAACGTGCTAGTGAGCAAATTAGACAGACCGCTAGCGAGCCAGCTAGTGGCTTTTTTAATAAACTGCACACTGGGATTACAGCGTTGGATTGTGGGATGCGTCGGTGTTGCAGAGTCAGCGCTCAGAGATCATCCATTCATCAATCCAATCATTGATCCAATTAAAAAAAAGCAACAGCAGCTGGCTGAGCGGCATGAAAACATAAAGCTGGGCACCGAGGACTCAGTTATTAATTATTGCTTTCATTATATTTATCACATTCATATTTTAGTGAGACGCCTCTCTGTTTTCTGATCTGCTGCCATTTCATTTGCTGTTAATGCTGTTCAAGTATTCTTTCCCGCATTAATGACTTCCACCATTCTTCCATTGAGATATATATTTACTGAGCAATTTCAAATGTCTTTACCAGCACTGAGTAAAGGACACAATCCGTCCCTTTTCTGATAGTTTTGAGCTTAATCGACAGTGACTTCACAAACGTCAATGTAAATTATGAGTGAATGAGCAGATTTTGTGTTAAAAAGCAGAAGTGGTTTGAATTTGTAGGTAAATCCAGCTTCTCAATGCTCAATGGCCTTCATCGGCGACTGGCCCTTTCATGTTCGTGTTATGTGAGTGTGTGTGTGTGTGTGTGTGTGTGTGTGTGTGTGTGTGTGTGTGTGTGTGTGTGTGTGTGTGTGTGTGTGTGTGTGTGTGTGTGTTTAGGAGAGGATAATGTGGGATGCACAAGTGTGATAAACAAGGATTTTCAGAGTTTTAGCGCAATGCTAATACCTCTCTGTTGCAACGGACAGATGGGAATTACTAATCTCAGGTGATGTGTGTGTGTGTGTGTGTGTGTGTGTGTGTGTGTGTGTGTGTGTGTGTTCTTGTATCTATGTTTGCGAGGATAGGAAATGATTACATTGGAAGGACTCACACTGCCATTCCTTGTTTATTCGTTGTTAAACCTTTTAACTTGTGAGTTTGTTATTCTCTTTATTCATATAGTCATGTTGAAGCAGACTATTTTAAACTGTATATTTCTAGACGTTGGGGTGAAAGGTGCCTGAGAACATAACTTAAGTCGGATGGACTGAGTTGAAGAGACGGAGGGAACAAAGCAGGCTTCAGTGTGATGGACGCCGCCAGTCCCCCGCGTGCGACGAGGCGTCAACACTTAAACAAGACGAAGATTAATATGAAAACTATGAGATTAACATGAGAGGAGAGATTAGGACGCATGCAAAGTGGGGGAGGATGAAGAGGCGGGATCGTACTTCAGGAGAGGTGTCCTATGATGCTTCATGGAGTACTCCAATGATGTAGTACTTGCGCTTCCATATCGACTTGTTCTGATACAACCTAAATTGCTGAATCGGGTTTCGGCTAGTACGCAACTTGTGTCACTTGCTACCCGATCCTTAGGTCCTGCCCAATCGGCGCCGTACATGTGCCGCTCTTAAAAAAAGAAATAAGAGCGTCTGAATAGCCTTCAGGATGGCAGACCGGAACATTTTCCGGGTCGAGCTAAGGTCGGGTATCAAGTAAAAGAATTGGGATGTAGCCTCAGCCACGCTAGCTCCTCTGTGAGGTTGTACTACTAAATCCTTAACGTGCTAAAATGCTCACAGTGACAGGACTAACATGCTGGTGATGTGAACCATTGTCACCATCTTAGTTTAGTGATGTCAGCATGCTAACGTTTTCTAAATAGCACAATACGCAAAGTACAGCTGAGGCTGATGGGAACATGTCCATCTTGGATACAACAGTACTGGACAAGCTGACATCTTGATCTGATGGTGGCGCTAGATGTAAAGTCTGATGATCACCAAAGTTAGGAATGTCTGAACCAAACCTACGAGAGGTCATGCCAGGAGAAATACAGGATTCTACACCTCCATCATGTAAACAAATATATTCAGGACATTGAATGATTGGGCTTCATCACCTACCAACCTGCATGCCCACCCTCCCCGGAGCAAATGAACAGCATCATCTTTTTTTTTCTTTTTTCTTCCTGTTTCTCTTTGAATGTGCTTTTCCCACTTGTGATTCCTCAAAGGATCGCATCATTCCTCTTCAAACAGCAGCACACCCCCCCCCCCCTCATCCCCTTAAATCTCATCTCCGTCTTCCCCCTGAAGACATTTGTGAAAGTAAGTAACACTCTGGATATCTTCTGCTGCAATTAACACACAACAAGAAAAAAGATTGGCCACACTCCTCCGTACGCCTCTGAAAGCGATGCGTTCTGATTTCAATGAGAGGAGACGCAGGGAGGCAGAGAGATCCGCTTGGTACCAGGTTCCCCCGTCTCCAAAGTTCTAAATTTAAACTACAATCCTAATCACTCCCCCATCCTCTCTCTCCCACAGGCTTGAAACTCAACACTGCACACACACACTTTCAAAACCGTCCTACGCCTGGAATCCCCCCCCCCCCCCCCCCCGCCTGCCGTTTCATGTCCCCAAAATTCCCCCCCCCCCTGCTTCTTCTTGCCAGCGCTGCAGGAATGAGCCAGTGTTTCTGCTTTTGATCTTTTTTCTGCAGCCAAGTTCTTTTTTTTGGGGGGGGGGGGGGGCTTCTGCTGCTGTGAGATTCAGAGGCAAACTTTTAGCCGCCAAAGAGCGTGTGTGTGTGTGTGTGTGTGTGTGTGTGTGTGTGTGTGTGTGTGTGTGTGTGTAAAGGGGAAGAAGAGGGAGCTGCAGGGATGCAGAAATCAAATCATTAGGATGGAGAAAGGAGAGGGGAAGAAGTTACATAACTCCTCACAGCTGGAAGAAGAACAGAGTGCAGCAGCAGCAGAGGGAGACTTGTGTTGAATTCAGAGTGGAATAGTAAATGTGAAGGAGGGCTGCAGGAGGAAGAGAACACCAAAAGATTAAAAGTAAAAACTGGCCCAAAACCCTGTTATCTCACCCGAGCATCAGCAGCTGAGGATATTTTCCCCGGCTTGAAAATCCTCTCCGAACGTCACCAAGCAACAAAAACAATTCATCGCCGTGAAGCTAAAAACAATGCCGTGTGTCTCGCGTCTGTAACAGTGGTGGAATATAGAGAACAGTGACATTGAGGAAGAAAAGTCTAGAAAGCAGTGGCTGGAAAGAAGAAGAAGAAGAGGCTAGCAGAGTTTAAAGGGCCAGTATTTGGTATTTTGGAGGCAGACATTCTCCCCTCCTCTGACCGTTTGTGTAATGCCCTGTTCTCTTTATCACCCCAAGAGAGAGAGAGAAATCCCTCCATCTTCTTTTTCTCACGCTCCCTCTGTTCTCTCACTTGCTTACTCCAGTAATTGACGACGATTGGCCCTTTGTGGAGAGCCGGGGGGCGGGCCTTCGGGGTCCGTAATGACTTTCTCTCACCTTGATCCTCTCTAATACCTCGCTCATCTTCTTTTGTCTCTCTCTCTCTCTCTCTCTCTCTCTCTCTGCCGCCTGGTGTCTAATGGCAGCGCAGCAGCTTTTGAGGAAGAAACGTCACCCTTGACTGCTTGCGGATTTAGCGAGGATTTAGCCGCGCGCCGGTTGATCCCGAAGCGCAGGGCGGGCCAGCGTTGACATCAAGGCCGCTCCGACGGGGGTTTTTTTGGGGATGGAGGTTGTCAGGGTTCCAGCCTGAGCCATCTGGGTCACGGAGGGGGGAAAAAAACCCTGCATGAGCTTCCATTTCAGAATTCAGCCAGAGATAAAGCGCTCTGAAAGATGGATTTACAACTCAAGAGACTAGATGAACGAGATGAGAGCGAGGGAGATGAATGGATGTTGCTTTTCTAGGGTTTAAAGTTGAGGGGAATCGGACCGTTTGAGGTTGAAAAATAGATGGCTCTGGCTCAGATGTTGCTACTGCTTCTTCTATTTATAAAATCAAGGTCAACAGGCCATTTTTCTACAATTAGATCCAGAATTGTGAACAAAAGAAGCAGCAGGGAAAGGAAAGAGGAGGGTTGGGGGGTGGGGGGGGGTGCTGCTTTAAAAGCCAAGTAATGAAATGATAAATGGGAAGAATAAATTGCCGAATGCAAGACGTATAACAACATCTTCCACAGAGGAGAGCGAAGACGAGGCTGGAGGGACGATTAGATAAGAGGGCGAGGGAGGAAAAGATAAACGAGGAAGAGATTGTTTTAGAGGTAATGGGGTAGTGAAGTGGTGTTTTATTAAATGAGAAAAGTAAGTGGTGGAGGGAGTGTTCGGGCGGAGGAGGGGGGGGGTGGATAACGTGAACCCGAGCGCTTGTGTACGGACGTCTGCGCGTCCTAAAACGCCGCATAACTGAATCTCCCGTGGACGCAGTGAGCGTGAGCGCAGCGGAAGACGCATGGGTCGACTAATACGGGGTGACAAATGCACTCGCACATTAAAAAAGAAGAAGAGACAACTGCATGCAGCAAACATGCGTGTAATAGAAAAAGACACCGCTCGAATTTAAACGTCACATTTAGAACACGTGAAGAGCAAGAGCGTGCTTTTTCTGTGTAAAAGGAGTAATAAGCAAATAAGAGCAGCAGAGAGGAAAACTCCCCGCTGAGCGACAGGAAACAGAAAATGGGTTAGAGGGGAAAGAGAAACCCCAGCGGGCCTGAATAATTAGTGGAGGAGAGTGACGGAGAGATGGCTGCACAAGAAAGATGGAGGCAGTGAGAGAGAGCGATGAGATGATGGGGGGGGAGGGGGGAGTCAGGGATGTGAGAAATGGGCTGAGATCGCACAAAAACGAGAAATGATGTGAGATGTGAAACAGAGGAAGAGAGAGTTGTGACACTCTGACACTCTGACAGTCTGGGGTTGACTACCACCGACTGAGGTCCTGGGATTTTTTTTTTGGGGGGAATTCTCAGCTAATTCTACCGCATATACTGAAGAGTAGCGCATGTGGAGAAACCTGTTGAACCGCCTGCATAGTTTTCACTTATTGATCATTCGACCATGTTTTGTTCGTATAAAATCAATAATAAGTTGACCCAGTTAGATTAATAACAGCAAGAGTTAATGTCAGACGTAGTTGTGAGAGCTGCATGCACATGCCGATTTTTAGCAGGTGCAATCTTCACCATATTTACGGTACTAGCCTAGCATGTTAGCATGCTTACACGCGCTAGTTTGCGCTCGACACAAAGCACGTTTGTGGCATCCCACTCGCAGGTATTTTGGCGATTAAAGTATTGGACACGGCGAAATGTTCAGCTGACGACGGCGCTCGACGAAAGGTCGAGGGATCGCCGAAGTGGGAAGGATTCATCCTCTGAGGACCGAGACAGTCGGGGACAAATGTCATGGTCATACATCCAAGAGCCGTTGGCAGACCGATACTGTCAATCCTAGAGATGCTCATGCTAAACATTCATACTGGCATTATGAGACAGGACTAGTATAACGCTGGATGAACTCAGGTCCACTTGATCCGAGTCATTTTTTACTTGTGAAGCCATCAAACTAGTGCGTTAACATGTGTTCTGGTTCCCGTCTGCTGTGGCACACTGCCCTCCCAGTAAGCCACTAGAAGTGCACTAAAGTCTGAAGTAATTCTTTCACACGCCGGCCAAGCTCTTTCCCCGTCTCATGGCAGAAATGTCGTTTCCTCTTATTTGTCTTGGGTGACAAGAGGAGAGAACAAATCCAAACGTTTGTTCCAACTTCTGTTCTCCTTCAA
The DNA here is from genome assembly GCF_023349555.1 of Cebidichthys violaceus. Taxonomy (NCBI): domain Eukaryota; kingdom Metazoa; phylum Chordata; class Actinopteri; order Perciformes; family Stichaeidae; genus Cebidichthys; species Cebidichthys violaceus. The sequence continues at coordinate 16,818,141 of NW_027176296.1, forward strand.
AAAATGCATGGCCTCAAATGGGCAAACGCACATTCTTGGTAAGACTGTGGAACGTCCTGATGGAGGTCTAAGGGAACAATCGGACAGAAGGCCGTCCAAAAGTCTCCCCGTGAGCCAGCTAGAGAGGCCCGGGGATGAATTATAGAAACACAAGGGTTGACAGCCAGATCGAGAAAAGGACCCGACGGCTCGAGAAGATACTGAAGCAGCACAAGAGGACAAAATGTACAATGTGTTGAAGGGGAACTCAATCCATTTTGCACATCATAGACCGTTGGAAAGTGTTGGACATCTGTTGAAAGATCAGTAAAATGACATTTAATGAAAACTTTTGAGTACTCTGAATACGGCTTGTTGGTGTTCACGGACACATTTCCATGTGTATCAACACCCAACGCACACAAATCAACACAACATGGGTCTTCACTGCGATTATTGACAAACATAAAAATCACATAATGACCCCCCCCCTATTAATTAACTCTCCACATATGCGTTTTATCTGCGCACAGTCGGCTGCCAAAGTGTGAAAAAGAGCAAGAAAGTCATCCAATATTAAATCAAAAGGGTTTCAACTAGAGCGCTGAGACTCCAGAGGGGGAAAGGAGGAGATGACAGGGAGGAAGTAGAAGGACCAAATGACATTGAGGCAACTAGAGAGAGAAGGATGGAAGGAACAGAACAGCAGAGATACAACCGAGCAATGACCAAACGAGCGACGTGTGTGTGTGTGTGTGTGTGTGTGTGTGTGTGTGTGTGTGTGTGTGTGTGTGTGTGTGTGTGTGTGTGTGTGTTAGAGTCGGTGTGGTGAGTTCAGGGGCAGTTCAAGTTCTACCCTGGAGTGCAAGCAGCAGCGGTGACTTTACACCAACTTAATATTGGTGTAAAAAAAGAGAAAAAAGGAGCCGAACAAAGTCCTCAGAGATACAGAGGGAAGGAGATGAGGGGAGAGAGAGAAGAGGAATGACTAACGACCG
>NW_027176297.1:5000-32711 GCF_023349555.1 Cebidichthys violaceus
GAGCTCCATCAGTCATGTGCTTCACACAACCCTCTTCTTTTTATTCCTCCTCTTTCCAGTGGCAGCTCTCTACACTTTGGATATCAAGCCCTTGCTGAGGGAGACGCGTTTAATTCGTTGAAGGTTTTAGTGTAAAGAGGCAGGTCTTTTTTTTTTCTTTTTCTTTTTTCTTCTTCTGCGCCTGAGGGTGGAAGCTGAATGAAAGCACGCACTCCCCTGTGCCGCCGCTGCCTACAGAGGAGGTATGTTTGTTTACACGCAGGCAGCCAGGGAGTGCTGTTTAGAGCTACGGAGCCGGCGCACGATCCTTCAAGTCGAGCTGATGATGTGTTGCATCGGGTGGGGCCGGAGTGGGAGGGAGCGCCCCCCCCTTCCCCACACACACACACACACACACACACACACACACACACACACACACACACACACACACACTACTCTTGGGCCCTTGGACCCAGGTGTTTCCTGTCTGCCTGCTGGAAAAGTACGAACGCGCCCGCGATGGACCAAGTCAACCATGAGCTTTGTGCCGTTGCTTCTCCTGCAATGCCCTGTGGGACCAGCAAAAGGGCTTTAAACATCCAACAGTTCTTTTTTCTTTTTTTTTGTCTTTTTCTTTTTCTCTGTCTCTCTTTTTCTACTTTTCCACCTCCCACGCTCTCTGCTGTTCTCTTGGACTCTTTTAATAAAAGAGATAAATTTGTCACCGACATCTGCAGAGAGAGTTAAATGTTAAGCAGGGAGCTTTGCATTTCTCATCTCAGAGTGTGTGTGTGTGTGTGTGTGTGTGTGTGTGTGTGTGTGTGTGTGTGTGTGTGTGTGTGTGTGTGTGTGTGTGTGTGTGTTTCTCCGTCTTCTCAGGTGTGGCCCGTTGCATAACCGATCCAGAACGTAGCCCCTGACAGTGTGTTGTTCTCTGTTTGCTTTTTTTTTTTTTTTGTTGTTGTAATTTTCTCGCATTGTTCTCCAAAGGAGCCCTGGAGTTGTACTTCAGTAATAATCCCCAAGACAAAAGGCATATTTCTGGCAGATGTTTTCACAAATGAGAAGGGATTTACAAGTTCCAGTGCCAGCTGTGGCGGTTCTATAAAGCATTTATATGCTCTCTAAAAATATGCATTTTATATGTGTCTGTTAGAGGTGCGCAGGTCGACCCGCTGGAGAATGCGTGCTCCTCGCGGGCCGAGCTTTGTGCGTCTGGATTGAGGCTCAGTTCTGTGAAGATCATTCTTGACTCCTGTCCAGCTGGCCTTGCCCTCATCTCAACACCGGAGGGACGGAGCGACCCCCGGTGGCCGCAGTGCGCACTTACAACTTTTTTCGAACCGTGCCACTCTTTGAAGCGGCAATGTCAGAAATGAGTCCTCTTGAAAGGGGGGGGGGGGGGGGGGGGGGCTTGCCACTGATGGCTGCTGAGTGACTTTTTTTTTTTTTTATTGCAGTTCCATTCATCCCCTTCGTGTCACTAGCCGACTATCTTTTCTACCACCTGTCATGTTCATGTTTTATGTCTGACACGAAAGCATTTAACCAACAAGCTGTGATTTATGACTCGTCTGAAAGGTGTAATTTGAGGTTTCTGGCGAAAGCTCTGGGGTGGTGGTGGTGAGGGGGGGGGTGTGGGGTGGGGGGGCTTTGTCTCTTTGCTGTCGAGTCGAGCAGACACCAGCCGGAGCTGTGATCGTCTGCATCCTCTCACTCTCTGACACCCAAAGGTTCAGGGCTTTATACCTGCGATGAGTTGACAGAACCCATGAACAACACCTCTCCTCCTCCTCCTCCTCCTCCTCCTCCTCCTCCTCCTCTGAGTCATCAGACGAGTCTGTCTGAGGGACTAAGTGGACGGCGGCACTGACGGACGGAGGCAAGGGAGTACGTACATTAGTCGCTCATAAAAGCGGCTGATGGCGCTCGCTGGCAGGCTGTTCCCTCACTGTCAGGTATTTCAGTAGCCTGCCCCCCCTCCCCTCCCCTGCGGGTATCTCCGTGGCGATGGGTGCAGTCGAGGTGGTGGTTTTTTTTGTTTTTTTTCCAGGTACCTCTGTCTGCCCCCCTCCGACGCCAGGAGTCTGCGTCTGCTGATAAGACCCGAGACTCGAGGTTAATACGCACGGTCTGGAAGACGTTTGCTTTTGCCTCGGGGCGAAGTTGTGCAAGACAAAACTGTTTTCCCCGTTTGTCCAAAGTAAATGACAAGTGTTTCCCTACAGCCGTGTGAGCTGGTTAATGGCAGGGACGGGAGCGCTTAATATATCATTAGAAAAAAAAAGTGTATTTTTTTTTGACCGCTTTCTTGTTTTTCTTCGAAGAAAATAAATAAGAAAGTGCTGCGTAATGCACCTATTCTCTGCTGTCTAGAAACGACACCAACAGTGTCTTGAGGTCAGAAGGGTTGTACCCAGCTTGACCCTGAGGAGCATCTCTCGCCTTGGTGTGAGCAGTGACCTGAGCGATGACTGCCCGTGCTCAGTCACAGTTCACATTGGTCCCTGTACCCCCCCCCCGACCCCCCCCCCCCCCCCCATCCAGGGCACTCTGTTTAGGACTTTCACCTCTGTCTGTTCCACATTTTAAGTCATCTTGCATACTACATCATTTCGTTATAGAGGCATATGTGACGTGCTGCAGAAAAATCGAGACATCGAAGGCCTTTAATTTCCCACCTGAATTTTTATTTTTTTTTTAAATGTTAAAGGTTCTGTGCCGGGTCTAGATGTGCAGATAGATAGGAAAGGAAAGAGACGGTCCTGGAGCCAGCTGTGGAAACAGAAGATAGCGAGAGAGGAAGTGGAAGGGATTTTGGGCGCGCGGCGATCTGCACAGCTCTGCAGAGATGGACCTTTTCATTTCCTCGGGATAGCTCTGGCTGTTTGAACAGGTGGAACAACCCCCCCCCCCCCCTTCGGGGCTGTAAAACGCTCTGATGTCGTCCAGTTCGTGCACTCTCCCGGGCGTCGCATTCTTCGGTCCTCGGTCGCAGCACAGCCTTCTGGAGCAGGCTCTTCTTTTTTTCTTTTTTTTTTTTATTCCCAGCTCTCAACAACAGACTCCCCACTAATGCTTTTCCAGTCGCCCTCCTGTCATTGCCGTTATTATCCCTCCAAGCAGCTGGGCTACGAGACATGGAAATGCTTGTTAAAAGGAAGGGGAGTGGGGGAGGGGGGGGGAGGGGGGGAGCATCTGAACACAATGATTACAGAGGGTGAGAGCTGTGTGTTTTGGTACATGTTTTTGTGTGTTTTCCCTTCGGGGCATGGATGCACCCAGACTGAGTCATGCTAGACTGGAGCCATGGCTCCGGCTCCCCGAGCTCCCTTTCCCTCTTTTCCTTCCCACCTCTCCTCCCACCGCCCGACATAACCAGCTGGGCTCCTGAAACATCCAAACACACACACACACACACACACACACACACACACACACACACACACACACACACACACACATGTCGGAGAGGCACTTGATGGGAGGACAGAAGGAGTGATGAAATGCCAGAAGGAGTAGGGGCGGGCGGTGCGAGGCCCACATTGAGATTGATGGCCTGCTGTAGAATCTAGCAGGTAAACACCAGTATTCCCCCCCACACACACACACACACCACCACCGCCACCGCTCCCCCCTCCCCCGCAGATTAGGCCACTTGTTGAAGCTGCTTCCACAAATTCCCAGTCTGCTAACACGCCCCCTCATACTCTCACTTTGTGTCTGTCCACTTGTTTTTGTTTCTCTTCCACTTCCTCTCCCTGCTCCTCGCCATCCCCCCTCTCTCCCCGTTTTCTCCTTTTTCTTCCCCTGCACCGACCGTCTGCAGAAGCCCCCGCAGTGTCTGCGTTTAACGCGTACGCAGCATGAAAGCAAAGCAGGAGAGCTCTGGACGCTTGTGAGGCTCCTTTTTTTTTTTTTTTTTTGCTGCTCAGCATCAGCGGGTTCTTCACTCCCAGGACTTTATAACTGTCACCAGTAGGTGGCGATGTGACTCTTTGGAAGCTCTCCTTCATAAATAACCTCTCCTTTCTTGCCCTTATTTGATCCCACCTCAGCAGTCTGGATACTGCTTTGTGTGATTTTTATTTATTTATTTTTTGTCTCAAAAAAAAAAAGTTTCCCAACTGCTTGATTTTCTTTTTTTTCCGCTTTTTCTTTTTTCTTTTTTGTTGTTGTGGATGCTCTTAACGAGATAGGTGAATATGTATTTGAAAGCGGAGCACATGCAATCAACCACCGTGCTTTTGGAAAGTTGATTTCCAAAAAGTTGCTTTGCCGTTCATCATCAGGAAAGCCACAAATACAAATGCCAGCAGTGTTTGTTGGATCATTCACAGCATATTCACAGACTGTACTGTACATCTGCCACAGCATACATTGTGAGATCCTCCCGTGGGTAGAGCGCTATGGATTTATTTTATTTTTTTTCCACAGCAACAACTGTCACGTACAAGAGGACCAACTGTACAGTCACTCTGAAGAAGCTCCTCGCCTCTTTGGAGAACCCCAGCGGTTCACTGTAGGGCGACCTTTCCCTCACACTCTCTTTCTCTCTCGTGTTGTCTCTGAATGGTCTGGCCTTGTTGATGTAACCCCGAGGTGGACGTCTCCTCCCGTCTCCTCCCTCTCGAGTGTCACGACCCCCGTCCGCAGAGTGAGATCAAGTGATCGCAGCTCTCCGTGGGTTGTTTAGTCTGGACGGCAGATGAACTCTCCGTGGCCTCGCTCCCCTCTCCCTTGTGAAGGGTTGCGCTTATTATGTATGTTTTTGCAACGGGGCAAGCTGTTTGTTGTTTCCCCCATCAGTGCTGGAATGCGAGTGAGAGCTGCGTGCCAGAGTGTGTGTGTGTGTGTGTGTGTGTGTGTGTGTGTGTGTGTGTGTGTGTGTGTGTGTGTGTGTGTGTGTGTGTGTGTGTGTCACCAGGGGTGGATTCTACAATCCAAATCTCAGTGCTGCATGTATTGGCCGAGGACGGCGGGGCTTGGGGCAGATTTGTGATGTAATCAGGAGTTAACCCCCCCCCCCCCCCCCCCCCTTACTCGTATATATCTGCAGCTCGGCCATCCTTCAGCCCCTCCAACTCCCATCTGAACAAATAATGTCATTACCGGAGAGAACAAAAGCTCCAGTTCACCTGAACCCCTCGGACTCGTTACACATCAAGAGCGGCATTAGAGCCCTTGCCGGACAGGGGGGGGGGGAATCACATTCTCGGTCCGGCTCGGGTTGCGTAACATGACTTTGTGTGTAGCTGAGCCGGTTCTGAGCGGAGGGCCAACAAGCCCGCTGATGTAGCCGGGGTCGGACCGACGAGCGTCGGCTTTCCATTGAAAGCGTTTCTTGGCACGTTTGGTGACATTTCAGCATCCAAATTCCTTTCCTGCCGATTGGAAAGGATTATCTCTAATTAATATACAGTGGAAAGGATGGCGTGACCTCAGAGGGGTTTAGTTGAATTTGCACAATCTTTAATTGTTTTCGATGGAAAATCTCAAATCTCACTCTTAACGCCCGCGTGCTGCAGAACGTGTTTGTTGTCATTTCTGTAACCTACACGCTCTGATGAAGACGGACGGCCCCCCACCCCCCCGAGAGCGCAATCGGAAGGGACACCGCCCCTCGAAGAGAGCCCTCGACCCACTTTTGGGATGCAGGTTGCCATGGCGACGGTCAGAAAGCAGGGTTGCGTTTCCTTGGCGACTGGGGTCTTGCCCGGCATGTGCATTAGCTTCATTGTCGCCGTCGTCTCAGACGCTGCCTGCCTGACAGTCTCGTCATCCCACCTACACACACACACACACACACACACACACACACACACAGAGGTGCTCTTGGAGAAGAAAAACTTTCACCAAGGTCATTATGGCTGAATCTAATATAAGGTTCCGTGTCCAGCCTGTATGGATCTGGTTCCATTCTTTCCTTTTCTGTTTATTTCTCAATTTCTGAAAAAGTCTCCGTCCTTCTTGTCCCTCCATCTGTTTCTTGAGACACTTTTTTCTCCTTTTACACCTTGCATTAAAATGTGTCTCTCATCCAGATCGTATCTACATTATGATTTAACCTGATTTACATTTAACACCTGGTGTTAATATGGGTCCCTCCAGTGTCCACACTGAGATCTGATCGCTCTGTCCAGCTGAAACGACCGGAACGCCACATCCTCCACGGCCGTTCTCCACCGTGAGGCTTTGAATGCGAGGCGAGGTGGTCGGGCCAACGGGAATCAAAATTCGTTCTCGGTGCGTTTTTGGGGGTCAGGCGCTATCCGATTGCAATCCGATCACCCAAAAAACGCATTTCAATGCAAGGTGTGAAGAGGGTCCGTGTCTTATTGAAGACTGAGGTTGGCTAATGGTGTTTCCCCTGCTCCCATTAGGAGCCTCTGTGCACTGAGGAAAAGGTGGATTGACAGCATCTGAGCAGAGGGGCTAGTGAGGCACCATGTCAACCTGTGGCTCTCAATTAGGAGCAGGGGCAGATATTACCCTGGGACGGCTAATGGCAGCCCACTGAGACCTGGGGGCGGGGGGGGGGGGTCATAAATCCAATCATCTCTTCTTTTTTTCTCGCTTGCTTAAGTGTGATTTGGGCTCTTTGTTGAAGCGCATAGGCTTGCTTGCCAACCTCAGTCTGCTAAATCAGACATGATTTTGTCGTACATTAATTCATTTGAGTTGAACATAAAGCCCAGACTTCACTGAATGCATAGATACTCTCTCCTCGCCTTAAAGTGCTTCCACTTCAAGAATTAAAGTTCGTTTCAGTTTCTTTGTTTCTTCCGTGGTCTTGAAAGCCGTTTCAGGGGATTGTTCTCTCCCGGACAATAACACAATTATTCTCGAGACACTCAAGGATGCTGCAGTCCAACCTTTTCCTTCCCTATTCCAATACCTCTGCTCAGCTTGTCTGAATACAGAATCCCATCTTTTAAGTTAGAAATGCAAGCGTACCTTTGGGTTCTTCAAAAGTTTTAAAGATTTTAAGGATGTTCATCCGTTCAAAGATGGTTACGTATATATCAGCCGCGGTCTAAACTGACAGCAAACATCACATCACATGATCACACGTTGGTTTGTTTTTCCGTCGGCCTCCATTGAGATCTTGAGTGTCATTTTAAGCACATTAACACTTACTGGTGTTATCAGTTCTCTTGCCTTGTTTCCTGTGACTTGAGTTACAAGGAGGGTTTGCCGGACTCTCCATCAGAAACCCCGCCAGCGTTTCTCAGTCTTCTTCTTTACAATTTGCTTTTGTATTCAGCTGTGATCTTTCGGGGTTGTTAGGCCTCTCTCCCTGTGTGATCTGCTGTCCGCAGCCGTTCCCTCCAGCTGGCAGCCCAGCCAGCCGTGACTGGCACATAATACCTCCTTACCTCTACCACTCGGCGGCAAAAAAAAAAAAAATCAATCTTTTCTTTTTTTTCTTCTTTTTTTTTCTTTCTCTCGGCTGAGGGACGTCCACTGGCTCGAAAGCAGTCTGAATAATGGTGTATTAGCTGAGAGCGGTAGATAAGGAAGTAGTCGGTGGTGGACCGGGGGAAGGAGTACTTTGTAGTGAGGAGCTTTGACAGAGATAGATGGGGCCGAAAGACCTCGGAGTGCGAAGGAAATCTTGAGTTTCTTCTGGTGCTCTTGGATCCTGCAAATAGAGACGGTTTTTGCAGTGAAATATTACTCATCGTTCTTCGCCTAAGAGTTCTGTGTTTGGTATATTTCAGTTGAACCGTGCTACGCTGTAATTACCTGTGAGCTGTTCACTATGTGGCCAAAAGTATGCGGACGTTTGGCCCTTTTCATTCCTGTGGGATTGTTGAGAAATCCCAAAGCGACGGGTGTTCATACGAATGAATTATTCATTGTTTCAATTAGGATGTCTTGACAACTACGGGATGGATTGTCGTGATGTTTGGTACAGATATTCATGATACCCTGACAATCCAATCAAATGACTTTGGGGATCTCGTGTCTTTATATACGGCATTACCAGCATGTCAAAATTCATCTCCACATCAACGTTCCAGTACATTTCTTTATGACCAAATACCTTCCGACATTCCCATCGGCCTCAAACGTACCTTTTTGTGTTTAGCGCTAATATGCGAATGTTTAGCATGCTGACATTCGGCTCAAAACGGTGAATTTCAATCAGCCAATTATTGCTTGAAAAGTGTGGTGCCGAATCTTCGTAACACCTCGGGAAGTTCTGGTGAGAAACGATGTGCTCCAACATGAAGTTTTTGTGAACACTAAATGACCATATGCTTTTTTTGAGGAGCCATGGTGCGTTTTCGCCCCCAACCCGCTCGACCGCTGTGTCGCAGTAGCCAGCTGCTCGGCCCGTCTCTTTGTTATGTGAAGGTTTTTCTCAAGAGTGGTGAGTCACCTGCTGGTTGGTTTGGGGGGGGGGGGGGGACCTCTCACCTCGCTCGCCTCTGGAGGCGTCCCCCCTAGTCCCCCCGACAGGCTGTCCGTGTCACAGCTTGACTGACAGGTACAAAGTAACCGAGGTCCAAAAAGACCCACCCCTGTCACTCAGCCGTCCCCGGGACAAAGCCCGACTGTCCCCCCCCCCCCCCCTCTCTCTCGACCCGCCTCTTTGTGTTCTCATTGAATTACAGCACAAGTCGGTTCTGTGCACTCCCGGAGTAATTGAAAACATGTGATTTTATTTTTTTTTAAAAAGGCAGGGATGTGCACCGCTGAACGTGACTCCATCCAACACTAGCGCCGGTCAAACGGAGCCTGTGAAAGACGACACCGGCATGTGGCGTCCTCATTATGAGGACTTAAACGTACCCTTTTGTAGGTGTTAAGACCGGAGCCGGGATTCTTGAAGTTGTTGAAAAGATTGTGCCGACCCCAAAAGGAAGTCATGTTGCACCGGTCTGCTGCAGACGGAGCGTAGCCTTTTAAGGTGCCTCCTCTCTCTCGTCAGAGTGTCTCCTGGGAAACGGACTGGCTGTTGTACCTCTTCTTGCTACTGAGCAGAAGGATAACAAAGGTCTACAAAGTCCAGTTACTGTCTTTGTGTAATATCTCTATTTATGTTGGATTTTTTTGGGATACCTTATGTCTTTTATATTGGATCCTTACTTGCAAATCCCTAATCCAAATCTAAACCAAACTACAGACACTGCTCCGGTTTGAAGAGCCAAAACAATGTTTTCAGGATTTCCTGTCCACGGAGCTTATCGCAAGATTTACACAAAAATGTTCCACAGTAGCTGAGCTTTTTACTCCTCACCTTCTTCAACCAAACTCGTTGTTGGCCATCAGGAGAAATATTTAACATACAGAACTTAAGAAATGCTCAGTCCATTATTGTTAATCATTAAAAACGGCATGTTACCCTCATGTAATGACAGTGGAGTGGGTTCTAATATCAGTCCACCCACCTTTTGGAATGAAGGGATACTCTTTGATCCAATAGACACCATTCATCTGTTGATTCTTTCTTTTAGTCCGTGAAATTTCAGAAAATGGTGAATAACTGCATGTCGGTTCCAACTGGAACAGGCAAATCTTTGACATTTTTGCTAATCAAACGAAAAATCAGTTGTCAAAAATTGTTGCCGATTGAATTTCCTTTAATTAACGTTTTCGTTTCAGCTCCACAGCGTATAGTATCGCCCCAGGTAACCGGGTGATTTTTTCCAACCCCAAATATCCTCTTTCCAAGGACTCATTGCTGTCAAGTTGGATTGAAGTGTCGTCTGTAGGCTACCAGCTAAAAGACACGTGTCCTTGGAAAGTGGGACAAAGGCTAGGTGTCCCATTATTGGAAGGGTGGGGGGGGGGGGGGTCTTGTGTCTTGAAGTAAACCACCACAGGCATCGATGATGTCTTGGTACACACACACACACACACACTCTCAGGAGAGAGGCGAGCAAGGTGCATAATGGCTGCTTTCGGGGAGTCTCCGGGCTCATGAATGTGTGCTCTGTTCTCATTACTACCCTTGATTACCTTAATCCTCCGTCTGAACTCGGGCCTGTCACACGCACCGAGGGATCTGAGAGGTCAAAGATCAAGCCACCCCCCCCCCACCCCCCTTGCTCGCTCCTAAAACCACTGTCTCCTCATTAAACCACGGCCTTCTTTCCCTTCTCTCCCTCTTCCCCGCATTAGCACCCCCAACCCCTGCCCTTTTTATTTATTTTATCTCCCCCCCCCCCTTTGCTCTCCTGCTCTCCACCAAAGAGAAGATAGTTCTCTCTCTCCCGCTCTTAATGGACAAGGTATGCTATTAGCATCGCCGCCGCATTGTGCTCTGTGAAAGCAGCATTTGCAGGGTACTTCAGCGCAAATGAAGTCGGAACGAGATGGAAAATTATAGACTTGGGTTGCTTAAAAGCACGCTTCAATTTTTTTTTTTGGAAGCGGGAGAAGTGTGGAGTGTGTGTGTGTGGTTTTTCAATCACACACACTCCTTCTGTCGGTGGGAACAGTTCTCGAGAAATTATATTTGGGTTAATGATGCTCAGAGCATCAAAGGAGGAACCTGCACTTTGGGGCCATTTTCCAATTTCCCAGTTTGATGTGAGATGCACTGAGACCGCTGGCCGGGGCTGAAATGCTTTCAACAATATTGAATATTAGTATTTTCTCGTTGTCGTGGCAGCCGAATGTGTCACCATAACTGAGGCGTATTATGTCTTTCATTCATTCAAGCCCTGCATACTAATAAAGGAAAGGCTTCATTATCATCCACCGAGTTGTTCGGTAAAAGCGTGAACATATTTTATTCTCCGAATGCTTTGCATAGCATTAGGACTCTTTCCGAAAAACACATTTACCAACTGAATGCTTCTATTTGCATTCTGAGAACCACTTTGCACAATCATTTCAGTACATTTATTGACACATGTCACAAATTCATTTTCCATTCGGGATAACGGCATTAGCATTGGGTTCGTTAAAAGGCCCACGGTTTAGGGTAATCGTCGGATCAGGAGTGGAGAACGGGGACTTTGAGCACACTTGGATATCCTGAGAGTCGTAATTCAATTTATTTTTGGACAAATCCGGTTTGTATCGTCATGAGCAGATGTGTCATGGGAAGCGTTTGAGAGGAGTTTATTGCCGAAATTGTATTCAGTACAGACTACTCCTGTTAGCATAATCAGCGATGTCAAATTCTGCCACTTTTAAACTAAGCTACTTGCCTCTATGTGCATTTTTACTGGTCACAAATTTTACGTAAAAACTGATTTTTTTTCTCAATGACGTTCTGCACCCAAGCTCTGAAATATTGTCAGTTATCTCATAATCTACTAAATGCATTTCAAGAAATTTTGACAGATTTCCTTGATTTAACAGCATTTGCAGCTTGACCTTTACAGTCTGATCCCCCCCCCCGATGAGAACAATGCAATCGTCCACTGTGTAATCTTTTAAACCTCAACCCTGGGGCTACATGGGAAGGATAACGCATTAAGAGCAAGGACAGATAAGCTGAAGTCACCATGTCAGCGTTAAATGTGTTGCTCAAAGACATTTTAACTTTCAAAGTGCAGGTGGCAGGAGAAAATGAATTCGACGGTTCGGTCTAATCCGAAAGGTCAGCTGTCATCATCAAACCAAAATTGTCTCGGGTGTCCTGTGGGACTTCTTGGTCAATGATGATGTCTAGCGTATAACTTGTCATTTGCACAGCTTTTAAACGTCCTATCATAGTTAAAGATACAGTGTTCATCTAAAGCACAGTGTTGCCAGCCGTTACATTGGAGGCTTCCAATATTTGGATGTTTAAAAAGGCCCAGAAATTCAAAATGGTCCGAACCATTTTTTTCTCCGCCAAGGGAACATGGAGAACAAGTGTAATGGTTGAAAGCTCTTACCTCAGCATGTAGAGGTTTATGAAGCCACGTATGAAGTGGACTATCATTCACGATGATCCATGCATCCACTGGAGTCTGACACGTTTGAACATCTCTCGCTTTCAAATTACTGACCGGGCTCGGCCAAAACAACAGGGAGGCTGTGAATCGGGAGGGGGGGGGGGGGGGGCCCCGCTGCCCATGAGGGCCTCTGAGGTCACTGCCTCGGCCCATCTCACGGGTCATGTCGGGAGGGGGGGGGGTCACGCAGAAAAGAGATTTACTGAGCGGTCAAGACATCCAGTTAGCATCGCTAGCAATTTTCATTTAATAAATTCTCGTGGAGCGCTTGAAGACAGAAATAGCAACGTCCGCCTCCGGGGCGCTGGGTCCCATTCGTCACGGCCGACTTGGTGCAGTTAACCCCGGCTGAGACGTTTGAGCGATGTCAGCCAACACCGTCAGTCAGTTGCTGCTCAATGACCTCCCCCCCCCCCACACACACACACACACACACACTCGGAGCTTTTCATTTGGAAGAGCGCCGTAATGTAATGAGATCGAGCGCTGAACATGGACCTTTGGCTATAACTCACTCTTCGGAACCTCTCGCTCAAACAGGTTTACACACACACACACACACACACACACACACACACACACACACCCCTTTAACTACAGGAACAAAAGTAAATGTGCCGTTACATGGAGACATTGAAGGGGAATCTGCTTTTATTTCCTTTTCCAGTTATTTCCTTCCTTTAGGGAGACCCTCTAAATATCAGCCCTGCTCAGGAGGTGATAATAAGTTCCCTGGTCCCCCTACACCTGGTCTTGGTGTGGGGTGGGGTGGGGTGGGGGGCTGGTCTCAGTTTCACCCATGGCCTGTTGACGTAGCGGTCTGGATTCATAGTCTCTTCTGGCTCTGTCCAGCTTGCTCTTATAGTCATAGGTTCTGGTTGTATTAGATGTGGGGGGGGGGAGGATGGATGGAAAAGTTCCAAATAGTTAAAAGGCCCCAGGCGTCACCCCGGGTGTCGGGGTGTTTTGCATATGTGGCTTGTCTCACCCAGGGTTCCCCATGGGACTTTATTTAGGAAAGAAATCTGTACAGTAGTCAATGGCGAGGGACGAATAACTCTTTGGTCCCGTTTTTTTTTTCTATTGTGCCATGAGTTGCACATACGTTTGTCTATTTAAATCTTGCGAGTTAAGCAACATTCAGTTTGTCGTGGTAACATTTTAGTTTTGTGTGAAACGGCTCAGTGAACCACGTCCCTCGTCTGGCACAACGCACTTCACCAGCATGGCCGTCTTTGAAATGAAGTCTTACACTTCAACAGTTCAATGACGGAATGAGACGTTCTTAAATAGCACAATTATCTTTTCAATTGAGGAACATCATCTGAGTAATTCATGGCTCAATTCAAAAGGGATCAAAAAACTGATTTGCACGCCGCAGACTTTGCCCGTCTGTTGGGAGCGACGGTCGCTGAAAGACAACTTCTGTAAGACTGAACGGCCAACCCTGCGATCAATGAACCGTAGCTGTAAATAACACAGTATAACGCTGTAAAAAAAAAAAAAGTGATCTTTAACACACTCAAACACTGTCAACTGAAACACTCCGATTGCCTCTGTGCAGTCTCAGTCCGGAGCCATTTCTCTTTGAGCGCCCACCTCTGCTGCCTGTATCAGCTGTGTGTGTGTGTGTGTGTGTGTGTGTGTGTGTGTGTGTGTGTGTGTGTGTGTGTGTGTGTGTGTGTGTGTGTGCGCGCACGCGCCCTCCTCACTCTGCAACCAGTGTAGCCGGAGGCTTTTGTTTTTCCCGTCGGTGACTCTGTGCTGCCAACATGCCGCAGCAGCCGGGAGCGATGAAGGCTGTTGGGGAATTAACTGGTGACAGGAACTCTGCGTGGACTCCGGAGTTGGCAGAGGCCTTCAGGGACCCTCGGAGTGGAGTCACATCATCGAGCCGCGCTATCGGCGCAGCAGACGGGATGAAATATGAACTCCTTTTTTTTTTTTTTTTTTTTTTTTTTTAATATCCCGCCTAATAACTGTGTTGACAAGAGCCATGAGTTACCTTCCGCAGGAATGTCGTGACATTTAGGTAATTAGCCGTAAATAGTATTTTATTATACCTCGCCATCACAACGGGGTTTTTTTTTTTTTATAGTAGCAAAGGTTAGTTGGTAATTTTACCCGGCTTATTATGGAGCTAAATACAGGTGTGTTATAGGCGGCGGTGGGTTAAAAGGGACCCGACCAAGAGAATCACTGCTGAAGAGCTAGTCTGTCTGCACCAAGCCCAATTAATTCACACTTCCAAGTCATCCCGCCCGCATGCCTGCATCCACTTGGCACCAACACTTGGCTCATGTAGAAACGCCCAGAAAGCTCTCTCCTCTATATACTCCTTCGCGAGTGATGTTTGTTTTTGTTTAAAGAACCTGACAGAATTTCTTTCTGTTTTTGAAAAGTGGGGTAATGTTCCCGCTAGCTGGCAGAGGGACAGAGGTCCCGGTCTGATGAACACACACACAAAAACTGATAATTGCTTTGGCGTCGTTGTGTTTGCGTACGCCACCTCCTCGGTGGCCGCGCTGCAACACATGCCTGAAGCTGTTTGTTTTTTGTTTTTTTTGGGGTTTTTTATTCAAGCCCCAAAATAGTGAAATTCTTTGCATTTCACTGTCAGGCTTTGGATAATGGGAAACCGCCTTAGGGAGCTTGAAAAATAGGTAAACAGGTTTACAGATTTCCATTTTTGTCTGTGAACCGAAATCCAAATCCCCCCCCCCCCTAAAAAAAAAAAAAATCCAGTGTCATACATTAGGATTTCAACACATCAGTCGTGTTAGCATCTCCTCATACTTAAGTAATTACACTGAAGTGATAGTGATGGCATTATTAGTTGTTTGAGTCTCCAATTAAACAGTTTCGGTGGCTGTCATTCCTGCTGGCTGGGCTCCCTGTTGGCACAGGATCTGGCTGGCAGTGTAAATAGGAGTACAAAGCTGACAGCTGTCTGATAAATTATGCACAGCCCAGTGTTTCAGAGGTGGATACACACACACACACACACACACACAAACTGGCACGCACACGCATACACTGATCCGCATGCCGCTCAGGCCCCAGCGGTACAGTTGAGAGGGACTGGAGACTCATTAAACTCCTCCACGCGTTTGTGTTTCTGTCTCGGCCCCCCCGTCCCGTCCTCTGCGGTTACCGAGCGTCTCTCCGTCTTTCGCGCCTTCTTTTTAACGTCCCTTGTCTTCGCTCTGGCTCCCTCTTGACTCTCCCGTTCGCTCATCTGGTCTCTCCATTAACACGGCGCCGCTGTAGCTCCCCTCTCATGTCGTCTACAGATTAGAGGGCCGATATGACGGCTCAAACCAAAACCATTTGAAGGGGGACAAATATACACGGCCCGGAAAATCAACTCGGTGGAGGCCTTCTAATCCTGCGGAGAAAATCCACGCTGCAGATAGAAGGGGTCTTGTTTAGCACTTCATCCTGTTTGTGTTCTGCTCACAAGCAAACTTTGCTTTCTAATAATTATCCAGGAAACCTTGTAAAGGTTCCATAAGTTGTAACTGATGGCTTTATTAACGTTTGATGGATAGTGATGTGCTTTATAGCTTCATTATAAACCATGTTGACTGATGTTATCCTACTGCAGCGTGACACGTGATCTTGCTTTTAACACTTAGTGAAATGCTTAATTAAAGGGGAATTCTTGGGATTTAGTTTTGAACTTCGGTAAAGATCCAGCTCCAGAAATGCTGGATCCCACATCCTCCATAACACCACCACCTACTAGCGTGTCTGGTGACGTCTTGATAAATGCCGACATCTTTTTAAAATCCACAGCTAACGCAGAAAACACGATTCAGCTCTTTTCACAAGTTGAACACGTCTTGATGATGTGGAGTGGCCCTTTAATCACAGGGGCCAACCAATGACCACTTCAGTCAATTTTTCCACGTTTGCGTTGGTCCCAGTAACGTCACTTTGACCACAAGTAGCGCTACAGAGCAAGCGGTGACTATATCACATGTCACATTATTCTTCTGATCAACAGGTCTGCAGTGAGCATAATGATTTATAATGAAAGGAAAATGTATTTAACACCTTTTGTTGGAGCTCAAGGATACAGAAACGTTTGTTTAAAAGAACTCTGTTAACATTTACATTTACTTCTGACTTACTAACCGCTGCTGTTTGAGGAGACCTTACTAGAAAGTGGTACACTTGGCTTTAAGCAGCGTCCCACTTGAGACAAGTCTGTCCCTCCGGTCATGTCGGAAAAAAGGGAAATTTAAGCATCTGCCTGTTTGTTTTACTCAGCATTCGTGGTTTCACCCCTCAAAAAAAAAAATACAGTTGACAGTGGAAAGTCCGGGTTTCTTTCCTTCTGACCTCAACTAATATGACGTGAAGTGACGTTAATCCAGCTTCTGCTGATGCACCAAACAATGACTCTCTGTACAACTGAGAAGCCACACCAGGACATTCTCTTCATGGATTCACAATATGTGGCCGATTTAGTTTTCCCCCCTCGTCACTCTATCGTTCCTCGTCCCGCCTCCTTCCTCCCTCATGCTGCCGTCTGGACAGTGCATTAGCGTCGTGTGAGAGGACCTGGACGTCGTGCTTTTTCCTTGTGTTATCACAATCAGCCATCGGTGTCCTGTTTCTGTCACGTGTCGCCACGTTGTCACCTTCTGCAGACTTTGCCTCCACACCCTTTTAAAATCCACTTTTTTTTTAATTATTATTCTTTCTCCGTTCGTATCTCCGAGATCTGGCTTCCCACGATGTAGAGATACAACGGCTTGGCATTTTGCCACGTGCCAGGATGAAATGTTGAGGTCAGGGTTACGTTAATGTCAGCGGACCTGCGGTGACTCCATCGTGTGGACCGAAGACGGTGAGGGTTAATGGATATGCAATTACTCCCCAGTCGCACGCTGTAAAACTTGAGAGGTATAGTTTTTTGGGGAAATGCATTTTATCACCATTTTGCTCAGAGTTGTGCGTTTTACTTGCAGTAGTTTGAACCTCTAATAAAAAATAAAAGCGTTGCCTGTGTGGGAAAAAATGCAACACGATGCCAAGCTGCGGTGGCCAATCACGTCACCGGCGATCCGGAGCTGTACAGCCCAGCCATGAGGGGACAAAAGAGGTTCATTGTGTTGCTCTTGCTTGGTGTTATACCGCTGCCACGCCTGATTTTGGCCCGTCCCAGACTACTCTCTTAACCGGCAAAGACATAGTCCGGCACGTTACCGTAAAAAAAACCCCCGGTAATTCTTGCACTTCCTTGGGTCCCCAGCAATGCACCCGCCAAGTACGAAGTAGATCAGGTGAACGGTTCTGGAGATACGTGAAGGACACACAGGCAGACAGACGGAGGCTTTGTAGTTGGATGTGAGGAGCATGAAGAGCTCAGAGGGTGGGGAGCCGACGTGTTAGAGAGCCGTACGCCACCTGATCCCACCGCGGCGCTAGTTAAAGCCTCGACTCCTAAACTGGGCCCAGTGGGACGCCGAAGAACAACACCAGGCCTTCTCTATAAACGATGATCCAACCAAGCATAGATCAAATGCACTGGATCCCAGCGTCACGTCGCTAATTGGTAAGGGGTGCGGTAACCTCTAGCCCTCCTGTCTCTATTAAAAGAAACAAATGTTGATGTTGATGATAACAAACTGCGTGACATTGTTATCGTTTGGTCTCGCTCCCGCTGAGATGGGAACCTCCGTCACCGTGTCACCGTCTGGACCGGTAATGAATGAAGGCTGAAGTGTGCGTGTTTCTCTCCGCTGAGCCCACAAATCAAACCACGGAGACGGAGGGGGGGGGGGGGCATCACCAGCGAGGGCTAGAAATTTAATCAGCACCTGCAAAATTAAATCACTGAACACAATGACGGCCAGTGTGCATTCAGGTCCTCGGATGACTTCTCTGCTCTGTGTTTCACTACAGCTGATTATTCATTAATACACATTGGGGGGGGGGGGTGTTCCTGCAACAGCTGCCGTAACCTTTAGGTCGGCCGTTCACATCAGAGCAGCCGTCTGCGTTTTTTTTTTTTTGACTTTGTGAATTGGATAATCTCGGTGTGAGAGCGTGATTAGCCGTGGCTAAAACTCTCCTCCGATCCCAGCCCCCCGGGCACAGCAGCACGGCTAACGTGAGCGTAGAATTAGTTTGTTCGCGCTGCTGCTGCCTGGATGGAAGCGTGAGCCTCGCGCCCCGGACGAGCAAAGCCTGCAGTCATTATGAACGATTGTTAAGTTCACACAGATACCTTCGCCGTTTGCCCGAGGCAACGTTTTGTCACCATCGCTTCTTCTGCCTGAAGGATCTCATTTTAGTATCTCTCTCTTTTCTTTTTCTTTTTCTTTTTTTTGGGATTTTCCAGTACTCGGTGTGTTCATGGTTGTGGGAAAAAAGATGAGGATTTATTTGAACGCAGCCTTTGGTTAATGGCTGTTGGACGGAATACAAATATGGATTAAATGGGAAAGTGAAATCTCATTAACCAAAATCCCCATCCGAGTATTTTTATGTAAATTAGAAATTGTGGAAGTGAATAGGAATGGTGAATTCTGAGAAAGGAAAAAACTTTGCTTGAGGCAGGGGTGCTTTTTTTTTTTTTTTTTTTTTTTTTTTAGCCAATACACAAATTATGCCCGAACAACCTGCGGCGGTGCATTTAACAAAATAAAGCTTGTAGCTTTGTAGCCAAAACCTTCCAGAAATGCTGGACATGCATTCACACCAGTGGACAATATGCAGCTTTCATGTTCTGATTCCACGTGACGTGAAGCCTTCGCAGTGTGTCTTCTGTGGCATTTGAAAAGATTTACATAAAATGTTCTTTACATTTGACTGGAAACCTTCAAGCCTCACTAAAAAAAAAAAAAAGGCAGCTGTCTTGAAAGGGCGCAGGAAGCGCTGATAGACAGGGATCAGTGGACACGTCTGGCAGGAGGAAATCACCAGCAGTCGGGGTTCCACCCCCCCTCCCCCCCCCTCCTGCCATGAAATCTATCCAGGTATGTGGCTGGATAGATTGTGGCTGTGAATTAATTGAACCGAAATCGCAACGAGAGTGGGATTGAATCGTGAAGGGGTGAACAAAGACACCATCGGGTCAATTACTGCACCCTGGTTCCATTAGCTGTGTTTCCACCGAGACGTTCCCTAGTGATTTTAGTCCCGGGACTACTTTCTGAAGGAACTAAAAAGGTTCCTTCAGCCCATTGTTGTCTGCAATGTCTCTCTCTCTTCTACCTCTCTCCCTCGCAATTTCTCTTTCCTTTTTTTAAATGAGTTGGAAAGCAGACAGAAAAGCCACAACTTTACTTTTAATGTAATCAAACAAAGAGAAAATGATCTCCCCATCGTCCTAAAATGGTGCTAAATCTTGTTGGTTTTATGAATGAAGCTGTACACGAGTTGAAGCAGCGGCGCTGTGTGTGTGTGTGTGTGTTTTGACAAATCGGGGACAATCATCACTTCAAACCCAACCCTGAAAGTTCCTTTCAGAAAGTACCCAGGAACTTTACTTTGACCCTGCTCCCTGCGGTCGAAAAGCACTTCTTTTAAAAGGTTTCCAGTCTTTGGGGAAAGTTCCTGCGGTCCAAAAGGGTCTATTAACTCTGTATCATCTGCCTGTAGAAATGTAACGTTTTCCATCTCTGACCCTTACGGATCCATTGCCCTGAATCGTCTTAAGTTTGTCTTTGGTCGAGCATGAGACGCTCCGCTGGGCGAGGGCTTGTCGTGGCTGCGCTGGAGAGGGACGGCATAAACACGGAGCTGGTTATTTGTTTCCCCTGGCTTTGGGCCTGTGTATTTGCAGAGACAGGAAAGAATGTGTCTCTTTCTGCCGGATTAGTGTACCAGAGGTCACCAAGTGCTAATTTAACGGAGCGCCGCTTTGGTCGCACGAATCACAAAATATGTGGAGCTCGATCCTCAAATCGTGGATGAACGTCGTCTTGTCCCGCTGTGGATTTCAAACTAAAAGTCTAGAACTGTTAATGAGGAGGACTTCATCTCGCACGTTGGTCCCCCTCCCCCTCATGAATAATCAATGAGCGGCCGCTTAATAAACATGAGGAAGGGGGGGCGTGTGCTAGCCGAGCTCTGGCTGCAGGGCCCCGTGAAGCTCAGCAGAAAGCTGGAGGGACGTCGAAGAGGGAGGGAGCATGTGAGGCGAGGAAGGGTAGCGGGGGTAAGAGTGAGAGAGAGAGAGAGAGAGAGAGAGAGAGAGAGAGAGAGAGAGAGAGAGAGAGAGAGAGAGAGAGAGACGAGGCTGAGCAGAGAGATACAGCCACAAGCCGGGGGTGGGAAGCCAATCCTGTCGGCCCCCTCAGAGTTGTCGTGTGTCTGCGAGCGGACGGAGGCAGTCAGTCCGTCGAGGGAGGAGAAGGAGAACAGATCTGCTTCGAGTGGCCGGAGGGGGGGGGAGAAGAAGCCTGGATGGTGTGATCTCCTCCACCATGGGATGCAGCCTCTGTACCCTGCAGAAGCCCGAGGAGCATTATAAACTTCTCTATGAAGTCTGCCAGGTACTGTGACCCTAGCCTCTGGAGGAAACGACCTCAGGGACTCTTTTCAGCTTGTCTGATTGTACTTTCTTTTTTTTTTTTTTTTTTTTTCCTGTTTTCGGCAAAAGCCACTGTTAGTTTTAGGTTTTTTATTTATTGTGACTTTTGTTGCGCTCATGTCTCCGGGGGTCACCGGCGGAGTGGGAGCGGAGCGGAGTTGTTGCCGGCGGGATCTCCTGCAGCTGAGCAGCCTGAACTCTGGCCGCGGGGGTCAGCGAGAGGTGGCGCGCTGTGCTTTAAAGGAAGAGGAGGAGGAGGAGGAGGAGGAGGATGGGGGGGGGGGGGGATGATGAAGAGGTGACAGCTCTCTCAATGTGTCTGCTAGTGTGTGCGCCGATCGCTGCCCACCTCCTCATTGTCGACTGAATGCTGACTCGGAAGCTTTCCGGGCTGTTTGACTTTCACACACACAACAAAAAAAGAAAAGTTTATATTTAACACTGTCGTGCTTGTGTTGCACTTTTTCTCTTCCAGCAGAGAGCAGAGCGTTGTTGTAGATGCACCATTAACAGGGAGGGAGAATGTTTTCACAAGAGCAAGGACAGGTTCTTTTTGGAGGTATTTTAAAGCGTCTTTTAAATCGTACTTTGGTACAAACCAGATGCAATGAATCGGTTGGTTGAATAGTTGATAGTTATCAAGCGAAGATGGCAAACGTTTTCTGGTTTTGAGCTTCTATGAACTACTTGTCTTTGTTTTATATTGTTGTAAATTGAATATCTTTGATTTTGGACTGTTGGTCAGCCAACACTAACGATCTCAAGACATCAACGTGGACTTTTTCTATAATATGAACGGATAACTGGACGATTCAAATAAGTACTCTTGGTTAAGGAAAGTTGAATTTATCTGGAGAAGATAAGTAAGCCATGACGGAGGTTTTTTTTTTGTTGATGCACTCGTGTTGAAAATGATCAAATGCTCTTTTAGTGTTTCTCCATTTAATACCTTTCTGTCTGAATCTCCCGCGCCGTCAGGTGAACTCAGTGTGAACCCACCTTTTTTCCAATTCTGTTCTCAAAAAGCATTTGATTGTAGATTGTAGCATGGAAAGAAAGTCATAATGAAACTTTTATTCTCCGTGGCTGGCG
This sequence comes from Cebidichthys violaceus, assembly GCF_023349555.1. Classification (NCBI taxonomy): domain Eukaryota; kingdom Metazoa; phylum Chordata; class Actinopteri; order Perciformes; family Stichaeidae; genus Cebidichthys; species Cebidichthys violaceus. The sequence goes on from NW_027176297.1 coordinate 26,532, forward strand.
TGCGGTGCCCCCCCCCACCCCCCCCCCCCCCGAACCAAACCTGCAGCATTGTTGCCGTTCGTCGTCGACTTTAATTGAGGCGGCTCACTCAGACCGCCGCTTTATTCATCTGAGAGCGTTGGGATTCGAGCGGCAGTCGGGTCTAATGAGTGAAAGCGTCTACCGGCAGACGGTGTTGGAGTCTGACATCTTTTGAGTTTTTCTCTCTCTCTCTCTTTCTCCTCGTTCTTTTCATCCATCACGATGGACCCTCGGCCAAGTGTTATCCTCCAATCACACCGAATTACATCTCCATTTGCCGCACGGGGGTGCCGGGTGGCTAGTGTGGCCGGTTTAAATGAAGGTAATGATCGAGCTCTCCGCTCATTATTCTCCCTCCAGTCAAAGGGGGAGATAACGGGGGGGGGGGGGGGGGGGGGGGGCTGACATTGTGCCTGTTTGGCTTTGATCAGGTCTGTTCATGAACAAAACAAAACAACAACAAAAAGACTAAGAGCGTCTCGAAGAAAAGATGTTGTGCAGTGGCATAATAAATGGATTATTGGTGCTGATATTGGGGTCAGAGAGACTCCTCCACCCCCCCACCCCCCCACCCCCCACCAAACAGACTAATAACGGCAAAAACATGGTTAATGGAAGAGGCCTGTCACTTCTTTTGTTCCACTGTCTCCTCGGTCACAGAGTCAACGTGCCTGTCGGTTGTCCTCCGTCTGTCTCTCAGCGGTCTCTTCTTCTACCCCCCCCCCCCCCAGGCGTGCTGTGTTTTACTCGACAAGTCGTTTGACATGTTGCTGCCCATGACAGCAGAGATAACGCAGATGATTTCTGACGCACTGTGGATGTACGCTCTGCTTTAAAGAGGTCCGCGATGGCGATGCTGTCAAAGGAGTCTCGCGGGAGGAGTTTGTGATTTGGCCGGGACCTTTTTTATTTAGGGCTGCATTTATTTATCATCCATTAATCTGCCCGATCATGTTCTCGGGTCTTTGTTCAATCGTTTAGTCTGTGAAAAGTATATTTTGCTTGAAAAGTGACCAAAACATTGAGTTGATTGTCAAAGTAGTTGGGACTTCAATTGACTAAATTCGTTTTGACCTGGTAAAGTTCAGAAGCCGCATCTTGCATGTGTAACTATTTGCCTTTTAACCTAAACAATGACTGAATAACTGTAATAATACAACTAAGAGCTCTGTCGTTACTCTATATACCCAGAATTCTGAGAAATAGTGAGTTTTCCATGTTTTTTTTTTAATCAATCTAGGACGGCACGTGTTACAGAGCAGACACAAGCAGTCCGGCCCTCAAGACACGCTTGCGTTTAATCATTACAGATGTGTCCTACTGGAAGGTCCATTTCACAATGTACATCTACCGGCTCTGGTTAATGATGACCGTGCAGGTTACTGTGGAGCTCTTTACAGCACGACCGTTAAAAGGTTTTCTCTAGGTTTTTGAAGCGATAGGTCTCAGATATGTGTGCAAAAACAGGGAAATGTTCAAAGTCTACTCCACCCTGTGCCGCCATATTGCTGTAAGGGTCGTGGTCAGCTGCAGGAAAAGACTTGACTTTGACTAACCCGACTTCTAACTGGAGTCTGTCTGTCTCTCACCTGGTTCTTTATTAGAGCGTCTATGGTACATTAAATCTATGTAGGCACATCCATAGCTTGTGCCTTATTGGGTGGGGGTTGTGGGGGTTTCTGGGAGGTCTTATTTCTCCCCTTCTGATATAATACAGGCAGATCCTCTTGTTCGGTGAGCCTGGCACAGCGCCCGCCCTCTCTGCTCTCCCCCTTCATCTCTCTGAGGACTCAATAATCCGCCCGACACTTGAAATCTTTCCAGTTCATTAAACACCTTAGCTCCAACTCCCATGTTCGGAAGCGTGAAAAAAAAAATATGCTTTTTGCTCTGTTTTATAAAAGTCAACAGACTGCTCCTGGAGGCATTCTTATCAATCCTGGCAGGATTAGAAAAGCTCTTCGTCTTTGCTAACTTTAGCAGTGCATTTGGACAGAATGAATTAAGAGCTTTGGTGTACATTATTTCCTCGAAAATAATTGCGCCGATCAATTTGCTCAATAGAGTTTTGCCGGAGATCAAACGTTGTTCGGCTCTATTAAAGGCAGCACAACGTGGCGTTCTAGATAAGCGTCTTCCCTTTTTGTTATGATCATTAAAGGCCTGAGCTTGCGGCGGGCTCGGCGCTTCCCTTTTAAACTTGACCCTGCTGACAGCGGCGGACCCCTCGGTCCTTTCTTCAAAGCTAAAGGTAAGCACCATGTGGAGATGTAAGCTTCAGCTGCTTTTGTCAGGGACTTTAAGGCGGAGGCCTTGGAAACTCTGTTTGACATTTCTAGGGCTCTTAATCTCCCCAGAAGCACTCTGTAATGGCTGTGGCGCCGTGCTGCGGCTCTTACAAGACCCGGAGCTTAATTAGAGCCTCGGCGCAAGCCGGCGATCGGGACTCGGGATCCGCGGCGAACTGATCTGGACTATTGGCTTCTATAAGTCGGTCGCTTTCTAAGGCTTCTCCCGTCTCTCGCTGTCGATTGCAGAGGAGCAGCATCTTAAACCGAAAAAACAGGGTTGATCTGCCGGGCAATAGAAGTTTACAAATGGGTGCCGCCGCCTAATTAGCTCCATTCCTGATTCAAGATGTCACGCTCGGCTCAAGAAGCCAAGTTGTCACAGCGCCAGATGGTCTCGGTGTAACATCTCCCCCGGACCAGACCGACAGAGAAATTAGATGGAAATATTTGTACAAGACAGCCCCGCCATCCCTCCGGTCCCTCTGCCCCTCCCCCGCCCCGCTGTCAGAGACCCCTGTCATCAAAAAGGAGAAAAAAAAGGAACTTGCAAAGATGTAGCCTGTCCCCGTTCGACCCAAGCCCCCCCTCCTCCCCTCGCCCACGGTAATGAGGCTTTACAGAGACCAGATCAGAGCGAGGCCACCGGAGCCTGACACTGTGTGTTTTTTAATAACGGCTGAGATCGAGCCCCTCGGTTGGCCGCCACATCTGTTAAACACTGGAGCAGGTGGCCCGGCGGACACAGGGGGAGCGCTCACAGGGGCCCGTGTGTGTGTGTTTACCGTCAGTCCACAGCAAATGACAAAGAGGGAACAAACCGAGCTTTAAGAAAGCATATTGAAAGCAAACGGTGATTAAGCCATTCCCACCACTTATAGATGTCATGCATGTCGATGTGGTGGACAAGGTACAACAAATGGCTCAGGGTCACTGGACGCATTGGATGTCAGTTATAATTCTCAAGTCCCAGGCGGCAAACTAAAGCTCTTTATCAAGACCCTCGGGTCCTCCGCAAACGAGCAAAAGATTATTATGTTTGCTTTGTACATGGCAGAATCTGTCTCAATGAATCTAAACTCCTTGTCACGGATGTTACAAGGAGGCATGAGGGCAGATGAGGAAGAGTTGGGTGACCTCGACGTGGTTTAGTCTCTTTTTTTTTTTACCCCTCCAAATAATCTGTTGTTTCCTGTTGTGCAGCGCTCTTCATTTGCTATGTTTGAACGAGCTATTGTTTTTCAAGAGCAGCAGAGCATTAACATGATTATCACTGTAGGGACGTAATTAAGAGCTTGCTGATTATAACATTAGCATTAACGTGTTAGCGCTTGTGTGTTGCGTACGTCCCATAATGAATAAAACACATGTGGCTTATGAGCGGTCACGTTTGACTGGTTCAGGATGATGATGAAGTCCTGACGGATGCACGGATTTCTGATATCGGTTATTCAAATAGCTGGATTGTATCGGTGACAATGGGGGCCAATCCATTCAATTCTGTGTTTTCATAGTTTTTACGAATTTGCTGGTGCACCCTTTATTTTAAAAAAAATAACAATTTAGTACATTTATACATACATTTAGTTTTATTAAGTTAGGAAAGCTATGTTTAAGTCCAGCCTTACACATAAGACTCCCGTCCACACAGTGAGGCACACAGCTTATTGATCAAACACTGGTATCGGATCGGTACCTGAAGCCCAGGTATCGCTAACGGTATTGTGTGAGTCTGTCTTTACGTGTCAGTAACGGCTGATTTCGACTCCTGACACCTGCATGGAAGGAGCCGTGATCCTTTAGTGGAGATCCAGACATCCAGAAGACTTTATTGTGTTGTTGTTGTTTTGTGTCTTCACGTCTGCTCCCTTCTTCCAGAGAAGTATATCTCCATTACAGCTCTGTTCGATCGCTGAACTTGCCTTTGCTGACTTGAGCAAACAGACCTGGCCCTCTGGCACAGAGCTCAGTGTGATTCCTCACAGGGTATATATATATATATATATATATATATATATATATATATATATATATACATATATATATCTATGGATAGAGAGGGGAAGCCTGGGGTAGTGCGGCGAGATAGCAGCTAATGAAGCGCGACACGACCCGGGGTTCTGGGCCTGTTCTGCTGATACCCCATGAACTCCGGCCTTAATTGAACTGCATACGGCTGAGGGGCGGAGAGGGACGTCCTCCAGCTGCTCTCTCCCCTCCTGGTAGCCTTGAGACGCCACAAGTTGGCAGCCTTTCGAGGAGGTCAGTTACGCCGATGACTCGGACAAATGTTGTGAGTTGTTAGCGGTGTTTTTATTATGTATGTGTACGAGTATTCTTCTTTAAAGAGAGTATTGGCTGCTTTTAATTCAACGTTCTTGCAGACTGATTCTGAATGATTGCAGTGTTACTGCTGGTGTGTTTCACTCATATCATCCATTTTTGAGATTTGACTTCTTTTCGGAGCTCATTCAAAAACACAACGGGTGGAACAGGTGATTGTTAAAGAGCTTTAAAGTCAAAGGAAATGTATTCCAAGTGAAGTTAAATAGACTCACTTCACACCTTCACTTAGATGAGAGAGAAAGAGAGAGAGAGAGAGAGAGAGAGAACCCTGGAAGTGATTTGGGTTCTTAATTGATCAGCTGTGGATAACACAATGCCCCGCGCTTTAATCAGATTAGCAGTAAACAGTGGTGTCTCTTTCAGTCAGCATTACGCTTTTTTTGGCTGTTTGTTCTGTAATCCTCAGTAAACTCGCTCACTGCTGCAAACAAAGGCTGCTGTGTTTTCATGCCTCACACCTCGGGAGAGTTTTTTCTGTCCGCTCGCTTTAAAAAAAATACAACATGTTGCAGATTTCAAGAGACACTTGAAAGTGTGCGCAACACACACACACACACACACACACACACACACACACACACTGATAAATCACTGGCTGGTCCTTGAATCTTCTTTCTTTCTTATGAAAATGGTTACAAGTGAAATAAAAGAAGGATTAACTGTGTTTTCCAGGGAGAATGACCTACATTCAGACTGCCACTCAAATGCTATATAGCCCCCCCACCCCACCCACCCAAAAAAAAAATAAGCCTCAAGTCTTCACGCCCTCTGTCACGTCAGCGCTCCTCTCCGTTCCAAAATACAGACTTTGAAGAATCCGTCTAAGGAGTGTATCCGAGCAGAAAGCGGAGGCGAGCGCCCCGGCTCTCGAGGCTCAGTCAAACGCTCGTCTGTGGAGTGAGGTTCCCAGGGTTCCCCTCGGCCCGGCTCTGAAAGGTCCGCCGGTCGCCTGGCGGAGTTATCCACTCTGTTCGCCTCGCTGCGTTTCCCCCGAGGAACAGAAACACTGGCTCTTTAATGATGTTCCTCTCTTCTTTATTGGAGGATTAGGCGGTGATTGAATGGCCGTATCAAAAGACTAATGTTACACAACACGCTCAGGGAATTGATTAAATGTCCTGCAAAGTCTATGTAATAATGATAAGAACATGGAGGTAAGCAATTTAATTTTTTTTACTTTTTCTATTAATAAATCTATTTTTTATTTACATCCCTGTACTCTTAACCCAACAGTTTAGCAACCCTAACTAGGGACGTGTACTTTAATGTTAACACTAAAACATGCAGTTTAAAAATATATATGAATGAATCTAACCTCTGTATTGCTTGTAACAATCCGATCTTATCATACTTATTATCCAAAGGTTATCAACAACAATAATTCTATTAATTAAAAGAAGTATTCAAAAGTCAACTGTAGACAGTGTCACCAAGCCAAGCTAACCTTGAAAGAATGGAAGCTTGGGGGGGGGGGGGGGGCTTGGCAAACGGTCAATTCAAGTTTATTTCAGCTCGGATTGATTCC
>NW_027176297.1:32811-35311 GCF_023349555.1 Cebidichthys violaceus
ATGTTGCGGTGCTACTTTGGTTTGGTTGTTTTTTTAAGCCAAGGCCGGTTTGCTTTAAGGTGTTAAATCTCAAGGTTTTCTCACATTAGCATTCTGCGATATGATAACACGCTTTTCTCAATGCCGATTTATTCAGAGCAAACCGCGAACAGATGAGCTGTTAAGTTTTGATGTAGAAGAAGTAGAAGTTTAAGTCCGCTGAGATGATCCAATTATCCTGCAGACCCAGGATTAGCATTAATCTGCTCTGGTTATTAGTGGGCGCATAGCCTCCTCTGATTTCTGCATTAAGTTCCCTCCTTTTTTCCTGCCTTCTTCGTCCTTCCTCCAAGCGCACACACACACACACACACACACACACACACACACACACACACACAAGCCCAGTGCCTTTGGTTTCTGTACGTACTCCTTTATAGAAATATGTCCCTCAGCTTTTGCATTGTCTGGGTCAAAGGCAGGTTGTGCGTATATATACACAGCATTCATTCCCTGGAGGAGATTTAATATTAATGCTGATTAAAGCGCGGCACCACAGTAAAGTCTGCAAAGTGTGCCGTGAATGCGAATGAGACTCTCATGGCCGGAAAAGGCGGGCCGACCAGCCACGCGTTTATCAGAAAATGAATCCTCAAACACGGACTGGCGTGTCCGTTGGATTGTCAGAAGGAATGAAAAGGGAACGCTAAGGATTTATGACCTGCGACTCCAAATGCTAGGAAGTACCTCGATTCTAAGGACGCTGCTCAGAGCGTCCTTAGACGGGAAGGAGGAGGAAGGGAGCGGTGAGTCTGTGAAATGAGGTGAGGCCCCGGGGGGCCTGAGATCCTATCGAAGCTTTCGTCACATCCAGGAATCGCAAAACTGACAAAGTCCGCATGATGCAGTGATTGGAAGTGGAACAGCGGCTCCGGGCGAACCCTGATAAAATCAGAGGGCCGGTGGGATGACCCAGGATGCAATGCGCATGCAGGGGGGGGTCTTCAACACTTACGTTCACCGGGTTAATGCTTGTTTGTTTTTTTACGTCTCTCACAGTAGATGCTTTGGTGAACTGACAGTAGCATTTGGGCCGAATCAAAACATAATCCGTGCGCTCGGCCCGACATTTTGGATAAACATAGATCTGTGTGCAGATTCAGTCTCACTGGACCCGGTGACGCGTTCCATTGAGACCTTACAGGGTCTGCGCTCATCTTCCCTCGGCACACAGAGGCCTTTAAGTGGCTCGGGCGAGCCTAATCGGCCTCTCGTCTGCGACGTGACGCGGCCTTTTGCTTGAATTATTCTCAGGTTAACGCGCCGCACCCGCTCCCACGCGCCTCCTCCGGCAGGTCACATTTATCTTCTTCTGAGAAATTACTCGGCTAAATGAGGGCTCCGCCGCGCAGCCTCGGCTAATGACCTTGATCAATTAAAGAGAGACTCATCCTAATTAAGGTCTCACTCTTTGCTCGGCCCGACTGTGACCCTGTATAGCGAGTCGAGACGGTAATGAGTCATTTCTCCTACGGAGTATCGCGGTTGAGTTTGTGTGGGAGCGCGGTGCTTCACGCGAGGCCTATGATCGGGTAATGATTAAATCAGCGAGGAGCACTGAACATCATCTTCAGTCTAAGAAGGCCACCATGGCAAACGGAATGAACGCCGACATGTTTTGCGTCCTTCCATCCCGTTTCTTAACAAAAATGTCTTCTTCCAGGTCAACGGCAAGGACCTCTCCAAGGCCACCCACGACCAGGCGGTGGAGGCCTTCCGCACCGCCAAGGAGCCCATCGTGGTCCAGGTCCTGCGCCGAGCCCCGCATCCCAAAGAGGTCGGCCCCGCTGGTGACGCCCAGGTCTCGGACATCAGCACGCAGACGGACATCACCCTCCAGCACATCATGGCCCTCACAAAGCTCTCCCCCTCTTCACCCCCCATGACGGAGCTGGAGGAGTATCTGCTGCCGGAGGAGTAAGTGCCAGCCGGGTTCATGGAGACCTAGAGAGAGAGCCCTGCTAGAAGGAGTATTATTATATTATATTTATTTATTGTCCACACATTACATAAAATGACCACGTGCACACATACATTAAAGTCAAGCGGTAATTTTTATTTAGGGCTTCCGTGGCAGAAGGGACAAAGCTCCTGCCGAAGCCGGCCCTCAACTTGACTTTTTCCTAAAGAATTAAAAATGTCAAATTATATTAAGAATACAGAAATGTTCTTTTTGTCACCATAGAAATTCATGATTGCCCTGGTAGCCCAAAAAAATGGCTCCTCAGGGGCCTAAATCTGACACACCTGGGTCGCTGGACTCTCAGAACCCATTGGCGATTTAGACTCTGAGGGTAACGGGCCAATATTTCACGGGTTCCGGTGCGGCCCGCGGATATCTGAATAACAAATATCCAGGCCAAGACGGCCATTGTTTACAGGCCGATTAGCAACTTGAGACTCGAGACTGGATTTGGCATTGAGAGACGACGTCTACCACCGGATTATTTAGGATTATAAA
>NW_027176297.1:40311-87811 GCF_023349555.1 Cebidichthys violaceus
CCGCCTGCGTCTCAGCTGGACGAGGGCTGGATGGATGATGACAGGAACGACTTCCTGGATGACCTCCACATGGACATGCTGGAGCAGCAGCACCATCAGGCCATGCAGTTCACCGCCAGCATGCTGCAGCAGGTACACACACACACACACACACACACACACACACACTCACACACACACACAGCGTGTAGAGGCAAACCAGCACCATCAATCTGCACCAACACATATGTTCATCTATAGATTGGTTTGGCCGAGCCAATCCTGCAGAGAGTAACAGCTGCTGCTGTCGACGTTTCTTTTGGCAGCGCTTTTTAGAGAGAGGCTGTCATATGGAAAAGCACATGCTGTCTGAGAAAAACTATTCAACGCCTTTGTTGAAGATTGGGATTTAATACCGAAAGGTTCTCTGAGTTGGTGAAAATGAAGTAGCACTTTTAGTGGCAGTGGTAATAGTAGATCAATTGTATTTGTTAAACACCATATTTTCACCTTATTATCATCCCTGCTAAAAAAAGAGACCTAATACAAATTATATTCTACATGTTATACATGTATGTATGGATGGAAATCAGCAGGAATCCAATAGCTGATGATGTGAACATGACAACATAACAATCGTTGAGTCATTTTGTCGTCTATTTTTTTTCCCCCAGAAGAAGCACGAGGAGGACGGCGGCACCACGGACACGGCCACCCTGCTGTCCAACCACCACGAGAAGGACAGCGGCGTCGGTCGCACGGACGAGAGCACGCGGAACGACGAGAGCTCGGAGCAGGAGAACCTCGGCGACGACCAGACCACGGCCTCCAACACGCTGGGCAGCTGCCGAAAGCTCACCTACAGCCAGGACACCCTCGGCAGCGGAGACCTGCCCTTCAGCAGCGAGTCCTTCATCTCCGCGGACTACGCCGACGCCGACTTCCTGGGCATCCCGGCCGACGAGTGCGAGCGCTTCAGGGAACTCCTGGAGCTGAAGTGCCAGATGAGGAACAGCGGGGCCCAGGGTCTTTACTACCAGGGCGTAGCAGGTCAGGACCAAGAGGGCGTGGACAAGGAGCTGGAGATGCTCAACGAGGAGCTGCGCACCATCGAGCTGGAGTGCTTGAACATCGTGCGCGCTCACAAGATGCAGCAGCTGAGGGAGCAGTGCCGCGAGTCCTGGATGCTCCACAACAGCGGCTTCCGCAACTACAACACCAGCATCGACGCGGGCCGCCACGAGCTCTCGGACATCACGGAGCTGCCGGAGAAATCGGACAAAGACAGCTCCAGCGCGTACAACACCGGCGAGAGCTGCCGCAGCACCCCTCTCACGTTGGAGCTGTCTCCAGACAACTCGCTCCGACGAGAAGCAGAGAATCAGGGTCCGGCTGGACCGTCGGGCTCCGCCGGCTCTAACGGCAAGGTCCTGAAACCTCTCACGTCCCCCGTCCAAGAGGCCAGCGGCCCCAGCCGGAGCAGAGGCTCCACCAAGGATCCAGATGGAGCCCCGCCGGCAGAGAGCAAGGAGCGGAAGCAACATTCGCCGTACAAGCATGCCCACATCCCCGCCCACGCCCAGCACTACCAGAGCTACATGCAGCTGATCCAGCAGAAATCCGCCGTGGAGTACGCCCAGAGCCAGATGAGTCTGGTCAGCATGTGCCGGGACCCCATCGGCCCCGGCGACCTGGAGCCCAAGATGGAGTGGAAGGTGAAGATCCGCAGCGACGGCACGCGCTACATCACCAAGCGGCCCGTGCGGGACAAGCTGCTGAGGGAGCGCGCCCTGCGCATCCACGCCGAGCGCAGCGGCATGACCACGGACGACGACGCCATCAGCGAGCTGAAGATGGGCCGCTACTGGAGCAAGGAGGAGCGCAAGCAGCACGCGGTCCGCTCCAAAGAGCAGAGGCAGCGGCGCGAGTTCATGAAGCAGAGCCGAGCGGACTGCCTGAAGGAGCAGTCGGGCCCGGAGGACAGGAGGGAGCCCAACATCATCGAACTCAGCCACAAAAAGATGATGAAAAAGAGAAATAAGAAAATATTTGACAACTGGATGACCATCCAGGAACTGCTGACCCACGGTACCAAGTCACCAGATGGCACAAGGGTTTACAACTCACTCCTGTCTGTGACCACGGTGTAAGTCCGGTTCTGAGTTCAGGTGGCGGGCCAGCCAGAGGACCGGAGTGTAATGGACTGTACATAGGACACTACCAGTTGGGGTAGAGATTCCTGCCTCGTTCAATGTGGCAACATTTTGTAAATAGGAGACGAGGAGAGCCTTTCTTGGACGAACATTTTCCACCACCGCGGTGAAGAGAAGGTCTTTATAACGACGGTTGGACTTGACATGAATGGGACATGGCTTTGAGGATGATTTTGGAAGCTTTTTTTTTTTTTTCAAAATTCTTTCAATAACATTTTCTACCTTTTTGTGCTTGCTCTTTTGAAAATTTTTCGGAAAACAGAAACACAATATGTGACTTTTTGGAAGGTTTTTTTTTTTTTTGTGAAGGTGTGTAAAGACCGTGTGCCATACGTAAACAGCCAGCATTTACACTATTTTACATTATTTTGTTCGTACTATATATCTCTTATCAGTATTTTACTGTTATGCATACTTAATGCTTTTATGGAAACAATGCTATTGTCCTGCAAGGTAGACAACGTACTCCTTTTCAAAAGGACTTTTGTAAATTCAAAAAAATTCAATTTTTGTAACAAATCCACTTTTTTTTTTAGTTTTAATTTCTCTCTAATGGTGCTGATTCCCCAAAGTTAATACCACCCCGCGATGTACCATCTGTTACATAACGTAGAGGACGTCATGACGTGATATCATTTTGTATGTACCTATCCTTAGACAAAGGTGTTTCCTCGCGTTGGAACTTTAATGTCTGTGTTCGTTAAGTCACACGTCGTAGTCGCTTTTGCTTTCTTAGGGTTTCATGTATTGGACGGAATAACAGCTTAACAAATCCTTAGTTAGCCTCACAATTTGATGTCTTGTAAAATGAGAGAAATAATAAATTATTGTTTTATATATGATGAGCTTTCAAATGTTGGTTGGAATTTGTCATTCGTGCGAGTCGTCGGATCGCCAGGAATGTGACCACGCCAAGGAAAGAAGAGTCCGTGTGAAGATCCAATTCCCAGTATGAATGGGTGAGGGCGGCTACAGCAAGACTCACTCCAGATTTAAAGAGCTGTATTGATACACCATCAGAGGGTGGTCCATGTGACAGAATACCCACAAAGATATCCCCCATTGCTCTCTGGGCAATGGGGTATTTTTTAAATACAGGATGCGCATTCTCAACACTCGCTTGGGTTTTGCAGCGGTGGCTGCCCTCCATCCGCTTTCATTGCTTTTTACAAAACGGTCCATCAGTTTCTTAAGGACCGTGTTGTTTTATGTTGGGACCAAGTTGTCCGGGACGCTGGCGATGGCGATGTCTCCTTGCCGGGCTGATGGTTTTATTTATCTCAATCGAGACTCCCGCCATCTGTTAGGGGGACCTGGTCACTCAGTCCCATCAGCAGCTCAGTGTCTCATTACTGAGGACAAATGCAGCTCAGACTCTGCTGAGACTTATGTCCTCTCACCTCCATCAAACACACCTTTTGCAGGGTTTTCTTTATGTGCAACATTAATATGCGTTTAGTGTGTTTATTCATAGTGCATCCGTACTTTCAGCTGCATCTTTTTCAAATCTTTTTGAAAGAAGACAGTCGATCATAATGTAATGCTTAAATTAAGGTTTAATTGAGCTTAAAGCCACACGACTCCATATGTTTTATATCAACAATGGCTTGATTGATTGTGTACCATGTGTGACAAGCCTGCATAGAACTACCACCTGAGCGTTTTAGTGACTTTCAGCTCATTGTTTTGGATTTGCAGCCCCGCACCTTTACTGTTTTTGTTTCTCACTGTTCATACATGCAGCCGTTAGCTCTGATAAACCCACTGTATACCAGCTGGCCAGCACCAAACAGACAGACAAAGTTTGGCGACTATAGCTTGTGAATGCAGTGAAGCGTTTAGCTGCTAAAAAGCCAGATATTTTTGTTCAGGGGTTTGGTGGAGACCAAAAACGGAGCTAAAAGGAGAGTGGAGATATTGGACTTCCAGTTGTTGGAGAGACAGAAACACCACATGAAATGCTGATGTTGCTCAGTGTCTGCTGGATCTGTACATATAGGTCGTTGTTTGCTCGTTAGCAACTTCATAAAGCGATGATGTATCAATGTTGTTTAAAGCTCGTTCTGCTGCCTCTCATGGCCCAAAAAAACGTCACCAATTTAGTGATAAAATTGGTCGAATTGCAAGAAGATTGAAGCAGCGGAGGTTGACATATCCCTAATAACCGATCCCTCAATCTCCAAACACTGTTCATCCTACTGTACACTTTCCATGAAACCGTCGTTCATTAGACCCTTCCTGCCTGGTACTGCAAACTCCAGGCCCCAAATCTGTAATGCTGGCTTAAAATAGAAGAAAGAATGTCACTTGAGTTATTTTGTCAGACTTTCCTAGAGCAAGATAAGTCATCAGAACACCTGCTCATAGCTGGTAAAGTGACTCGTGTAATATGAGTGGAGTGGCCCTTTAACGTTCGATTGGGATTTTGATTTATTATCATCAGGTTAACTGTTGACATAATGTCTGAGAAAATAAATCTCACCGTCATGGTCGCTGACATTAAAACTTCCAACTACGCCTCACCACAGAATGCCCCCCCCCCCCCTTCATGCAACCTTTATTACTGAATTGAATTATGTAAAACAACATATCATTAGTACAAAGGACTGTAATTGTGCTTTAAAAATCCAAGCTACTTTCTTCAGTTTGTATTATTTGTCAGAACTAGTTCATGCATTCATCTCTTCCCTCCATTTTTTTGACTCAGCACGACTTAAGGGGGATGATTATGATAATGCTGAGCAGCCTGTGGCGCAAGCTCAGTCTCCTCCTCTATGCCTGGTAGAACGTAATTGATTACTCCTCCTTTAAGCCTGACCAAATCCAAGCATTTGTGATTTATGGCTCTGAACACACTCTTTTAATGGGAGATAACAATATGGCATGCAAGGCAAACAAAAAGCTCTGGCAATCAATTCTGTGATGCGCCCCTCCCCCCCCCCCCCCTCAAACGCCATCCCCACAGAACGCTAGGAGATTAGTCGCTCACATACTTGACTTCACCACCCCCATGTATTATTTTTTTTTTTTATTATTTTGATTGATCTCGATACCTTTATTGCTATAAATCATGAAAGTGTTCGCCCCCCCCCCCACCCATTCAACGGTCCCGCGTTGGAGCCGGGGGAGCAGGACACTCCGGTGTACTCATCCATTAACTGATAAGGAGGCGGGCCCTCTGCTGATTCTGACGCTTGCTTCCTCCCGCGGGGACTGAGAAGCGCCGATGGGCTCCTAGCTGCTCGACGAGCTCAGATATAATCCCTCAACATATTTACAAAGAGCCTTCTTACAATATTCACTTTGACGGACGACAGCGGAACTCACTTCAGGGGAACGTTTTGTGGCACGTCTCGGTAAAAAGATGAATCCACTTGTAGTGTCTGATTTTTTTTTTTTTTTTTTTTTTTTTTTTTTTTTTTTTTGCATGACCTAAATTAGGAAAAACCTCTGAGGCGAAACATCACTCCAGCAAGTTCAGAAAGCGTTGAGACTGTGTTAGCACATCTTGGATTAAAAAGGGAGCAAGCTGCTGGATAAACAGAAAGAAATGCTGAAGCACGTTTTCACCCTGTCTGAACGTCAGCCAGAAAAGACCGTTCTTACTCTTGTGTCCTCAGAGCTTTTCAGGCTCTGGCCTCTAAATATTTGAAGAGTTTTGTTCCCCCCCAAAAAAAAAAAAAAAAGTGATATTCACAATAAAACGTAAAGCCAGAGGAATATTGCTGACGTAAAACTGCAGCTCAGCATGGAAAATGGAAATATCGCAAAAAAAAAAAGTTGCATTGAAACTTGAGGCAATATGTTTCCAGCAGTCATTACCAACTGGGATCATGCACATATCTTCACTAGTGATTCAGTGGATTTTTCCCAAAATATAATTACTGTATATTTGTGTGTTTAGAGCAATCATTCTGATCTTGACTCGCTTGAGTGATGAGTGGTTTAAGCCCATTGTACTAAGACTACTGTGATAACCTAGCAAAGATATTAGCAGCAATAGATTTACTGTTTTATATCAAATGCATCTTTCTCTTTGAACTGTGAATAATAATACAACAAAAACATTGCTTTTTAGCGTACAATAGAAAATTACCTCAAATGTGTTTTTTTTCAAAGAGGTCCCAAAAGACACAATTAGACTTTAGAAAGCAGACATATCGAAAATAAATGCTCTAAGTGAGCTATGGACTGTGGCAGAGCAATTGCTGTGTATTTATACACAACTCTGTGAAGAACCGTAAATTGCTTTTATCAGTATCTTGGTCCGACTTCATCTTTCACGCTGCCTGCAGTAATGTCAAACATGGCAACAATGAAATACAAGCGTCTGATCAGCTGGGGATTGTTTTCAAGATGTGACAACTTCGTTGTATTTTACAGCATTTTATCAGTGTACTGTTTCAATCCAGAGCAACACGTTTCGCTGTGGAATTGCGCGCGACAGCCGGGATAGATTGGCAAATCTCCAGAGGTGACGAAATATATCGCATACATAAAGTGAATAATAAAACCCAAGACCCGCTCTGATTTATCACAAGTACAAGACGGAAACAACACTGAGACGTTACGATGATTAATGAACAGGAGAGGAACACGCTGGAGACATGAGCCTGGACAACGTGCAACAACCAGCTAGAACGTAGCGTAAGATCAGGAGTAGAATATTGGTCATGTGATCATTTTGATGTTGATTCTCAGTTGCCCATAGTTCAAACCAATGTGCTTTATATAAAAGTACAGAATCCATGAAATCGGTTAAGGATGGACAGTCTCTCACTGATATTTACTGAAACAAAACAAATGCAGTCGATACGTTGATGCATTTCATTTCTCATTTTAATAGATAAGTCACAGAGTGTAAAGCGGCTCTGCGAGGCTGAACTTGGGCACAGTGGTGCTTTGAGCTAAATGCTAATGTGGGCATGCTAACCTGCATGCTAATGTTTAACAAAGTGTGCAAAAATAAACTTTTTTTTTTTATTGCCTTTATACTTTTGGAGATAGAACAAAAATAAATGTTTAACTCAATTAAACCCTATAGAGCTCAGGATTTTAAAAAGTATCTCCTCTTAAAATGTTTGATCTAGACTCTCCAAGCTCCGCTATAATAACACAATAAAATATGCAATTCTTTTTTTTTACATACTATACTATGACTTTTTTAACAGTTTTTTTTTGTCATACCATGACTTTATGACTTTTTTTGAAATTCTCTCGTATAACTTTTTTGGACATACTATACTATGACTTTTTTGGACATACTGTACTATCACTTTTTTGGACATAATATATTATGACTTTTATATCTTTTTTTACATACTATACTATGACAGTTTTACCAGTTTTTTTAGATATCCTATATTATGACTTTTTCCAACATACTATACTATTTCTATTTTTAACATACTATACTATCACTTTTTTCAACATTCGATTATGACTTTTTTATATCTTTTTTTTACATATTATACTATGACTGTTTTACCAGTTTTTTGGATATACTATACTACGACTTTTTGTACATACTATACTGTGATTTTTTTAATGATTTTTTTCAACTTACTATACCATCACTTTTTGATGACATACTATACTGTTACTTTAATCAGTTTTTTTGACATACTATACTATGCTTTTTTTGAACATACTATACTATGACTTTGACATCCTATACTGTGATTTATTCCTCACTATTTTCAATATACTATGCAATTATTATTTTTGACATACTATACTATGACTTTTTTACCAGTGTGGTTGGTCCTCTGTAGTTTTTTTGGGGGGGGTGGACATTGCAAACGTAACATTTCTGTTGAGCTGTTTGGCAGCACATGGTGGGGGCGTGTCCTTCTTCTACTTCTGTGTGTGTTTGTTGCGGTTTGCGAATCAATTTTAAAGGTGTATACCGCCACCTAGTGTATCGGAGTGTTTAGCGTCATGAAAGAGAAGGAGGTGCATAGTTACAAAATCTACTTCAAACTTCAAATCACATTCATGAGACAATTTGTCTAATTTCAGATTATATTTTAGAGGAAACGGTGCATAGTTACAAAATCATTGCACTTCAGGTTGATAGCAGACCATCTCAAGGTGTCACTCAGAGAGAACCAGGACATTCTGATGTAGCATTTCAAAATTAAAGCCCTTCAAATCACATTCATGAGACAATTTGTCTAATTTCAGATGGGATTTTAGAAAAGATGATGCATAGTTACAAAATCATTGCACCCTATGTTGATAGCAGACCATCTCAAGGTGTCACTCAGAGAGAACCAGGACATTCTGATGTAGCATTTCAAAATTAAAGCCTTTCGAAATCTCATTCATGAGCCAACTTCAAATCACATTCATGAGACAATTTGTCTAATTTCAGATTAGATTTTAGAGGAAATGGTGCATAGTTACAAAATCATTTCACCTCAGGTTGATAGCAGGCCACCTCAAGGTGTCACTCAGAGAGAATCAGAACATTTCAAAATTAAAGCCCTTCAAAATCTCATTCATGAGCTAACTTCAAATCACATTCATGAGACAATTTGTCTAATTTCTGTGCTCAGTAATGCTTTTAAACTCCACTCCTGCCCCTGTCTCATGTATTACATTTCTTAATGTCTCCCTCTATGAATTATATTTAATGTAATGCATGATAATGGGTTTTTCATTTGATTGACTTTTCCCAATTTGGGAAGGGGAGTTGGAAGGAGACTGAGTTTGAGCACTTTTTTTTGTGTGGGGCATGAAGTTTCTCCTGTTTTTATATATACAGTATATATATATATATATATATATATATATATATATATATATATATATATATATATATATATATATATAGTCGCCTATGTAGTCGGCTGCTGATGCTTCTGTCATTTCTTTGCACTTTGACTAAAAGGTGTGAAGGACCAGGGTACGCATTAAGCTGAGAGCAGGTAAAGGTGGAAAACATATAGAGATTTTATTCACCCAAAGTATTTACAAGAATTAAAATGGGTAACAAAATCAAGCAAAAGCAACAAATTACAATAACTATATAAAGTTAAAATAATTGCACTGAAATCTAAGCACAACTTAAGAGTGCGTGTTCTTCTGACCAAGAGACACTGCCCCACATCTCCCAACTGCATGATTATATATACTATGCGGGCCAGTCCATTGTTGATTGCAGGGGAGAGAAGACATTCCTCCTCTGTTGCAGATGTAGTGGCTTCCGAGAACACCCCCCTGTCTGTCATAGAATGGCACAGTCCAATTGTCCGGGCTAATCTACATAAGCAGGTGAGAAGCAGCAGCTCAGTCTTTTTAAAGGACACTTCACTGTGCCTGGGTGAGGCTGGTTGCAGCCGCCACAAGAGGCAATAAGGCAGCGAGTGTTGGGTCAGAAGAAGAATGCATGTGTTTCGTAAACCTTCACCTAAACCGGACAAGAAGGACTTTCAAAATGACAAAACATCAGTGGTTACAAATGAATCCAGACACATACTTTCTTCACTCAAAATGTTTTTTGTATGACACCTTTTTTCCAACTTCATTTGAAAATGTTTTTGTCTCATCTTCTTACATGTTTTCCACCACATGAAGCCAACTCTTTGAAAGCCAAAGACACGTAAATGTCTCCTAACTGCGTATTTGACCCTTGCATTGTCTTGTTAGCTTCAAAGGCCCCGCTGCTTGTGTGTTTTTATGGCCCAGCGGAGCCGTAACTCACAGCGGTCCGTCCTCCCACGGCTCGTCCCTCTCTGCTCGACTATTCTCACAGCGCAGGTTTCCTGGGTCAGATCGCATGAACCTCTTAAGTCTCCCCTCGCTCTGCGGATTTATTGGTTGACAGCTAATTTATCCATTATTCCAAATTATAGGCTTCGGCCGGCAACTGAACAAGGAAGGAGAGAAAGAAAGGCAAAGACGCGCTGTCATTCTTCTGTGCCACCGCATTTCCCACTGGATCCAAATGATTTACCTCACCCCTGTGCAGAGAGGAGCGGCGCTCCTGTTCAAAGAGACTCGGCAGAGTGCGGCGCTCGATAACACCGACGTCATGAGGTGTTAAGTGCAGAACTGTCACAACAGGCTGACTGCGTGAATCTGATAAGATTACAGAGATTGAACACAGATAATGTGCTATGATTTAAAAAAAAATGTGGAGTCCAAGCGACCAAATGACACAACAGAGCTTTTCACTGTCTGAGAAGCACTTTTGACTGAGACCACTGGACGTTAATGTTGCACCTTAGAGTAAATATTACACACATTACTGCTGATGTGATGCTCAATGTGGCAAATAATGTAAGACAGAGACCATTAGTCCTTGTTTGTAATGGGCACTTGAACTTCCCGGCATCTTCCTTGTGAAACGGTATCTTGTATCTTCAGTGGTGACCTGGTGGCCGGTCACATCCCGTGGAAAAGAAACTTTAAAGCTGAACAAGCAGATAAAATGAGTTATGGCCCCTCAGATCGTAAAAACCTCTCTTGGATGTTCCGTTATGCGTTACATGAGGCTTCAGGCAAACTTTGAGTACAAGGTAACAACATCCAGACTTCGCTGAGCCATAGCATTGGAGCTAATGCTCCCGATGGGATCAATTCTGTGAGACAGATCAGAGATAGATAAGAAGATTGATAGTGGGAGAGGGAGCCAATAAGAAGCTGGAGCCAGAAGGTCATCAGCTCATTAGCGCTGGTTGCCAAGTTTACATCATAACTCAATTTATCCTGATGATATCTGACCAAAAGTTATTTTGTTATTTTTCGTGCGTTTTCCTATGAATGTCCGGCAACGCCTGCGCAAACCCCTGTGGTGTTATTTTGTTGGGTTAAAAACCACTACAGAGGTGGTCGTTGCTTAGATGCGGAAGTTACGTAACAAATAGGTCAAAGTTGACTTCCGCTTTCACAAGGGACACAAACAGCGGTCTCCTGGGGTAAAATCTGGTGTTTTAAGATAGATCCTGTAGGGGGGGGGGGGCGTCCTTCAATCAGAGGATCGGTGGTTCAATCCCCCGGCTCCGCTAGTCCATTTCAATGTTGTTTGTTGGGCAAGGAACTTGACCCCAAACTGCTCTAGTAGCCCTGATGGGCACCTTGCATCGCCGTCGGTGAATGAATGGGTGAATGACGTCATGTAGTGTAAAAGCGCTTTGAGTGGTCGGAAGACTAGACTATACAAGTACAAGACCATCCACCGCCCTATGTGGACTTTGTCTCTTTATAGACCTGTCCTGGCTCACAATTACATGGATTATATTCAGTTTGATTACGTGGGTTATATACAAATTATAGTACATTACGTTTTTGTAGGTATAGCTACTTTATGTCACTTAACGGCCCATTCATGATTGGCCATTGCTGTGTGACTTTCTCCAGAAGTTGACTCTCTGTACGTTCCCATACCTACACTACCATACTATTTAGTATGCTGGAAAACAGATGTCCCAGTAGCCTTGGATGTAATCATTTTGGGTATCTTTACTTCTTCGCCCAAGGATAGGCTTAAAACACATAGGAGTACAACTTTTAGCCTTTCAGAGCGCTAGATGATTAATCTGCCCGTGTCAGACATTTCTGTTAATCTAAGGATTATATTGGCTTTTGATTTTCAGTCTGCTCCTCGAGAGAGAGTTCTACAAGATAACGATGTAATTGCTAAATTAAACGATGGTAAAATGAAACTGCTCCTCGTTTTCAGAGCATCCCCGCCAAGGGTTCCACTTTGAGAACCACTGGGGTAAGGAATTACAATCTCAGCATGATACAAGCCGTAATTGAAAGACTTCGCTAAAACATCTTTTTTTTTTTAAGTTGCTGAAAAATAAACACGTACTCAAACTGTAGTCTGTTTATGGGGGAAAAAAAGGACATTATTGGTACAGTATATAAGCAGGAGTAAGTGAGTATGGGTGTATTTGTAGTGACAATAAATGTGCATGTATATGGGTTCTTGTGTGTGTCGTTTGGTTGGGCTTTTATTGACCATTAGCAATTATTAATATCCCCCAGAGAGCATGAGGTAAGGCTGAATTTCACATATTTAGCAACGCTTGATTCTTACAATTTAGACGTCAGCCTTTTAATATTTACTATCCACCTCGCCCGTTCATTTATAATGCATGTGCCATGACGTATCGCTGGTAATTCAAGCATTGTGCACATAAAACGCTGGTCTCTAGAACCCTCAGCTGTGCGACGGGCTCCGTGAGCAAGTCTTATTTCCTGCCTATCGATTTTCGAATACAACGAGCGGCTCTAAATGTGACAAAGGCTCGGTTGGCGTTGTGGATGGACTGTTTTTTTTTTTTTGTTTTTTTGCCTTCCACAGCGGCAGTTCTTCTCAAACGTCCGTGGCATGTTCTCACACGCTACATTTCAACGTTATGTTCTTCCAGCTGAAAGTCAAAATCAATACAGAGTCCATCTAAAAGTCCATTTCCATTTAGTTGCTTTTGAGGAGCTGAAATAAAATAATTGCATGTAGTGTAAAGAGTGTCACGCCCGGTCAATTTACTGTGAGACCATGCTTGAACCACAGGGCCTGGTGAATCACGACATGTCAGCGTTTGCTCGGACAGAGACTCCGCCGTGTGCCTCTCCGGTGTGGCCTAACGAGCCTAACGAGCCATTATCATCATAAAGCATCCAAGCAACCCGCCTCCTCAGCATGCATGCATACATACCAGCCTGCACCCGGCGGTATCAACACGTACACACTCAATTGCTGTAATTGCACCTTTATTAGTCTCCCATTCACACTTTTTACAACCCGGCGCAAAGAGCAGTTCGCATCTGTGAAAATGGCCTCTAAAAGCATGGGGCTGTTACAAACAAGACCCTTCAGTGCCATTAGACAGAGTGGCGCGGGGGGGGGGGGGGGGGGGGGGTGAGCAGACAGGCACTGTGTTGCCAACATGTCGAGTAAAGTCAATTAGTGTACTTCATTAGGGTGTAGTAAACTTGCAAAAAAAAAAGGCCATAACCGGAGGAATACTGGTAATGCCCCTTATTTTAGAGAGATACTTAAGTATGAGCGTGAATAGCATTTCAATGTTGTCACTGCTTGAGCATCAGAAACATAGAAAACATTGAGAAATGTAGCATTTGTTGGTACTGTGGGACACAGTTATGCTTACAAAGAGCTGAAGGTGGGTTGGTTGAGATGTGGCAGAATGAAACACCGCTAAACATACCATCATTTACCCAAGTTGATTAAGACAGAAAGAGCTGAATGGAACACACTTTCCTGCAACTCAACAATGACAAAATGGAAATGTTGTTATTTTGCTACTCTCCTGTGACAGGAAACATGTTCTCAATTAGCCGCTTTCTCCCCGGAAAGTACTGCAGAGGTACTTATTGTTGATTCTGACCTTATTTTTCCTGAGCTAATGTCATCAAAATGACTAAAACAGCCATTTATCGTCTGACAAGGCAACACCACCGTGAGGCACTGCCGTGCTTTAAGCTAAGGCTAACATCAGAATGCTGACATCCTCACAATGACAACGCTAACAGGTATAATGTTAACCATTAGATCTCAGGTTAAGCCCTGTGATTGACTGGCAACATGTCCAAGGTGATCGGCTCCGGCATCCCTCTTGGTAAGCAGACTATCGCTGATGGATGGATGGATGGATGGATATCGCAGTTTACTGTGTTAGCATGCGCCCATTTGCTAATTTGCCGAAAACACAAAATGGAGCTGAGGATGATGAATGTCATTAGGTTTGCAGGTATTTCGTCGTAAATCAAAGTTCATTTTCAAAGTTAAAATTGACACTTTGACCTGAAAAAATGAAGAAGTAAAAGAGTCGGGGGAAGTTATTACAGTTACATCCTGGGGGAGCACGGATGTCCAAAACTAATTTCATGACAATCGATCCGATGGTTGCTGAGACGTTTCAAAAGTCAGGGGATCACAAAAGTCTTTGGGATACATCATCCGGGGACTATGAACATCTGTAGCAATTGTTTGTGGAAATCCATCGATGTGATTGGAGATATTTCTCTGGCTAAATGAAAATTGTTTCCCGCAGGAAATATCAGCGAAACACCAACATCTTTAGGATTTATCCTCTGGGCACCATGAGTGTCAGTACATCAGGCTGACCGCTTGCATACCTAAACAACATCTCAAGTGAGAGACTTCCTGTCATGGTAGATGCAGAAAAACAACATTCTTCTGTAGTGAGTTAGATTATTATAGTGCCCTTCTTACTGATCTACTTCAACAGGCTGTGAGCCGACACAGCCAGAGTCCCAACAAGACTAATTTGACCTGATTCCACCTCCTCAGATCTCTACATTGGCTTCCATGTCGTGTCAGAACCGATGCCCGTAAAGCCCACATGACCTCCACACTACCCTCTCTGGAACTGCTGATTTAAAAAGGAGACATCTCAGGTCACCTGGCTCAGGCCTTGTGGGTTAAACCAAAAAGTTGGCGACACTACTGGTTGCTGGAACACCTTGAACGATTTTCCATGAACTATTTTCATGTATCTGCAAAACCAAGATGCACGTCTTTGAAACACGAGATAAAGCGCTTCCTGTAGGAGTCAAACTCACGCTGCCAAATCTTTCCCCAGCCGAGCTCACAGCCAAGGATCTCGCTGCGCACCGACCCCGTACGCTCCTGTGTGTCGTGTGACGTCTCAGAACTTTCCATCCCGGCATTTTTTATTTTTTTTTTGACGGGACGCGAAGCCGATCTGAGAGAGGACGCTGATAGGCGTCGACACAAATAGAGCGGCTGAATCAAAGCAGTCTTCCACTTCGCGGCTTCTCTGTCTCTCTGCGTGATGATGCCATTCTGACAGAAAAGTGGAAATTCAAACAGCAGCCACCTGAGGCTCCCCCCCCCCCCCCCCCCCCCCACACACACACACACACACACACACACACACACACACACACTGAGCCACATTAAAATCCACTCCTCAAACTCCCACCGGAGCCTGGACGTCAGAATAACTGAATCTCTACCTTTTTTTTTTTTTTTTTTTTACATTGACCATTTCAGAACATTAGGGTAGTATTTCTCACTGCCCCCACTTTGCTTGTGAAGTCTTGTCTGGAGGCCTCCTGTGGTGGAGCCTCACCCTGCTGCCTCCAGTTTTAGGTTGACTTGGTGTTCTTGAAGTGTGGAGGGGGGGGGGGGGGGGTAAATGTTTATCCCCCGCAGACTGTAACAAACTGAACAGCGTCCCACCCACTGATGGTGTTTGCCATTTTGTCAGACTAGTTCAGAATGTTTGACCCTGCTGTGTGCCAAATAATGTAACTTGACGTCATCCTGGATCATCTTGTGCCTGACATTCAACGGAGAAAATGTCACCTGGTCTGTTTTCTCATGAAATATATGACGTGACAAGGAATTCACCACAAGGAAAGAAGCCGGTATTTTACAAGCAGCGTATTCTAAAAGCGTGAGAAACGAGACACGTGGGAGTCGATCTGATGTCTGTGGGTTTGTTTTTTTTGAGGAGGAGGAGGCGTGATAAATGTGTCACATGTTTTTAACCAAGCGGCAGCACGGAACTAACTGCCAGTTAGTTCCGTTAGTTTTTGTACAATAAAAGAAAAAGACGGTTGTGCCATCTCATATTCATTCACAGGCAGCGTGTGTGTGTCCCGCCCCCCCGGAGCACCAGGCGAAGGGTTCGCCGAGCGGGCAGCAGCGCGGGACGGAGCTGAAGGAGGCCATGATGTCTTCTCGTGTGTGCTTTTTTTTTCTTCTTCTTTTTTTTTCAGGCAACTCAAGGCACTGTGTAGTAAGGAGGCATATTGAATGTAACACAGCCTGCATTCGGAAGCAGAAGGAGGAGTCGGCGCGCGCATTCTAAATGTTCAGGGGGCAGTCAAAGCGTGTTTGGTTCTGGCTCTGGAAACTAAACAGTACCCTCTGTTGGATGACACGGAGATAGCCCCGGTCTGAGAGGACACGCTGCTTCAATATGCGATAACACTCGGACTAAAAGAGAAACTCCTGCATTATAATGACTTTTTTCTGAAGACTTGATGCGCTTCTCCTTTTAATCCCGTCAGTGTCACCGAGTGTGTCCAACACTGAAGCGCTTCCCCGTTAACCCGATGACTCCAGACAATTAGTCTGATTCGGTACGCACTGACGCTGACCACGGATCCATTTAAAAGTTCTTCTCTTGAGGCAGGTGGTGAAGCGTGAAAGTCAAGTATAACTACATCCGGCGGCCCAGTGGGTTTTTTCTTCTTCTTCTTTTTTTTTTTTTAGTGTAGTCCAGAGGCCCCCAGGGGTCCATGAGGGGCCAGAAGCGAAAATTGAGGAAGAGTTTAATTTCATAGTTTGATCAAAGGCTTCACTCTACTCACTGCAGCTATCACTGTATACATTATATATGCATAGATATACTGACAGACAATTTACTTGGAATAAAACCAACATCCATTTTTTTTTATATATATATATATAATTCTGAAAAACAATTGCAAAGAAAAGCGATGTGAAAATGCCCTGCAGAGTGTTTTCCTTCACTTTCAATTTAATTTGATTTTTTTTTTTTTTGCTTCTCAGGGAGGCCAGAGGCAGCTTGCTGATCTGACAACGGCCCTAAAATGTTACACCCTGCTAATAAGAGTCCTGTTCCCCACGGCTGCAGACACAGAAGGCAGCGGAGATATAATTTGGGGCCCAAAGCAAAAAAAAATCTGCAAGTGCAGTAATGACATTTTACAAGTGAGGAGTAACTGAGGTACAGTGCGACAAGACAGAGACGTTTTATTGGCAGGCCTCTGACGTCTCTTTAAAAAGTCTTTGAACCCTTCCGAGCCGCCGTCCTCCTCGGTCCATATCCTCTGCCGTTCGTGGAGCTACGGTCAGATTAAAAGTCATTATGGTGTCGAGCCGTTTTTTAATATCCCTCCTGACCCGGTATTTGTTTCCCCCGGAGACGAGTCTTCAAAGCCCAGCGTTAAAGCAGCGCGGCGTGGATTAATGCTGTCCACTTTTCTTTATTTCCTCCGGGAGCCCGGGCAAATTTCAGCAGTCAAAAGACAGCAGCGGAAGCAGATATTGGGACTTAATTTATTCGTCCCTCTGTATTTTGTGATTATGACCAGAGCCCCACTGACAGATGGTGAGCCTCTACGGGAGACGCTTGCCAAACACTTCTCGTGTTGTTTCACTATCTTCTTTAACTGCCGCCATCATCATTTGTAAGTCATGTTTTTGTGGAGATGCTCACGAAAGAAAATCTTAAAAAAAAAAGTCCCCTTTTCAAGACACTTTGCTTTAAGATTTGTTAATTGGCAGTGATGCTCTGAAGCTGTTCATCACTACCTATTAATGCACCACAATGAAGGTTCATTCACACTGCAGACAGTTAGAGTTTGGGCACAGCAGAGGTTTATGTTGCTCGAGTCAAAAGGTCTCAAAATAGAAGTGGGGTAATAAAATGGTAGGTCCAAGTGTCGAAGCGTCGAAACTACCGTTATTTTGATTAGTCAGCAGGAGAAGCACAAGTGTAGCTAATGACGCTAACGAGTCGGTTCAGTGAACCGGCACAAACTAAAAAGCAAGCAAGACCACCACGCATAAAAATGTTAACATTTATTGCCGTTTCTGAATACCGCACTGAAAGCAAAAGCATTCAGAGTATACACAGAAATTATACAATTATATATGGTTTCACAAAGGCAGTGAACACATACTGTATTACAATCTACAAAAATCTACTTTACAGAAATTTAAAATTCTAAATATCAAAAAGTACAGCTGCAGAAACAGGTGTAGAGCTGGAACCAGAGACTGCTCCATATTATCGGTCGGTGAAACAACATGGTGACATCACAATACAAAGAAAGCAGAAGTCATCTTTGTACTTACAGCTGGTTTTGTAAACTACAACTGGCAGACGAAACCAAAAAAAAAATTAAAAATAATAATAAAACGTACTCCAAAATAACTAATTGAATTGAAATGATCATATAAATTATGGTGGTTTTATGCATCCAAAATATATCATTTTACAGAAGACGCCTCAAACAAGGTAGCATGTCATTGTATTGTTAGTGGGATTGGTAGTGTATCATTGCAAAAAGAAAAAAAGAAACATGGTTAAAATATTATAAGGACACAATGGAGAAAAAAAAAAGTCTCTCATCTCATAAGGATAGAGAAATCAATTTTAAAACAATGCATGTTCTCAACAGCCTGGTGGAACTTGGTGGAGTAATAATATAGTGGTGGTGGGGGGATGGGGGTGTAAATTCAGTCAGGAGCAGAAACGGTGGTGGGAGCTCAGATCTTTAAACCATTTCATAAATAATCAGGGGCTGGTGTGGCTCTGCTCTGACCCTGGCAGCGTAGCACACCAGGCGTACAAAAACATCGACTGCCAATCTTGTCACGAGGTCCGAACGGTTGGTGAAAAAGAACCAGACCACCCCAGCATCCGAACAACCCCGTCAAACATAAAAAAAAAAGAAGAAGAAGAAGAAGAAGAAGAAGAAGAAGAAAGAATCCAGCTGAGAAACTCAAAACTGCTGAAACCAACCCCGTTTTAAGGGAAACTTTAAAACAGAGGATAAGAAGATCAATAAAATATTCCAGTTTAAAAGAAAGAAAACTTCAAATGAAAATTTATTTGTATGCCCACATCAATGCCAGGTAGCCATTTTGGAGGAGTGTCCAAAAAAGTGGGGACGAGGTGGCGTCCGTCCTGTGTACGAGGTATCGTTGTCCTCATTCCCAGGGACAGTCACGCTGGATTCAAGGACAAGCTGGTTCATGGTCACACATGGCTGCAGGGGGAGGGGAGGAGGGGGGGTTCAGTCTAGTCCTGCTCCATGGGCTCCTCAGTGGTCCCAGTGTTCAAGGTGGCACTTTCCATGGCGCCCTCTGTAGGAGGTTCAGACGTACTGCTGGAGGGAGCGAGAGCTATGTCTTCTCTGGTCGCTTCTAAACTCTCCTCTATGCTACAGCTGCTGCCGCTGCTGCTGCTGCTGCTACTGCTGCTGCTGCTGCTGCTGCTGCTCACTGGGTCGCTGTTGCTTTCCTCGCTGTCCCTGCTGGTCTCGGGACTCTCCAGGACGCCTGCGGGCGCCTGCTGCTCTGTCTGATCCATGTCGCTGCCCTCCTCCTGGGAGCCACACGGCACCTCCCGCTCGGCCCGCTCCGCCTCCGGACCGGAGCTCGCACACGCCTCGGCCTGCGTGCTGCTCGTTGGTTCTGTGGTGCAAAAAAAAAAAAGACCCGATTACGGACCCAAATATTTCCCCCAACGATTCGGGATAAATGAACGACTGCTTCAGGCAAGCTTCCTTTCGTTGTTGCAGAAAAGCTAGATCACATTTACATTTTTAGACCTATTTAAAGTGTGTGTGTGTGTGTGTGTGTGTGTGTGTGTGTGTGTGTGTGTGTGTGTGTGTGTGTGTGTGTGTGTGTGTGTGTGTATATATATATATATTGTTATTAAGACTACCCACATTGGTATAAATGGGGTGGACACAATTATAGAAACAAGAACACACCTGTAGCTAACAAACTGGCTACCGAGTGTAATGTGCAGCCAAATAAAGTGTGATTGCAGCATCGCTCACATTTTCCATTACCTACCTGAATGAACTCGGCTTTTTTTTTTTTAAGAAAGTGTTAGTACATACCATAATTTCCCCTCAGTAACGCATCACAAACAAACCAATTAACACACGCGGCACGTAAAAGAAAACCCAACAGTACCTTGGTCCTCGGCGGCGGCGGCACTGCTGGAGGCTTCATTCTCCTTGCCGTACCCAGCCTTCTCCTCTTCCTCGTCCTCCTGGACCATGGCTTCTGCCTCCTTTGAGAGGCAGGTGGCGTGTAAAGGCCTCAGCGTGTCCGCCTCCTGTTCTTCCTCGTCGTCCTCCTCGTCGTCCTCGTCCTCGTCGTCCTTGCTGAACTTAAGTCTCTTCACTTCCTGCTGCTCGGATTCCATGTCCTCTTCCTCGTCTTCTTGGTGTTTGTTCTTCACCGAGCTCCCCAGGGAGCCTCCTGACGCCGACACCTCGCTGCTGGCGAACAAGAAAGGAGAAGCAGGAGATACAAAACTGTGATTCCAGCGGGTTTGAATAGATTGATTGGTTGGTGCGTTATAGCCTCCGACATACCTGGAGTCTTTGTCGTCGTCCTGCTCTGTGTTGAGGTCTTTGTCGTCTGTGCTGTCGGGGAGGCCGTTGGCTGCTAGTGAGTGGGCCAGAGACAGTTTCGGTCGGTTCAGCGGCCGGGGAGTTCCAGGACCGTTCACTTTCCTAATAAAACATCGGAACATGAGAAAAAAAAAAAAAAGACTGAAAAAAATAACATTTTAACAATAATGACAAATATCTTTCTTGTGTGTATTTTAGGATGAAGGACCACATCTGTCCCCAACGCAACCTCTCTGTAAAAGCAGATGTGTTCCCAGGAAGCATCACTCCATTCATTCTGTTGACAGCACTGCATCCATTTTTTCTGCACAAGCAAAAAAAAAAAAAACAACCTTTAAAAACACGATTCACCAAAACATGATATTCAGTTCAGTTCAATTCAATTCATGAGACACTTACTCTGAGGTTGGGTGAACACAGCTCACCACCATTACATTCTGGACAGAAACAAGAATTCATGAATGAGTGATAACAGGTGAGCGCAGGTTAAAAATTTAAGGAATGAAAAAAAAAAAAAAAAAAAAAACAGCCACGATGATTGAGGACGAACCTTCTCCACCCCCCGAAGAAACTTATCTGTTCCTGTGTAGTTCCTCTTGGGTTCTGTGAGAAGCTCGCACAAGCGCTGGATCGTAAATGGAATTCTAAAAAGTGAGAAAACAAAGCAACAGATTGAAAACACAGTGAATGGGAAATGTGTCATTTAAGTGGTCTTCTATACTAATTTGCACATTTTGTTTCATTCTTTTATTTTGTAAATTTACTACTACTGTAGCACGATTACATGACAGATGTCAAATAATTGCATTTGGGATCATTTATACTTATTAAACATTTCACTCAAATTACATCTAACTTTTACAAAATTATTACTTTCATAATCAATTAGACTTGGTCTATAAAATGTCAAAAACACATAAAATATCAATCGCAAGTTCCCAGAGCTCACGGTGTCTTCTTCAAATATTCAGTTTACTGTCATATAAAAGAAAGAAAAAGCAGCAAATCCTCATTTTGCATAAAAAACTCAAGACAATCAATTGATTATCAAACTTCTTGTCGGGCAATTTCCTGTTGATTCAAGCCTATTTGACGTAGTCATCACTTTGGTTCTATTACTTTAACAGAGGACATTAATGAACACCTGACCTGTTAGGAACATTTACAACTTCTGGGATCATTAAGGGGCTTAATTATTATATCTTCCATCACTGTTGAATATTTATAAACAATCTCATTGGGTAAATATTGTATGAAACAACCAATGCCAATAGTCAACACCACACTATCTCCAAATATATTCCAAAATATACAAACAGAAAAATAGATATTCTCCGTATAGCAAAGTCTGCGTCACAAGATGACAACTGTTCTACTTCTGGAACACTGCAGAGCGCACCACATGTCAGCAACAACCAACCACAGCCAGCAGACATCTTTTCTTGCTTCAGTAAGTATCGGTAGAAGTTAACATGTTTAGTGCAGGGCTACCGGGAGCTTTAGAATCTGTCTCACCTGCTTCACCCTTTCCATCCATCACATCATCACGACATCTGGTTGTGACGTCGGCCAAATTGAAACCGTTAAATGGAGCAGTAAAGCCACCATAAGGGAATTTACTGAGCAGGAAATCAATTTAATCTTTGTTTTGACTTTGTTCAATTTAGTCAGTGAGGTTTACTGTCATCATGGTGGCGCCCAGGTTTTGGTTGGATAGTAACGGCAGGGGCGACAGGAGTGAAACAGCCTTGGATAAAAGCGGCACGGCTAGTGTTTACCGCGTGTTTTTAGACGCAACATGTAAACAGCCCCTTAGACTTCCTTTGACCGGTTGATGTAGACGCTGTCACAAGCCTGCTCGGTTCCCAGTAGGTGAGACCAAACCCCTCAAGATGGGCTGGGTGTTAGTTATAGTTAGTCTTACTAGGTCTGGGTTAAGCTCCGTTCTACACCAGTGTGTCTCTGGTCTGCGTTCTCATATGAAAATGGATCCGAGGAACCTCACAATCAGGTCTTCTCTTGCGTCACATCACCATCATTGCAGAGGAATAACGTGTCAGTAGATAGTCTACAGCATGAGTAAACTGAGATTTATGTCACCCATGAATCATTGTTTTGCACCATCACTGACACATTGCATGGTGACAAAAATGGGCATACTGAGCAATTTTACAGTCGTAACACAGGATGAAAAACTTCATAATAATTATGTTGTAGAACAGATGTATCCAGACAAGTTATATCTGGCTTCTCCATCCATACAGTCAGTCTGCCACCATTACTGTCTCTCACACACATGTGGTATTTTAGCTGGTCACCTACCCATTGTAACCCTTCACAATCTTCAGGATTCTCTCCTTCATATCTTCAAATGGAATGGACTCCACGTTGGGATTGGCGGGACCTCTTTGCTCCGGTGCTGAGGCGCTAAAGTCGTCCATCACCGTCTCCAATTTAAACAGGAAGTAGTTCTTAAATTGAGACCATTGAACCCTAGAGGAAAATGGTAAACAGAATAGGGATCAACACATTAGTATACAGGATAATCTGGGTTGCATGCAATGGTTGCATGTCACATAGGCTATGGAAACGTGTTGATCAGGAAGAGGCAACAACATACAGTTGCACCGACATCAAAATTGCACGATAAACTAAGAAAATATAAATCCTGCAAATTCTGTATAATCATTTCTGCTGGACCTTTGCTGCACATTTACAAAAGGTTATGAACACAGCTGTATAATAAATAACAACATATACGGGTGTTGTAGTAACGTTAGTAATTGATCTGCTATGTTCACTTACATGGTCTCTCCAGTCTTGGCAATGTGACATAGAAACTGTTCCAGAAGAGGAGACGACTCCGACTTTGCTTTCTTATCGAAATCTGAGGAGAGAAAAACAAACACACAGCGACATTACATTGTGTACTTTAGCCTGATCAGAGGAGGAGGACAGGCTTTGATTTAACCTACAGTTTTTAATAACTCGGCTGTACAACTTAGGGTGTTTTGGCTACATTAAGCACACTAAACGAAGCTTGTTCAGCGGGTCTCTGGCGACACTTCGGCTGATAACATTGTCCATTTAGCTATTTACATAACGTAACGTTAGCAGGCTAGTGGGGGCTATCCATCTAAGCAAGGTCCCTATGCTAGCTATAACTAGCTCAAGTTTAACGCACTGTGGCTAGCATGTGAAGTTAGCCGGTAAAAACAGCAGTCTACCGATTAGCCGGTGACACCGGCCAGTTATTTCATCTCAAAACAATAACGTCCGTCAGGAAATCAAATCAAATTATATATTATTAAATACATATGCGTTCGGAAGTACGGATAAAGAGTAGCATCAGTTTAGTTAGCTTTCTTCCCCTGGCTAATGAATTGGACAGAGAGCAAACCATTTCCGTAAAAACCGCTTGTACAGTTAGCGTTAGCTAGAAGCTAGCAAGCGACATTAGCTTGTTAGCTAGAATCCGTGTGCCTTTTTTTTTTATAATATAGCGAATTCGGAGGCACGCGTACAACGTGCGGTCTCGATAAACACCACATCTGTCGAAGTAAACAGAAGTGACCTCTGAGCGCCTCTTGAAGCGAGTCAATTTCCATCACGCCGTTGCTCTCTTGTCAGTCTAGTGGGTGTAAAGAAGCAGACTGGTCGTTTAGCTGCTGCTAGCTATGCTAAGACCGCACAGGCAAAGAGGAGGGAGCATTTTAACATGGCGCCGTGAGGTCACTGCCTGTTCAGCAACAGATAAGGCACGAGCGACATCATCATGGAAAGAAAGACACAAACAATAATTGATTATAACAAAAATAAAATAAAAAATAATATAGCTATATATATTTATTAAGAGGTATAATGAAATATGACTACAAATAAATATAAACATCTAATGTTATTATATATAAAGCACTGCAATGGCAAGAGCAACATCATTATGGAATAATAACCTATAAAATAAGAAACAAGTAATAACTGATTATAACTAAAATAAATAACAATAATAATTATAATAATGAAATATGACTTCAAATAAATATAAACATCTGAAGTTATTATTATTAAATATATACTGTATTTCTTGTAACAAAAATAAAATAAATAACAATATTGCAATATATTTATTAAGAGGTATGATGAAATGGGCCTACAAATAAATAATATATATATATATATATATATATATATATATATATATATATATATATATATATGGATGCAATGCAATGCATGTATGGACTTACACTGGGTTACTTTCCGATACCGAGTACCGATATGAGTTAATAATAACTTCACAGTGCTAATAATGACTTTGAAAACATGTTTTGTTTTTATCAAAAGTTCCTCACTTTCTGACTGTAAGAAATTCAACCTACTGAACCCGCGCTCTTCGGCAGGGATGAAGGTGTGGTCCAGATGTTTCCCTGTTTGAGCTCTTAAGAAGATGGTTTCAGGGTCTCAGGAAAGCTTTTTCTAATGGTTTGTTTATTTTGGGCCTGAAATATTATGCTGAGAAGAAGACTGTACACACATTAGTGAACTTTTGGCTGGTTCTGCCAAGTTGGCCCTCTGGCTGACACACAGGAACTCAGCTCAGAGTGCCAGCAGTGTGGTACGCCAGACTGCTGAGGGTGGAATACATTTATTATCAGATGATAGACAGTGTGCAGGCCTTTAGCCACACACACATTTCTGTGTTTGGACGGCAGGTTTTGTTGCATTTTATCCCTGAAATGGTCCAATAAAGGGGTTTTGAATATGGTTTCTTTTGTCTCGATGCTTTTTGATGTTTTGTGTGGAACACTTTGAATTACCTTGTTGCCGAAATGTGCTATATGAATCTTTTCTTGCCTTTGGGGAGATGCAATTGGGAAACTAGAGGAGCTAAAAAAAGAAGAGTGAGCGGAGCGAGGGGATGCTGTACGAGGAAGACCACGGGTCCCAGACAGGTGAGGAGCCAGTCTGGGAGGTTGGTGCTGGGATCAGAGGACTTCCTCACATCACATATTGAATTTAAAGGATCGGTGCCTCAATGCAACAATACTTCATTTAACGTAAATGTTGTGCAAAAAATGATACATGATCAAAAGAATAGAACTGTACTCTGCAGAATACGTATCTCTGCCAGGTGTGTCTGCAACGACCACTGCTGCATTGTTTGATTGAATGAATGAATGTCTGGAAGACTATGAAGGAAACATAGCAATAAAGTACTAACCTAAATGTGTGATGTTCAGGTTCTGTGGAGTCCTTGGCCTTCTTACCGTGCTTCTCAGAGGGCAGACTGCATCCTTTAAGCCGAGGTCACAGGTGAGGAGACAGTCTGGGACGCAGGATGAGCCGAGGGCTGCTGGACCCGTTTGGGGTCTGGAATGAGGACACTTGTCCACGAATAGCGCCGGTCCATCTGAAGGTTAAAAAACAAACACTGCTTCACATCATGACTTTCTCAAGTGGTTAAGTGAATTATCAGTACAATACAATACAATACAATACAATAATACTTGTACTACTGAGAGTAAATGTCATGCAATAAATATTACAAGTACAATACAAGTGTTTGCAGTTTGAAAAAACAGTAAAGTGCCAAATGTCTGCATTTCTTTCAGTGTTACTATTTACAGTGATAAAGTTTAATTCTACAGAATAAAGTTTATCCTGTAATATGTCTGACTGCAGAATCTTGTGCAAACTAATTCAAATTACACCTGAGATGGACTGATATCAAATATAATTATAGTAAACGAGCAATATGAAGGATTGGGCTGTCCAGAGATCAAAGATTAAACGGATTTCTCAGGCGTTTATTTGAAACATTAATATGTGCATCTGCCTACGTATCCAGTTATAGTTAATATCAGTTATAAATGAGTCTGGAAGCGTTGATACAGTTTACTTATATTTCTACACAAAGGTAACTTTTACAGAGCAAAATATAGGCCAGACTTTATTCAACAATGTCAATTTGAAGCTCTCTTGCGAATTGACAAATGCTCTGGGCTTTTTCTAGAAAAATCGTGCGAGTAGTTTCACACACTTCTCTTCTGCTGTGTATTTATCAGGGCACAATGACATAAAACTGACCCATTTTTGAACGTTTTGTGTGGAACAGCCTCCTCATTATTGCTAAATTGATGTTCCCAATGAGCCCGACATGGATTCAGGAACTGAAACTGGGTTTAAAGGATTTGTTTGAAACACTTGAGGCACAGAATTGAGGGGAAATCTTAACCTGTTCTGTTTTGCCTCAAACATTAAAATGTCTTACATCACTACAATAAGCGATTGGTGAAAACTGGTTAAAGTCCAGTATCAAAACAAATCAAACTACATCTAAACGCAGGTTGTTGCGTCAAGACAAATCTTTTGTGTTGCGATCGAACAATGCGTCTCACCTTTTTATCCGTTTGCAGACCGTCGGTACGTTTACATTCCCATAAATTGTGTGTGCGTGCGCGCGCGCGCGCGCACACACACACACACACACACACACACACACACACACACACACACACACACACACACACACACACACACACACACACACACACACACACACACACACACACACACACACACACATAAATGAGACTCGGCACATTGCATTGATTTATTTAGAAACACATGTTGACTGCACAGCCAAGTCCAGTTTCAAGTTCGAATGACACATTTAGATCATTACACCACGTTGAATGTGACCCATGTGTTCACAACAGACCATACAACATATTAAAAAAAAACCAAGAGACCCCCTCACACACACACACACACACACACACACACACACACACACACACACACACACACACACACACACACACACACACACACACACACACACACACACACACACACACACACACACAAAACATGAATATCTGCACGGCCCATAATCTGTGGTATGTAACTATGTATTTAAAAGCTAGCACTTTTGGTTTGGATTCCCTCGGACAGCGTAGCGTCGGACGTGGACATGTTGCGTACAAACAAAACCATTTCGGTCTCAATATCATTCTGAAAGTGCATTTTTAACATTCGGCTCGTAACATGAAATCCCACACCTCCTCGGTTGTGCCGTGTTCAATACTGACAGTGGCATTTGGCAACTCTTCTCATTCACGCCAAGCTTCACGTTTCAAGTGATTTGCTGGCAACACATTCACATGATTGTAGAAGAGCGGTTTATTGATCTACTACTTCAAGCAGCAGAGCTCTCCAAAGTGACTTTGTTCACCATATTCACGAGGGGAAATGAAAACGGGTGATGCTTTCGTCAAACTCTCGGTTGACGTAAATTTGCCTTAATTTTTTTGCTTTTAGCCCAGACTTGAGATCTAGAGCTCATGCTTTCATAATTCTTGATTAAAAAAAAAAATATATATATTTTTTCAATATTCTCAAACATTTCAAAACTGGGATGTGAAAATTTGAAGACGACAATAAGGCAAACCTATTCTACGGCATCACTGACCAGCACTGTATGCTTCTCTGTATACATAGGCTTATTACCCACACCAACGTTCACGAGACCAAATCCAGGAAGTGGCATGTGTGTGTGTGTGTGTGTGCGTGTGTGTGTGCGGAACACACAGCAAACACAGAGCCCACCGGTTCGCACTGGTGTGACACAGAATCCACAGCGAGACGGTCCTCGGCGTCGTCAGGTTAAAAAACAGGGAGTCCATTTCTCCATCGGTCTATTTGTGCGGCCTGACGCGTCGCACCACTTTGTCCTCGAACACCTTCCTCATGGTCTTTTCTATCTGCTTGAGGAAGACCTGAGGGATCCGACCACACAGGGTGTTGACCGTGTCCAGGAACTTGGTCTGGATGGGGTAGAACAGCGACTGGAACATGTTGTCCTCGAAGGGAAACTGCAGGAACAGAGTCATTGTCCTGTGTCAGTTCGGATCCTAATGCTATTTCAGTTTGATGTTTTTTTTTTGTTTTTTTTAATGGGACATATCAACGGGCTAAATGGTGTTTACAAATTCCATCAGCAGGGGTGGGGTGAGGGTGTTCTGTATTAATCATAAATTACGACCCAGCTCGTCTTTAAGAGGCTTATCTCCGCGGAGCAGGGAGGGGAACCGACTCTATAGCCGGAGAAAACAAATTCTAAATAAAAATAAATAAATTTTAAAAAATGACCCAGATTGTTTAATGCAAGCAAGAGATCATTAGTACCAGAAAGAGAATACTCAAAGCTGCTCTTTTTTTCTGAGCTAAAAGGCATTAAAAGGAACAGTGCAACATTTTGGGAACTGTGCTTCTTCACCTACGAGTCTGATGAAAAGATCAACACCAAAGTGCTTTTCACTTGATGGGAGGTGTAGCTTTCCCACAGGGCTAGGCTAGCAGTTTCCCTCTACTTCCGGTCTTTGCGCTATGCTAGGCTAAGCATAGCGCAAAGACTGTATTAGGAGGCACAGAGCTTCAAACGTATACTGAGCTTTGTACACGACTCTGGTTAGTTAACAAGAGTATTTACCAAAATGTACCTTTGATGCAAAGTGTATTCGTTCCTCTATATTTTAGGTTTATTCAAAAAAAGGTTTGAGATGCTAAGTAGGCTAATTAGCTCTATAGGTTAATGCTGCAGCCACATAATACTCACGATTACTCTAAATATCTTGGCCTTTCCTTAATAAACCACTAACGCATCAACGCAAATTACAAACAATAATATATTAGAATTCATTATATTACTCCTCTGTTCCACAACCCCAGTCAAGCTCGTTTTACAGCAGGTGTGTCGATGGGCCACAGCCGGAAAAGCACAGGTGTAGCTATCAGCGTTAACGACGGATCACACCAGGACCCTGGGACTGAATGAAAGGCAGCCCTCGTTAGCTTGATTAGTTACACCCGTGTTGCTCTGCTGTAACATGTCCCTGTGAACCAAATCCGGTTCTAACACAGAACTGTGCATCAACACCGGCGTTGTCTCGTTGAAACGTGAACGTATCCTACAGGGATACTCACGTCGCGTATTGCGTCATAGACGACTTTGAACGCTGGCTGCTTGTCGTCGTGATACACTCCCCGGTTGCCATGGAGAATGGACACGCCCTCCTCTTCCGCCCCTTTACAGTTACTCCCGTACATACAGTGATCCGGCCTGTAGTTCCACTGGCAGGGAAAGATGAAGAGACACTCTGGGGGAAAAGAAACAACAACAACAACAAAGACACACAAGAACACATTATTGCTATGCATTACACCAAACACTGTATCCCATGTAAGAACAGTAACTCAAAGGCAAGTTTGTGATGCATATAGACAGCTAGTTTTGAACATAAATATCTAACCCTTCCTCAAATTTACAAGGGGATTATGCCAACAAAAAAAAACCCACACAAAACAAACAATGTACTAACACAAGCGATGCCAGCTCAACCGTTGCTCTGAGAGCACTTAACGCCCGCATCTGGCCGC
Organism: Cebidichthys violaceus; assembly: GCF_023349555.1. Lineage (NCBI taxonomy): Eukaryota > Metazoa > Chordata > Actinopteri > Perciformes > Stichaeidae > Cebidichthys > Cebidichthys violaceus. The sequence continues at coordinate 70,101 of NW_027176297.1, forward strand.
TGCAGCTGGAACCCAGTCTGCTGCAGAGGTCTGCCGCAGCCTGCAGCCACACGTTGCCTGTGTTGTTTACTAATCCGGATTCATGATGTAGACCGGTTTATCAACAGTGAAATAAGACACAATTGATGTGAAACATGTTGAAACCGCTGTGTTGAATGCAAAAATGTGCACAGTTTGGTACTGTGGTAATGCCTTCAATGGACCTCTTTGAAGCATCTTTCTAGGGGTACATGGTGTGTTTTCAGTGGTGATGATACTCTATGATCATTGTGGAAGAGCTTTACCCGGGTTGTAATGGAAGATAATGTTGAGGAGGTCCTGGTCTCCCCAGGTGATGTGGTTCTTGTACTTCTGATAGAGTGGATGTAGAATATCCTCCCACGAGAGGCCACTGGGGATCATGCTGTTCTGAAATACCAACAACAACAACATTCACTCGCAAACAGCTCCAGAGAAATCTTCTTCTTTTTTTTTTTCCCCTTTTCAAAAAAAACACATCATCAAAGGAGGAGCACATTTACATGCCCGCTGCCATTTGCAATCTGCTGGCAGTATTAAGAGCTGGAGAGCTGCTAAATTGAGTTTCTGAGGGCAGAAGTCTGCGCTTCAAGCGCGGTAACCAGACGGCTTCAAGCGCGGCCCACTCAGAGCGCTGTGACTGGAGCTCAAAGAAAACAACCTTCAGAATGCAAAAAGGGAAATCACAGCTCGCTTTGTTTTTTTTTTTTATTTCTTTTTACACCGATCAGAGTGCGAGGACATACGAGAGTACGTTTGGAAGCTCACTTTAAACATTGTGCTGCGGATCCTTGTGAGGTTCATCAGCATGACGCCGGAGTTGACCCCCGTGACCCCGTAGAAAGGGTGGCGCGCGAAGCGGCTGTACCAGCCAATCTTCGGGACCTCGTGCTCCGGGGCCATCGCTGCCAGCTGGGTGCCGTTGAAGGACTTCAGGAGGCTCCAGATGTCGTCCATGGGCCGCAGGAACAGCACGTCGGTGTCTACGTAGAGCAGCGAGTCCACGTCCTTCAGGATGACCTGCGAGAACACGACTACATTTATCATTGGGACGTTCACGGCCACGGTCGTTCGTCTAAAGAACTAGAATGGGCGCTACACCGTGAAATAATCTAAAAACGACAAACGGTGATGTACTACACTGTTTGCTGCATCCTTCTCTTCGGCACAGACAGCCACTTAGATATTAATAAAACATAACTATAGAGTATGCAGAAAGCATCAAGAGGTTCAGTTCAGATCAGATCAACATAATGTCTGAGTGGGGAGGATTCAACATCAAACAAACACTTCAGTATTTTAATAAAACTGCAGACTTTCTTAGTAGATTTAGGGTCTTTTGGAGCTGCTGGCTACTTCTGTTGGAAAAAGGGTTGGCAACGCTGGGCTGGAATTTGAGCTGTTTCAACAGCCTCGTTTTATGTGTGTACATCCACAGCTTTACATATAGTTCGACATTAATCAATTTCCTCACTTCAGAATAGGGTCGACCACCTTGGATTTCAGACGTTAGAGTTAATAATAATGGTGCGATGTGCTCTGTGAAAGAACTCACATCTCATCAAAACATCAAAGTCCTGGGCTGCATTTGGGAGAAGAAAATGCTGACTCCCACCGTCTGCTAAGAACAATAAGATGAGTTTAAGATAAGACAATTACTTCCCGTCTCCACTGATGAATCGTGCGGTCACTGTACGGCAGACAAACCCCAGTCTCAGCCAGTTTGGCGGACGTCAAATTTCACGCCTCAGAGCTGAGAAACTTTGAGTTTACACTATATTCATACGGCCAAAGTGACTTCCCAGCATATAGTATAAGGACGGAGTACATTATGTGATTCTTCACTGTTTATAAAGTATTACATAATGTCACAGAGTGCACCAGTCACAATACGCCATTTAGGATATGCAGCAGTTTGCAGGGTAAAGTCAGCAGCACTTAAAAGCAAGTGTGTAGAGCTGAACCACGTCACCATGCTGCAGTGCGTTTCCACCACGGACTGAGCTGCCTCTGTTGGAATCATGTTGCCGACAGCAGCGAGGAGCGGGTGATGGTGTGTGTGTGTGTGTGTGTGTGTGTGTGTGTGTGTGTGTGTGTGTGTGTGTGTGTGTGTGTGTGTGAGACAAAGCAGCACTCAATGCCGACAAGCCCAAACAGAGCAGTAACCTGCTGCTCCAACGGCCTCATTTTCCACCACCAAATTGTACCAAAAGTACATTTACTCCAGGTACAATTTCAACCTACTTGCACTTTACTTGGAGTATTTCCCATTAATGCTACTGTATACTTACTATATACATCTCAGAGGGAAATATTTAAGCTTTAGTTAGTCGTCCCCCCCCCATAGCAAGGGGAGAACAGTGGAATTAAAAGAAGAACCCATGACAATGGCTAGAACACCTTAAGTTACAGCTGGTGAACTTTCCATAGTGGAAGACAGGAGATACACTGGGGGTCTGACCCAATTCTTAAGTCTGACCCAACCCACCTGAGAGCTTGGTGTAAAAAGGAGTGTAACAGAACAATTTCAAGAACAGAATTGGACTTGGATTTTTTTTTTTGCAGCATTAACTGCCAAAACATCTGCGGGAGGACGTGGCGGTTCTGAATCAGGATTGACAGATCCAACCTTTCCATAATCCAGAGGCAGAGAGGCTAGAGAAATTACCTATGAATCTGTCTGACCTGCGATGTCTTCATTACACGGCAAAGTGAGCTTATTAAGTTATTTCAATGAACACCGGCAGAAGAAGAAAATCAATGGCCGTCACTCGATGAAATTGCCGGATTCAGCCTCTGGAGACCGCTTGTTAAGTGAATGCTGCAGGTAAAGTGTGAAATCGTCAATGATCACAGTAATGAATGACCTATAACCATGCACTGGACATGAAATAATTAAAAAAAAGGTGGAGAAAACTTTTAATGTTCAAAGATTCAAGACATTTGTCCCTAACATCGGTTAAGGGACATTATGCGCGGTGAGGATGTGAGAGGAGATAAGTGCTGCCGGCTTACGGGGAGGAAGAGTCTCTGAGCAGCACAGGGCTTGAAGAGCTTCTTCCACTCGTCGGCGTTCCCCACGGAGAAGGTGATGGGGTAGATCCTGTGCTGGAACTTGGCGGAGACGGAGCGGGGCCACTGTTTCAGCTGGAAGTAAGGCGACACATTTTTTAAAAAACAGAGGGAACTGTCTGACGGACTTCTTAAAAAAAAGTGGAGGAAGTAAAAGTGAGTGTGAGGAAACAACCATTATCAACACTACTCTGAAAGCTAATCTCTCTCTTTTAACAGACTTGGACATAAAATGTCCATTTGACGCGATGATGCCATGCGGCTCTGCACGAAGTGAATGCAGCTGCCAGCTGTTTGATTAAAAAGCCGTAGCCTAAACAAGGGACGGCACCCTCCTAAACGCCGCAGTGTATCGCCGAAGCTCCAGTTATCCGAGCGGTTAGGCGGCGAGTTCCCTCCGTAATCACCAGTTTGGCCCTGAAACGCACCGAGGGAGCGCTGCGAGGCCATTGGCGGCGGTTGTGCCGACGAGGACAAGGAATCAGAGGAGATTATGGACAAACCCGTCTCCCTCAACACGTGTACACCGTGTCTCTGAACGCTGCGGCTGGACCTAAGCTCCTAGCTGTGCATACCCGGCATATGCGGACTATTATCTAGCACAACTCTCTGTCTCCCGCAAGGGGATTTTTTTTTTTTTTTTTTTTAAAAACACATGGCAATGATTCCCCGCTACACACGACGGCGAGCACACAGGTTTAGGGTTTCAGATTCAAAAGCTGTTTAAGCAGGCTTAGGCGCTGTTTAAGGTCCATTAACAGACGTGATGTTAATAGACTGTGAGTTGCCATATCAGTGCAGCTAATCAAAATCCCGCCAGGCACCTCTGTAAAGGTGACTTTGAAGTGATGCATGGTGCTGGAGGGGGAAAAAAAGAGCGGGGTGTCTTGGTGATATATGACTCCCCAGCCTTGAGATAAAAGGGTTATATGTCTGTACCAGAGGGAGTCAGAGTTAAAACTGCTCTGATCTTGATATCATCTATTACAAAGAGAGGGGGGTGGGGGGGGTGTTTAACATGCACTGGGTTGTATCAGAAGTCAGAGGACTCACTAAAGAAGTGTACATGGAAAATACAAAGAGTGTCGCTTATAGCAAAAAAGTCTCAGCGGCTCCACATTTGATGTTATTGTAAAAACTCTGCAGTGTATATATTTGGGCATCGGGAACCACTGGAGGGTTCTTACCCTCTCTTCGAACTGCGGGGCCAAAGGGTCCTCGGCAAATATGTGAAACGTGATCCTCTTGAGGCTGAACAGGAGGGCCGATTTGACCATGGCGAGGGTCTCGTCCAGACGATTCCCACAGGCCACCACAGCCAGGTGCATGACCTCCTCCGCCCGTTTGCGCTTGGTCACAGGTCGGGCCACGTTACCCCGACGTTTGCTGGAACAGGCGTGCAAAAGACAGGGGTGAAAAAAAAGGGCTAGGAGTCTAGCACAAGGAAAGGGAACAGAAAATGTACAATAGATTAAAAAGGAACTGTGTTCAGTTTAACCACAGTATCTTTTCAAAGCAGCAACAATAAGGACAGGGAGATACAAATGGACCCCATTCAGTGAACTAATGATGTAGCCTACAATGATGTTTTTTCAGATCTAAATGGGCCAAGGCCATGTGTGGGGAAAGTGGAGGGGGGGGTTGGATCACCGATTACACAAGCCTCGTTTCCTTCACTCGTCGCCTGTACTGTAAATTGGGCTGCGTGCAGCAGTGCTTGTGAAGAGCAATATGTACTCAACCATACTCGAGTCAAAACCATACATTCAAAGTAAACGAACGGAAAGAGAAACTGGAATTCAACACCTCCATAGTAGACTTGACCAATGTGGAATTTTGAAGGTTTAAAAAAAACAACCAAACTCTGATCTGTTTAAGCCACCAAATAATAAAGGGTTCGTAGCAAAACTCAAAACTATATATCAATTCAGCACTCAGTTATTAACCTCTTGCGCTTTACGGTTTTCGCTGTATAAAAACATAGCCAAAAACATAGCCTTTGTCTGCTATCATGCTTGTATTAAAGATAACGTTCAGACCTTCTTTTTTTTTTTCCTGGTTGCATAAATCCATCAAATAGGAAATGATGCGTTGTTCCTCGCTGACACACACGTCTTTGTAATTCAGCCTGACATATTTCAATGACAACATAATAACTGACAATTTTAGTTTTAGGTATTTGACTCAATCTCAGCTGCTCATCATGTAAATATAGACTCAGTGATAGAATACAAGGATAGAAGTAGGGCTGACCTTCTTCAGTTTGATAACTATCATTTTTTTTCAGACGGATATTGTGATTATAATTTAGAAAGAGCTGATTTTATTAACAAAAAGACCTGACATTTCTGCATCAGCTTGAGCTAATGTTAGCTTGTGTTTAAAAACTGACAGGACCAGCTGCTTCACAGAATGAGCAGAGATGTTACAGTCAGACGATTAAAACAAAGACATTATGAGCTTAAAAGTTTGACTGGAAGATAACAACTACCCTCCACTATCTGCCCAGCCGTTGGTCATTTACACTCAACAACTACCGTTCTTGCTAGCAAAGAAGAAAACAACACAATGCGACCCCTTTATCTAACGTTAACTGTAGAGAAAGAGTCGCCACTCTGATGCACTTTTTGATCAAATCTACTCTTTATCTTTACATGCTTCAAAGTGTAAATACTACAAGAAGCATAAAATACTACAGTTAATGTTAGCTACGGCTAACTAGCCGGTTGCTAGTCAACATAGCTGGCGAAGTATAAGCTTTCAAAATAAATCTTTCTCTAGGCTCATTAATTTAGTTTAGTTTAGTTTAGTAACTGGATCCCCATTAGCTGACGCCTTAGCAGCCGCTAAGACATTGCTAATGATGTTAGTTAGACGATTACTAAAAATGAGAAATGTAAGCGCCTCAAATCGTTTAGCTTAAAAGTAAAATGAGACACTGGACATTTTTGAAACAGTTAAGCAAGTAACATTTACAGGTTAATGATAAATGCTAAAAGTAGAGAAGAGTTATTCAGCGAAACGGTTGAACTACGCTTGCTAACGCTTGCTAACGCTTGCTAACGCTAGCCACCATAAGCTATTGGTCTCCAGACAAAGTTTGGCTGTAGAGAGGGTATGGTTTGGCTGCAGCATAAACCCCTGAGCGTATTTAAGTAAGGATGTGTTTTTTCTGCTTATCAATTCAACTTTTTATTTGTAAGAGTAAGAATGTTTGGTGTCTTTTGTTCAAAGTCTGGGCTCTAAAGTGTGTTTTATGTGCAGAATCTGACCAGAATTTTTGCAGCAGAATGAAGTCAGGTTGAGATCTTTCCATTGACACCCAGCAAAATATATCTGTTGAAAACACTTCCACTTGTTGTGGCCAAATCCATCCCGATACATGGGAGCTCTAATCACCTGTCAACGTGTCACTGTTGAACAGCAATGGCATGCCACTTCATGAGAATCCAGACAGGTGAAACAAGGGATGCATTCAATGAAATAGCGGATCATCACTTTCATCCTCCTAGTCAGACAGACAAGGTGAAAAATCTGGGATTTTTCTCAAATACCACCCTCCCCCACACACACACACACACACACACACACACACACACACACACACACACACACACACACACACACACACACACACACACACACACACACACACTACCACTTCTTTTCTTTTGTAGCTCTGTTAAGTTCCCACCGGACTTTGTTCTTCCGTGCTCAAAAGGCAAAGAGGTCCTTTATCTGATGTAAAAAATGTGCTCCCTCTGCAGATCCAGTAGTGCTGTTGTGTTAAAATACACTCAGCAGCACAGAGTGACTCCCACCACGACACGGAAACATTTGTACAATGGGGGGGAGCCCGAAGAGGAGGCCGACATAGTCCACGTACACACGCTCCATGGGGCTGGTTGTGATAACAGCATGTTCAACATAAATGTTGTCATAGCCGCAGGGAGAGAAGACTGGCACATAAAAACAAATAAAAAAATACAACAGAACAGAGAACCCTTCTATTTTCAGCATCAAGCGTTATTTTTTTTGGGGGGGAAACAGTGGATGGCAAATGGTTTTCCAAAAAAGGCATGCGTCTCCCAGGAGCCTGGAGGAAGCAGCCATAAAAAACGAATGGGAGGAGTGAAGAGTGAAATTTGACAGGTGGGTTTGCGGGGCGGCCTCCGAGCGTGACACTTCGTTTTCTGCATGGCCGAGGGACAATGATGAACCGCAGATTAGGACGAACGAGAAGGTGCTGAGAAATCGTGTCCGCCGCGCTTCAAAGGCCGGCGCTCCGTCAAGGTTGTTGAACACACACACACACACACACACACACACACACACACACACATTCCAATAGTCCCGCGGAAAATGCAATCCATATCTCCTGCACGGCGGAGGGGGGAGGGGGTGGAGGGGGGGGGGTAATTACGTCGCACTTATTCATGCGGAAATGAATGCCCTTGAAATGATTTCTGCGGAAAATTGGACGGACAAAAGAAAAACACAAATTCCTTTTGTTGCATTAAGCATTGGGCTGCTACACACAATGTTTTGTGTCATGGCACCGTTCCCCACATCTGGAAGCAGTCAAAAAAAAAAAAAAAAAAAACACAGTGGAGGTACAAAAGGATTGAATTCATTACTGGCTGCAGAGTGAGCACATGAGGAGCCCTCCGCCTGCCTACAAAGCACCACAGCCAACCCTTTTAAATCATGTAAGGGGAGGGGGAGAAAAAAAAAGCAGCACCTTTGAAGATAATGTCAAAGAAAAATGTACATGTTCAGAGTGAAGAGAGTACACACTACACCAAAGAACACCTCAAAGACATTTAATTAATCGGCATATTACGGGGTCATTTGGTGGACTTGTATCCAGCATGTTCACTTTGGTTGGAACCAGTGGGCTTCAAGACCATTAATCTGAACACGGTCCTGTCGTGGCCTTCCTCTGTAGGGAGGTGGACCAGACTTCTGCTTTTCCTAAATGCAATGCCACATGTCCAGGAAACCTGCGAATGCTTCTTCAGACCGACTCAGGGCTTGGACTTCGTTCAACACGTTGCCAAGACGTGGCAAAAGCAGAGGAAATTCAGAAACTTCCGCGAAAGCTGTGGCGATTATTGGCGTATCAACAGCTGGCTGATTCAAACTTTGCATGTGAAGCAGATTATCCGGTTTTCATTCGCCTTTTGGGATGATTTACAAACATCAGGATGTCCAGCTGAACGGCCTGAAGCCAAAAACCCCTCTAGCGTTTGTCAAGTCCAACTCTTTCTACGACCAAGATGTGCTCATTAAACCTGATGACATTTTACACACACGCTTTAAAAAGGGAATCACTGAAAGACCGAAGAGGGTCAAGCCCAGTAAATCATCCATGAGACCACGTGTTGAACATGAGGTACTAAATCAACGTGGCCTTCATCATGCTGTATTGAGGAAGACTTGAAACTAGCAATTGAGACCATAAACTCATGTTTACGATGTTTATTGAGGGAATAAACAAGTGAGAAGTAGGGTAATTTTCTCATAGACTTCAATACAATCCGACTTATTTTTCTAACCAGAAGTGTCGCCCCCTGATGGCCATTTAAAAGAATGCAAATTCTAAGACACATCTGCATTGGCTACTAATTCACTTGCGTTACATCTGCATCGTAGCACAACCACAGCATGCATTTTAAGAAGCGAGCTACACTGGGAGGGCGTCGGTAGCGAGACAGTTGTTGTCCGTTAGCTAAACCATGCTAGCTGGGTTAGCCACAATGGATGTATAGCTTGTATAGGAGTGTGTTTTTGGGAAGGCAAATGGGGAAACCAGAGCCGGCCATTTAATTGAGCCTGCACACCGACGTGCGTTACAGCGGGGGGGATGTTAGCGTCGCTGCATCAGCTAATCAATATATCGTTTCAACATTTTGCTGGATCAGTAACGGTTAAGAAAATGCCGTCTATCTTCTTAAAATCCTGCTCCTTAGAAATGATTTTACTTTCTCCCTCCACACCCTCTATGACTCATTCACGAGTGAATTAAAAGTGAGTTAGCCAGTCTAACAGGCAGCTTTAACTTCCCCCGATGAGGCCCCCCCCCCCCCCACCTCGTCGGGCTACACAGGCAAGCGTGGAGATTTCAAAAACACTCCCAGCAGAGAGAGTGTTCAGTCATGCAAGATGACATTTTTATAGCTATGCATAATGCCGCGGCGAGAGAGTGACTTCTTTACTGCGAGGAGCACCGCTGAACTCTATTTGAAGTGACGGGGGGGGGGTTCGTTTCAGCACAGAGTACCTGCGTCCATCTAATCCTGCAGATGCAGGCCGTTAATTCAGTGTAACTAAGCAGATAGAGGTCACATCTGTATTACACTGAACACAACACTGAAGGTGATAAACGGATCAGAGTGAAGGAAAGTGCAACTTACAGGTAGAAGGCCCTGTCGTGACGATTATACGTCTATTAGGGCCGCAACCGGCACGTTTTTTTTTCATCAATTATTGATATTTTTGGATCAATCGATTAACTGTTCAGAGTATAAAATACTTGAAAGTAGTGGAGAATTAAAAAAAAAAATCCTGCAAAATCGCACATTTGTGAATCTGGAACCAGCAAGTGTTTGGTGTTTTGTTGCAGACCAACTTTCTGTCGTTTCACTATTTGATTAATCAACAACAGATGTTTGGCTCCAATCGGTATGATCTGCCCCCCCCCCCCAAACAGCCTGCGGTTTATGTGTGGTGTCTGTCTGGTGGGGGCAGATCTATCTATTTTAGGCCACAGGAAGTAGTGTGATGTGTCAAGAGGAAATGATATGATTGGGGAAAAAACAGGGATGTTTGTCTACAAAGCACGCCGCACAGGAAATCTGTCGGGCTGCTCAGATGAATAGAGCGTCGGAGGCAAAAGGCGCACAGGAGCACATATAGCACACCTATGTGATCCGATTGATGCCAAAGTCAGCGGGAATTCTGGAGGCTATCAAGATCAATCATTCAGCGCCGTGTGTTGGACTTGTCATCCCTATGATCCACTGTAACAGAGCATTAGTATTCTCTATTTTCTGCCACAGCTTGTATGTGCGTTGCCAGAAAAACTACACCCTATTGTTTCGGACTCCTCTGTCTTTTCTCCTCCCAAACATCTGATTAGCTCATGCAATTAAATGGGAGACAGTTTTTTTTATTTTGGAGGCCCAGATGCTCAGTGTGTTTCCCTTAATCGCAGCTGTCAGTCTTGAGCGCTTTCCAAAACCTGTTTTTTTTTTTTTGTATTCTTTCCTTTTTTCGGCCACCGGTGACCCCTTCCACCCCATCTCCCTTATCAGCGCTGAGCACACATGGAGGAGCGTGGGTTTCTGGGGAGGACGCAAAAAAAAAAAAAAAGGTCCTTTCTCAGTGTAACGCCTTGATGGCTTTTATCTAGCGGACGGCGTCCCGAAACCCTCCAGTCTGGCTTCTGGAGTAGAATACATATTACGGAGAGCGGGTATCTCCAAAACCACGTTGTGGCTATTATGGCATTGCTGGCATTCCGCCCAGTGGGGGGAGGGGGGGAGGTGGAGGGCGTAAGGGATGTGCAAGGCTGGAATTAGAAAGCTGGAAGACATAATAAGAAATGAAGGAAGGGAAAAAAAATAAAAAAATGCTCCCATTCTTGAACAGAAATAGCAACTCTGCCTTTTGTCTAAAATTTGAAAGGCCGCAAATCAGATCATCTGCCAGTGTGCAGCTTTCAAATCACACCTGACAAGCTTTTTTTTTCCACTCCCACATTAGATTGTTTTTTTGGCAAACTTTGACGAGAGAACAGGATGGGTTTCCTGTCATTTCCAGTAATATCTCACCAGTGCAATTACCCAAATCATTCTGTGCTCATTTGTATTCTTTATTTATATATATATTTATATATATATTTATATATATATATATATATATATATATATATATATATATATATATATATATATATATATATATATATATATATTTGTATTCAGCTAATTATTACTCATTCTGTTGTGCTCTCTGCAAAAACTGCCAATATTTCCACACAACCGCATTAGTCATGCCCTCTACTCACATTTCAGCCCCTGATTGCAACAGCGTGATTCACAGTCCAATAAATACAAATTAAAAAAACAATAAAAAAACAAACAACATAATGCACGTATAAATGCATGCCACGCAGCAGATATGCCCACATGCAAGTGTCCCTTGACAGATCAGTGCTATTGTGAAGCCAGCGTCCTTGGAGCACAATGTGGCTCGTCTGATGCAGAGGGAGCACGATGAACCGCTGACACGCTCACTCTCTTTAACTTCCCAACGACAGGAAAGACGACATTCTGCACCGTTAAAGTACTTTAACGCACCGTTAAAATAGTTTAACGCGTGTTTCGCGTGCGCACGAATGGGAAACGGGCGTGGAGGAGGAAAAAGGGGGGCTCGTCAAGGCTGCAGGGAAAGACACACCAACTACCCCCCCCCCCCCCCCCCCCCCCCCCCCCCCCTCACCTCTTTGCATGCACGCCGGCCCCTCCGATGATCGCTCTCCCCTCTTTTCGTCCCCCGAGAGGCTCCTCTTCCGCACGCGCAACGACGACGACTCCTCCGGCGGCGGATTTCTTCGCAAACTTCTTCGCTGCAACATCGCGTCGGGGCTCCGGGGGCGACCGGGACGAGTTGCCGTCCTTCTTCGCCTCCTCCTCCTCCTCCGCAACTTCTTCTTGCAACAGCGGATCGTCCGCGGCGTTGCCCCCCAAAAAGTACAAAAGTAGGAAAACTCCGAAACACACGGCGATCACAACTACTTTGCAGTGGATCCGCATGGCGAGAGCGACTCGTTGTTGCGGCTGGAAGAGGCAGACGGGACGCCGCTCATGTCTGCGGCCGACGGAGAGCAGCCCGCGTTGACATTTTGTTACCGCTCCCCGCTCGCATTTTTTTTTTTCTGCAGATGATGATGATGATGATGGTGATGATGATGATGGAGAGCGGAGAGGAGCTGCTGTACGTCCATAGAGGATTACACGGCGGAGGCGTGGCTTCTCCAGCATTACCGTAACCATGGTTGTACTACCGCACTATTATATTGAAATGTGTCTGTTGTCAGAATCAGAATCAGAAACGTTCATTTGCCAAAGTAAAGTATGTTGCACATGCAATGTATTCGACATGGTGGATGGTGCATAACCTTAAACAATCAACACAATGCTAAAAATAGAAACATTAAAATGTACAATAAAATATAGTGCACAACCAAACAGATAACAGTACTTTAACTATAATGTAAGTGTAATGTATAGGAGATGGATATTAATATTTAAATGTAGTATCTATGTATAAGAAAAATTATTGAATTATTGGCACGGTAGATTTTGTAAGAGAGGTTCTTACAAATGCAATTTCATCAGTTTTTATTTGTAAAGCAATAATTGCCATCATCTGCTGGACCACGAAGTTGTAATGTTGTATGATTTCTTTCTGCAGATCCTAAATAACATTTCGAGGGGATGAACACTCACTTTGAAGACATCATTGTTACCCCTTTCTTGTCTTTTCAGAAGATGTTTACTCTATATCTTCTTGTTTTCAAAATACAGTTTTGTCCTTGTAGTTTGCAATTATAAATCTCAGCAGTCATTGCACACATACAGTGGCCTTGGCTCTCAAGCCTGTGTCCTGTAGACCTGTTCCATGAATCCATGCCACAGTGTGAAAATAAAGGCATTTAAAATCCTACTACGGCAGCAGAATGTGATTAATTATTGAGCAGTAGAATGGCCCCTGTGGCATTATTGGGTAAGTAGCATTTTCATGTTGTAGCTAGCTTAGCTGTGGTTCATTTCAACTACTTGTACTGTGGTTTACATGCTTCATATTGTATATGCTCATAGTAGGTACAGAGTAACTGATAACTTAAGCTGTGAAAGGAGAGTAAAAACTACAATGTTTGTCTCTGGAATGTCGTAAAGTCGGCATATAAAGTAGCATCAAATAGAAATAGTCCAGTGAAGTGCAAGTACTTCTAAAATGTATTCAAGTAGCTGCAGTAATTGAGTAAATATAAAGTTACATTCCACCATCACTGCACTCCTGATAATGGACTTTCATCGATGAAGGTTTAAGATGTTTTTTGTTTTTGTATTTTAAATCATGCATTCAATTGTGAAAGTAAGAAAACTAAACTATTTAGCATTTTGGCTTTCTTTCCCCCCTGTTACCTCTTCAAGGACCTTTACCATGGAACTCAATTTGTTGACAAATGTGTGCCACTTCTAGTAATTAACCACTCATATTGCCAGACTGACAGATGTTGTGGCAAAAGCACCACCATTATGTTGTGGCTGAAATGAAGAGAAGAGACGTAGTTCTTGGAATAGCAACCGGCGGGACTGTTTAATGCACACAATGGCAATTCATAACAAATCCAAAGTGTTAGTTCTTAGTCAGCCCTTTATGTCACTTTCCTCCAATCTACTCCGTCGATTGAACCACAAAGCACATCTGGTCTCCTTATGTCACGCTCTCCTGGCCTCGTCTGGGTCAAGATAACATTTTGGCAGAACAAACGATGCATGTACGGGAAATATTTTGTATATAATTCTGATTTGTCTGGCGCGCCTTTATCACTTTCTAGGAACTGTTAACTTCCCACACTTCTACTAAGACATATTATGCTGAGTTCAACATCATACAAGTTATATAAACCGTTTCTTATGAAACCAAATGTGTTCGGTTCAATCCTAGGTTATATGATGATTTTCTTCAACACAGATCCTCATATATTTACTGTCCATAAAGTTATATACGTCTTGTAAAAAAGACTAAAAACTATGAATTTTGTCAGAATAATTTTGCTGCCGGTTTACACTCGGTACTACGGTAAAAGATGGGCGCTGCATCCACGAGCTGCCAAAGAAGCATGTTGGGATAACTCAGTGTTTTGCTGGTGAGTGAATGTGCGTGTTCTGTTTAACGGTGTCTTTAACGTGTACTGTGGTTTAGTGACAGTCAGTGGACGGATTCAAACAGCCCGTTCCCACCGCAGGCTTTGGAATAAAAGAACGTGAAAGGTAACGGTGGTACGGTAATCTGTCAGCTAGGCTAGCGCTGCTAATGTGCTACGTTAGCCTCGTGTAGAGCAATGATGTGTTAGCTCAGTTAACAGGCTAGTAGCGACAAATATGACAACTTCACATGTCACCGCTTGATTTGTTTTGATTGTTTTGAGTGTAATGTTTAATTCGGCATGCATGACGGCCAGTAATAACTCAATTTAACTGTATTTTACCTCGCTAAATTAACGCTACCTCGTTCTGTTTTTACGTAAATAACATTTAACGTTGGTAAATATAATTTAAAACGTGCGTGTAGTTAGAAGAGATGTATGCCGAACGTAATAGCAAGCCATTACATGTGGTGAAACGGATAAAGCAGTGTTTTGAATGTTGCACACGTCTGTCAACAAGGAAAAACGTTTAAAATGTTTATTTTTTAGAATGCAGTCTGGTAATAAGCTGTTTCTAAACGGACGGAAATGGTTACGAACTAATGTTAAACCAGATTAAAGTCACTTAATGTAATTTGCTACGGTCAGAAACGAGTCGTTATGTTTTACACAAGCTATGTTTACACTTCTCACGATCAGTGTGGCACACGTGGGCTGCTGCCGCTGTAGGAGACTTGATCAAACAACAGCAACAGTTACTAGAAACAACCACAAGGTGGCACGCTAGAGTCAAAGCTAGCGTCACTCAATAACAGCCAGGCTGTAACTGGAGCTTGAGATGTCTTCCTGTCACTGTTGCTTACAGGTGTGTATCGCAATCAGTCGTCACAATGATAACTCCTGCGTTCGACCTGAGCCAAGACCCAGAGTTCCTGATCCTCAGCATCCGCGTGCCTTACACCAGAACATCCGAGTTTGATCTTTACATCGACGGGACAGATTTCAAGTTCTTTGCCAAGCCCTACTTTCTCCGGTGAGTTAAACAACCCACAATATGCAACAGGAAGTGGACAGGATCAAACCAGTGGGCTGTGTGTCTTGTTGTTATGTGTGACAGTCTGGGTCTGCGTGTTGTTTTCAGATTGTCTCTTCCTGGAAGAATAGTGGAGGATGGGAGAGAAAAGGCCAAGTTTGACATTGATAAAGGTAGGTTATCAAATGATGACAACACACACACACACACACACACACACACACACACAGTGGCGGTAAAAACGGCTTGATTTGTCACGTTTCATAGTGATCTGCTGCAATTAAACATTTAAAGCATGGATTCAGCTCGCTCACAACCCCAGACACATGTTCCTACACTTGACTCACCTTTTTCTTATTTGATCAAATATGATTTAATTCATTATGATGCAATTTAGATCGTCTTGTCACCCGCCGCGACGTAGAACATCGGCCCCCTGTGTGTGTGTGAGCGTCGAGCCAGAGGAGCAAAACACTGACGAGGAGTTCTGTCGGAGGATCGTTGGTTTTACGTCTTCTGTGTTTTTTGTCAACACAGTGACTCAAGACGCACAAGTAAAAGGACTACTGTTGTTGTTGTCGGAATGTGCTGACCTTTCTTTCAACAAAGGGAAGAAGAAAAAAAAAAACAGCTTTCCTGTAGCTTTTTATTTTTTCTTGTCTTCTAAGTTGAACAAATGTGATCGCGACATTTTATAGCTGCATCTCATTCCAGACATCTGTGAAGAAAAACACAGTGCAACCTTTTTACTGGGTAGTTTCACAGTGACGATGGAGACGAGAGAGAGAGAGAGAGAGAGAGAGAGAGAGGAGAGAGAGGAGAGAGAGAGAGAGAGAGAGAGAGAGAGAGAGAGAGACCCTGGCTGGGACTGAGCCGAGGACGTGACTTAACTAAACCAGTCCCGAGTCTCTCTTGAGTCCACCAGGAGCCCTCAAACTGGTTCTTCAGTCACCTTTTATAAAAAAAAAAATAATAATAATAAGAAGGTTCAGTAAACATTTCCCATTCACAGTTATCAGCGATGTCACATCAGCCAGAGATGAAGTTAGTGCTCCTCGAGTGAGAGCCGACGGCGAGCTTGATGAAAAGCGCCGAGCTGAAATTGTCACGACAGCACTTTTCATCAGCGTGAACTCGGAGCGGATGAGAGTGAATGCGGGTCTGAGACTCGGATGCGTCGGCTGCCGGAATAACTTGGGTCCCTGTAAAAAACGTAGATCTGCATGATATTGCTGACCAGTCATGCTGCTATAAGGCTCACTGGAAAAACATGGTTCTGGTTGCAGACAGTGATTGATCCCGGGGGGGGGGGGGGTTCTAGTTTCTTCTCCAGTCAATAACCCGGGGTAAATTAACCGACTGATCGTTGTCATTTCATCCCATTTAAAGGGCCAGCGGAGCCATCTGTAATGTCACCATGATTACAGCTCGCAGGCCGCCTGCTGTATCTCTTGCCACAGTGACGGGGTGGGGGGGGGTGGGGGGGTTCTTTAGATATATAACGAGCAGATGAGCCGTCACCACGAGGCCGACGCTCACCCCCGTGTCGCCGTCTGTCACCGTGATCTCGCTTTCTGCTGCTCTAATGGAGCCGTCTTTACGGGGACGTCTGCCTTATGGACTCTGACGCCTCGTCGGCAGTCTGTCAGCGTCCCCCCCCCCCCCCCCCCGGTTAACGCGCTGCGTCTAAATAAGCCCCGTAACATCTGCTAATAAAGCTGCACTAATGAGCGTCCTTGTTTAGACTTATAATGAGCAACGAGCATTAAGAATCCCTCTTTTCAGACTTCTGCAACTCCAGCAATTAGTCATCTCCCATCGTTGAGCTCATCTAAGCTTTTAACGCTTTTTTTTAATTTTTTTTTATGAGGTCTTCGGGCGACCATCACTTTTTCCTCTGCGGTCTGGCTAAATGGGTGTAATTCATCAATAATGTATCGCCTGTTTAGTTTTAATAACAGTCTGTAAAGAAACAACTTAATCTTGAAGCGTCGCGCTCACAGGTGGCCAATTAAATGTGCCGTCGTTCGCTATAAGGAGGTAATTTGAGTTTAGAACGTGTGACTGTACAGAAAGCGATCAATCTCAGTTTCTTCTTTCCTGTCGGATCTAAATGAGTCGTCTGCGTTTAGAGTGCGTTGTGTTTTTGAGTCCTCTTCCTCCGACGCGTCGCGAGTCGTCAGTTCGTAATCAACATTCGGTCATTTCGCTATTCAAGGGAAACTTGCTGATTTTTAAACGACTTCGCGAAGAAGGAACTCTGTAACGGTTGACGGTCGCCTCCCCTTCGTGCCGCTGCAGGTCTCGTCACTCTTCGGGTCCCAAAGGAAACATCTGGAGAGCACTTTGAGGGACTCCAGATGCTGACGAGCCTCCTCGCCCCTAAAGGCTCCCGTTCAGCCAAACCCCTGATAGAGGACTTGAGCGCAGGTAGGTCAAGTCTACGCATCCGTTTAATTACATTTATTAATTCAATTCATCGAGAACCAACCGCAGCTTCTATACATTTCAAAAGGAGGCGGCGAAGGCGCGGGAGAGGATGAGGATGAAGACGAGGAAGACTTTGACTGGCAGGTTGAGCAGGAGGCGTACAAGGAGAGCTCCGAGGAGGAGCTGGGAGTCCTGCAGAAATACGGCTTCGGCAAC
>NW_027176297.1:92811-103192 GCF_023349555.1 Cebidichthys violaceus
TGAAATCCAAAACTTTTCCTCTCCCTCATTCCCCGCCGCAGCCGTGTCGTTCACCGACGATGAGAAGGAGCAGCTGAGGAAATTCACCAGCCGCTCGTACCTGCTGGACAAGACGTCCCGTCACCAAGTGTGGCTCGGCCTCGTGGACATTCTGCTGGCTTACTGCTACGAAGCGCGCTCCACGGAGGGCGAGCACAACGTGAGTGCGTGTGTGTGTGTGTGTGTGTGTGTGTGTGTGTGTGTGTGTGTGTGTGCGTGTGCGTGTGTGTGTGTGAAGAGGCGACTCCTCCGAAGCAGCACTTAGCCTTGGATGACAAAGCCCTCGATCCTCAAATCCTTTAGACCCCCTTCCATTTCATTCAGAGCCTTAAGAGATTACCAGCAGATCCGGGGGGCTCAGTCCGGGCCTCTTTGTGTCAGTCCTCTTAAGGTAGCCGCAGCAAGGCAAGGTGAGCGACGGCTGATTTCATCGTCGGAGACGGTTCATGTGTGAAGTACCAGCGATGGTCGATACAGCAGAATGTTGAATTAATACATTTCATTTCCATACGAGTCTAGAACAAGCCCCCCCCCCCCCCCCCCCCCGTGTATTTGAAGGAGCTTACAGCCTGCTCTTTACTGTGAACATGCCTTTTTGTCTGAGCAGAATTAATTGTACTGCGTGTCTCCTGTCTTTTTAATTGTTCCGGTGATAAGTGGTCCCCTTCGTCCCCCGCAGGTTGAATCTCCGTGGACGATCAGAAAACTCAGCGGGACTCTCTGCTGGCTGGAGGTGAGTGGGGGAAAATAAAGGACCAAATGAAGTTCTGTTTCATTCCCGTCCCTAGTTCAACTAATCGGCACAAAGACGCATGCTTAATTGTCAGGAAAGGGAAGGGAAGGGGGGGGGGGGGGGGGGGGGGGGGGGGGGGGGGGGGGGGGGGGGGGGGGGTGGGGGGGTATAGGAACAGGGCATGCTTTCCACTGAAGTGTGCTCCACAAATCGTTGTCCAAAGCAATGAAAAAGAAAACGCATGAATATCATAATCAAATTTAGATTATTATGTCAGTTAATTGTAACTAATGGATGATTCAATTTGTGGGTTAAATAAATACTATTGGTCCATTAATCCTAATTAAGGTGATCAAAACCTTTTGCATGATATTCAGGTGCGTTCAGCTTGGCTTACGTATTGCTTTTTCGACGCGTTTTAAATATTCCTGTAACACCAGTAGAGACGCTTTGGAAAATCACACGTCTTCAGGTCTTGGGCATGTGCCAGAGTGTTTGCACACATGTAACACCTGTCCTTATATAGTGTGTATATAAGGGGGGGTGTTACTTACGCTAATGGTGAACAATCGGCCACACGCCTCCATGTGTAAGATCAAGTGATATTTGTCATTCAGCACATCTGGGTAACAGCAGATGTGGATTAAGAAGTTAAGTTTGGTGCATCTGGAGTTGGCTTCTCTTCATTTTAAGAGAACGTTGCTGCATGAGGGGGGGGGGGGGGGGGGTTCGACATCTTAGCCCATGTGAACAATAGCAGGACAACATGTTTTGTGTCAAACTGGGCTCCGTTCACACGAGATGATTTCGTAGAGGTTTGCGTTTTCCACATTGACACGCCAAAGCAGCGGGGAATATTTAAATCTCCGCCTCCTCCCGGGGCTCCCGGCGGCTGCATCCAGCGCGAGTGGTTGATGGGATGCTTTGTTTTGACAGACAAATGACTCTTGTTTGCAACCTTTTTATTCGAGTGTTTTTCCTGCTCCCTGTCATCTCCTGCTTTAGTATTTCTGTTTAGTCAGACGCACAAATCGGGTGTTAACGTGGTGCTTTCATGTTAAGTGTTCGGTGTTCAGCGTAAACATGAACATGAGATCAGTTTGGATTCTTTTTACGTTTAAGGCAACAACAGGCTTGACTTAAACATTGCTTCCTTCACTTTTTAAGACAAAATGTACAAATATAAATGTAGATATACATTTATTGAAGTGTCTAATTTATTATTTATAGAATGAATCAGACACTAGCAGCAGGAACTACAATTCAAATTCAATTGTAAACCTTTTTTAATACAGCGATAAATCAACAGAAATTAAAATACCAGTATATAATGTATATAGTATAATGTAAAGCAGAGGTCTTCAACAGGGGGTCCGTGACCCCGAGGGGGTCTGTGGAGGTACTGCAGGGGGTCCGCGAAATATTTGGTTGATTAGACCTTTTTTTTTTTTCTTAAAAAGATAACAGGTATGTTTATGCATGGCAGTGGTACTAATAGGCCATCACTCAATTTCGTTTCCACATTTATGTTTAAAATAAAAACATCAATTTGAATAGCTTGTCTGCATGATTATCATACAAGGTGTGTTCATAAATGGCAGTGGCACGGCCACACTACTCACTGTACCTTTAAAATAAAAACATGAATATATGAACCTGTGTATTATTTGTATAGCTTAGTATTGAATGCACAATAACAAGGTATGTTTATACATGGCACTAGGCCCAGTCTAATATAAAACACAATTGTATACAATATATATAATAGGGGGTCCCTGCTCCATCTCTCTATCAGTTTGGGGGTCCTTGGCCTGAAAAACGTTGAAGACCCCTGTTTTAGAGGAAACGGTGCAAAGTTACATCATTTCACTTCAGGTTGATAGCAGACCACCTCAAGGTGTCTCTCAGAGAGAACCAGGACATTCTGATGTAGCATTTCAAATTAAAGCCCTTCAAAATCTCATTCACGAGCCAACTTCAAATCACATTCATGAGACAATTTGTCTAATTTCAGATTTGATTTTAGAGCAGAGGTCTTCAACAGATGGTCCGCGACCCCTAGGGGATCCGCGGAGATACTACAGGGGATCCGGGGAATTTTTGGTTGATTAGAACCTGTGCATTATTTGAATAGCTTAGTATTGAATGGACAATAACAAGGTATTTTTAGACACGGCACTAGGCCCAGTTTAATATAAAACACAATTTTATACAATCAATATAGATAGATAGAATAGATAGATAGATAGATAGATAGATAGATAGATAGATAGATAGATAGATAGGGGGTCCCTGCTCCATCTCTCTATCAGTTTGGGGGTCCTTGGCCTGAAAAACGTAGAAGACCCCTGACGCAAAGCATTGAATTTAATACATCGGCCAAGAAACCTGACGTCTTTGTGTGTTCCATCCTCGTGACATAAATTGCCGTTCACGCCCGGCATCAGAATGCTTCTCATGTAAAGCTGGGTTTGTACTTGATGGAAGAGGTTTAATAGGAGGCCCACCGTAGATACTCACGGCGTATGTTTGGATTTGCAGTTCAGCATCAGATTTTTGTACATGTCGACAACAAGAAGGGACGTACCGTACTTAATCCTGCTATTCCCACACTGACAGTTGGGGCTGTGCACGCGCTTTACTGGACTAGGAGACTTCTTCCTTTCATTTGCTGCGACACAGAGCAAACGATTATGGCGAGAAGGTTTTACTAGATTTATGTCACGAAAAGGGAGAAAACGTAGTTATCAACAATCTCCACGGGTATCAGACACGCAGTGTTTTTCCCGTTTCCGCATTCCCATTTCTTCTTTAAAACGATACCATCAGCTGGACACTTCCAGATAAATATACAGATCATACACGTTTATGTTATGGCCACCAGTTTGAATTATTTCATATTCGTTTATCATGTCTTGGCAGTTTGGCATGGGGGACATGTCTAAATACTACAATTCCCATGAGCCTCGGCAACCGTTGCAATGGAAAAGAGGCCCATCGGATATTTGCCTACATGTGATTTTCAGCCCTTAGCCGCACACGTAACATTTCTGCCGTAACCCCCGAACGAACGACCAGAAATTAAATCTCAACTGACCGTTATTAGCAGTCAATGAAGGCTGTATGTCGCCCAAAACCTCTATTGTATTTGATTCTATTATTATTGGCGCCCAAGAGGATTGTGGGTTGTTGTCGCCAGTTGTTTTCGTGCTGTTGACAGCAGATGCATCTGCCTAGACCAATTTTTTTCAAAGAAATGTTGCACATTGGAGCTCACGCCGCACTACAGCTGTGTGATCAAATCATTGTATTATAAACGAGCCACCGGCTGCCCGGAGGGAGTTTTGGTTGCCGGGACCTTGACCACAGTTTGAGTGTTTTTGTTTTTTTTTGTAGTTTCCGCCGCCGCGGTGAGAGTGGAGTTCAGAACTCTCCACCTGCCTGGCAGCCCTTAACTGCTCGTCAGTCAGTCAGTCAGTCAGCAGAGCTGTCGGCTCCCATTGACAGTCCGCCTCGCTCTCCTCCACCTCCTCCTCCTCCTCCCTTCCACTCGTGCTCCACAATAGATTCCTCTCCGCCTTTTGACTGCCTGTCTGTCTGCGTGTCACCGCTGAAATCAGTTCTGCTTCCTCGCTCCGTTCTCCCTCTCTCTCTCTTTTTTTTTCTTTTCTTCTCGCTGTCTATCTCGCTTCCCTCGTGCCTAACGTTCGCCTCCCCGCTACACAACTTCGCCTCCCTCCTCCCTCCATCTGCTGCGTGTTTACTTGTCCTCAGTCGACTGCGCCGGTGCGACTGCGAGCGGCTCCCCGCAGCAGCAGACCTTATTTACACTCGTGCCGAACAAGCCCGAGGGAGAGCATGATCCCGGATGACACGCACTCGAGAGCTCGCAACACATCCCTAACAAGCCACGAAGACAAGAAAGAAAGAGAGAGAGAGAGAGAGAAGCGCGAGATGACAATCTCTGCCTCTGTCGCAGAGGCCGCCTGCGTCCATTAGTGCAGAGGAAATCTTGAGAGTGAAGGCAGTGATCGGAGAGATGCAGCAATTAACGGGCCGGCGCTGCAGAGGTGTTTTAAGATCTGTGAGGCCACTATTTTGCCAGGAGTTGTTCGGGAGTAATTAGCGCACCGGCGGCTGCAACCAATGGCAACCGGTCTTTAAAACCAAAACGAATAAAAAGGAGAGGAAGGAAAATGTTCTTGGGCTTGAAATATATGGCCGAATCAAACCGTTACTGTCAGCTGCATCTCCACTTCCTTCTCTGATTGAATAAAAAGCGTGGTCTGTTTTTGGTGCTGGATGGCCGTCTTGACTTTCATGTTCTCTGTTCTGCAGACTTACAGCTCCTTGCAGGACGTCCTGGTGTCTTTTGGACGGAGGGTTTTGTGCTACCCACTCTACAGACACTTTGCGATGGCATCGGCGGCTGTTCGTGACACAACTAAGATTTTGCAGGCAGGTGAGTCGCCAAAAAGGACCCCCCCTCCACCCCCCATACACACACAAGCCTTTGTTTTTATGTGCATTTTGCAGCGTTGCATTAGAAAAGCTGAATGGAAACTGCTCCAGGTTTTTCCGATCGCTTGAGGTGGTTTTTTGCCTTTTCTCTAAAAAAAGTTGATGCGCTAAATGGCTTATGGAAACACCTTTTACTGAATAAATTGTGACGTAGCCAACATTAAACTCACATGACTGATCTGGTGTCTCTACTGTCGGCGTCTTCTCGGATGGTCCCATAACTATGAAATAGATGCTGACGTGAATTAACAATTCAAACTTGCCCAATTGAAACAAATCCCTAAAGATATCTTTCCATTTTTCTCTCGTTGATGGTCAAGCTGACTATTTTTGTTTCCAGTGCGCAACCCGGGCGGCATCCTCCGTTTCTGCCAAGTAAAGCCAATGCAAAAGTGTCTTAAAACGTGCATTCTCTCTACTCACCAGCAGGGGGCGATGCCAAACGAGTCGGCTGCAAAAAAGGAGTCTGATTGTATAGAAGTCTATGAGAAAAATGACTCTACTTCTCACTTGATTTATTCCCTCAGTAAACATTGTAAACATGAGTTTATGGTCTCAATCTCTCGTTTCAAGTCTTTTTCAATACAGCATGATGTTCATTTAGTAAATCATGGTCCATAATAATTGATAGCTGTCATTCCAAATATGGTAACTTCCGTTCATTGGTTGCGGGGGAAAAAAAACAAACTCAAGGCTTCAAAGGTGACTGACCAAACTACACTGTAGCAGAGTTTATTCGCCCCAAACGAGTTGATAAAAACGCGCTTTATTTTGCATTCTTTGTTCTTAAAATTCCCGGCTACTGTGCGTGTAAGCTGCTGGAAAGACTCCTTGACTCTTTAGCCGCATGCCTTCGGGGCACATTGTCAGAAGCAGCCTTCCGGACGGACAAGAGTTTTGGAGAAAGCGGTTCCTGAGCCAATGTGTGTTTTTGAAAGTAATATTCCCCGAGCTAAACAAGAGAGTGGCCCCACTCCCACCACCTCGGGGAGAGAGATGTGGATTAGTGGAGAGAACGGACTGTTGACTTAGATATCTCAAATCCCAGAGTAATCTTTAAATCAAAAAGCCCCCACGGACAGATGAAACGCTGCGGTGTAAACACACTCGGGGTGTGTGAGGGCTAAGATTATGCCGCTTGTGATGATTTTAACGCTGGTAAATGACAGCAAATTAAAGGCCTTTTAAGCTCCAGATTAGCATTTCCGCGCCTCATTAAGTAGGAAGATGAGTTGATCAAGAGAGCCGGGGAAACAGCAGCTGGAGTCACTCTTCCCCCTCACCTTCTCTCTCTTACTTCGGAAACACGTTTTCCTGCCATAACGTCGGCTTTATTTCTGTCTATTTATTAAGGCGGGAGGAAAAAAAAAACACATTTTACTATTGTTTTTTCGCTCACGACTCATAACCTTCATTATTTGCGAGCATTAGGGAAGTCTGAGTAACGGGGCTTTTCCTTAATGAACTGTAACGCCACAGTAATTCAGCCCGGCGTGTGTCTGAGGCTGTGCTTCCTCCCAGCATTGCTTTACACACTAATTAATTCGTCGGGATAAAGCAAATGGAAAGGCACGCTACAGTTTCGAGGCACTTCATTTAAGTGGCCGTGAAAGGCAAACATTCATAGGTATTAGCAAAACAAACCCATTAACGGCAGCGCACAGGTTGAGGCCTTTCGAGGAAATGTTATCCGGTGGTTGGGGGGGGGGGGTGTAAATATTTGAACAGCCCTCAGGAAGCAGGTGGAGGAGCTCCTTGAGAATACTCTCCAGGCTGCCGAAGTCGTTGTGACTAAAGAGCTACAAGACGTGGATGTGGACCTCAGTGACACACAGCTGGTATTAAATGCTACAATATGTGCATTGATTTTTAAACTAGATGGTCTGAACTAGATTGTGATGTCAGTGCTGTGGTCACGGCTGGATCGCCCTGGTCCTTTAGACACCGGATGGAGATGTGCCTCTCCTGACTTTAAAGCACATCATCAGTGGCAGAAATCAGACAAATGTCCTCCTGCCGCCTGTTCTTTGCTCTCCGAAATTGAAAAGTGAGATGAATGAATATAATACTAAATTGGAGAAATGTTCATCTGAGTCAAGAAAGAATTTTAGCTCCCACATCTCTGGAAAGTACTGTCAGTATTATTTATTTGATCAATGGAACCACTAGCCCAGGCATTAAGGCAGCATTCAGTCATCAAACCAATAAGACTTCATTCTACTCGTGATCACCGTTTCTCTCTTTGCAGATGACAAACTTCTGTTTTTATCCAATGTGCAGCAGTCCTTCACCGGTATTCTTTTAGATTTTTAAAAGGTTAAAATGACTTTTTAAGTAACAAAGTCAACTGGACAAAGTCTGTGTGATGTTGGTGTGAACCACAATATTATTCAAGTTCAAACAATGAGCACTGTTCAAAGAAATTTGAATCGATTTTTCAGCCCACTCAATTCCCTCTGTCACTATTTCACCTAGAAGAGATTTTTACGTTATCTTTTGTCGCTTCCACACATAGAACAATCTCTCTATTCATTGTCACGGCCATGACAAAAGAGTGAGATGCACACAACCAAGCGAATTAGCAATTTATTTATTAACTTAAAGGCAACATAAGAGGTAAGCTTAAGCTAACAGTGGCGTGTGGAGTCAGTACGTTCAGCCGTGTAGAGAGTCGTCACATCTTATGGAAACGCAATCCTCCCAAATGAAAGAGTTAACGTCGAGGGAAATCTGGCGTCTAATGATATGAAACTGTATACCGTGCTTTACTACGGTGTAGGGCTGTGTATTGGCAAGAATTTAGCAAGGCGATAAAATGTATTTATTTTTAATAACCACCATATGCATATGGGAGATAGATTATCACACTGCTAACTAGCGGTCGGGGGTTTTAAAAAAACACACAAAATGAGCCATTTTCTGCCAGAAATCGAATCGATAAAAATGTGTATACGTTGTTTTTGAGAATCGATACAGTGTCGTAGAATACAACATAAAACACAATATACTCAAGTGTATCAACGTCCTCTTCTACACTTCTACTGCGTTCAAGCTGATCCAGTGACGATAAATCTATTCCATGGCTTCCAACAGAAAATCCAATCCCTCTGAAACGGATGTTATTCTCACGTTTCTGTATAATAGACGATATAAACTAAGGTGCGGTCCAATCATAGCACACCTAGTAGATATATGGTGTGACACATGAGACGTGTTTCATACCATGTATTTCTTTACATATTATGAAACGGATTCCCACAGCTGGATGAACGTGAATGTTGATGTACTCATTTCATTTGGGGGGGGGGGTGTGTGTGTGTGTGTGTGTGTGTGTGTGTGTGTGGGGGGGGGGGGGGGGGGGGGGGGGGGGGGCTGCCGCTTCGGCAGTTTTTGGAATCTCTGCAATTTTCGTATTTTTGTCCAGAAGACACAGCAGGCTTTGTTTTTGTTCCACTTCACACCCACCTCTGCAGCTATACAAGGCTGCTCACTTGGCAGCCATAAAGGAATTACTATTGTATACATTTGGATTTTCCCCCACTCGTCGGATATAACCTGCTCGCACCTAATCGAGACACCATGCATGCTTCTTTGGGGTATCTTCAACAAGAACATCAGTGTTGAACAGAAAGCGAAAATCTTTCCTCTGACTTCCTAAAAACAACTCATGAATCTTCCCTCTGAAAAATAAGTTGGAAGCGAGTTTGTGTGTGTTTTGCCTCACGCGAGCCAAGTCCTGAATTTGAGTTCCCCTGCATGCGATCCCATTCTTAAATGAGAGCCAAATGTTTGCTTAAGGCTTTCCTCGCTGGAGTGCGCAGTTTATTTTGATACGTCTGGAATGTCTCTGGACAATGCCAACCGGCTCGGCGGAGGTGCAGGGGAGCAGTTTTCTCCTTCGCCCCCTCGGTGGATCGCCGGCCGCATCGCGAGGCTATTTATACGCCTGATTGGAGGGAGAAGTGCTGAGGCTTTGTTTGTCTTGTCGTACGCTGCGGAGGGGGGGGGGAGGGAGTAATCTGCAAGAATAACAAATAGAGATTCCGTGTGATGCCTTTGTGGTGTTGAAAGCTAAAATGGCCACATGACGCTGCAGGTGTCGACCATAAACCTTGTCTTTAAACCTCTTGATAAGATTTATTTTAAAGGAGAAGTTTTCTGTGCTTTCGGTGGGCGTAGACAAAACTATAAGCCGTTTCTGTACTGTGTATCTGTTCACCCATGTCGCCCATATTTCCTCAATAGCATCTACTATGCAGATTATTATTTTTTTTTTACGTGCCACGGTTTTGAGATATTCATCTTAATTTCTGCTGCCTCCAACCCCAGAGTTGCATTAAAAAAAAACACAAATACATCTTCTTTAAACGCAGGACATTTTGCATTCAGGACGGGGGAACAAAGTAATCTCTTAAATGGTTTTTTTGTTGTTGTTGTTGTTGTTGTTGTTGTTGTTTTAGCGTAAGCCCATTAGTGTCTAATTGGTCTGTAGCTGTGTCCATATTTCACAACACATATCAATACCAAGAATTTACTCAAGTAGTTGAAACGCTTAAGCTGCGAGTCAGAGTGGGTGGCAGATCCATACTACAGAATGTAGGATGTGATCGCACCTGTGTTATACGCTGTGGTTTGCCCCCCCCCACCGGGCCTTGAAGGCCAGACAGGATTTTTAGAAAATGAGAACGCCCCCGAGAGCTTCAAGCTGTGTAGTTAAGTGGCCTATATTGGATTTAATATCGTGCGCACACACACACACACACACACACACACACACACACACACACACACACACACAACACTCACAGTTTTTTTTTTAACCTCACTGGATTGAATTATTGATGACTGTCAAAAAATAAACATTTTAAATCGGGCCCTTGGGTTTGTCAGATCACAATGATTCAGATTAGGACTGCCGTGATGCTGCATGGGAACACTTTGAATGGCTGTCAAGTGTGGGGGGGGGGGGGGGGATCATCAAACGCATTCAGTGCTATTTTTGACAGATCAAGGCAAACACATTTTTGACAGAAAGTCTGAGCAGAGCCACCATTAAATTGACAGACTTGAAAACGCCAAAAATAGAGT
>NW_027176297.1:103292-176641 GCF_023349555.1 Cebidichthys violaceus
TGACTGGTGCCGAGTCCAGCGACGACGAGAGACAAAGACAAAGAAACACTGCTTGAAACGTTTTCTCTCTGATTTTCTACTCCACACAGGAATATCAAAATAGCCCGTTCTGTACATATGCCATATATGTCATCTGTGTGTGAACGTATGAATTAAATATGTGGTTCAACTGACAGTTGAACCACAACAGTTCCACTAATGCCCTGTTTAGCCTACACTTTAGTTTCACTCACTGTTCGGATCGTAGTTTTGAGTCATGCGTCAGACAAAAAAAAAAAAGAAAAAGGTAGGAAATATAACTTTTAGAGATGCCCCGATCACGTTTTTTGCTGCCGATAGTGTTCGTCGATCGTCAGCGAGCGATATTGACTGATACAGATTGTTTTTGTTGGTTTTTTTGTAGTCACCACCGTTCCAAAAACTTGTTGTAGTCATCTATAGTAGTTATTTACATAAAGAGACACAATTCAAATGACCTATGGGCAAGAAAAAATTTGCTTTTTTTTTTGCTTTGCTTCTTCTTCTTCTTTTGATTTCCGGCAGACTAGGCACAGGAAGTGCAGAAACGCATTTGGTCTTTGCAAACGGAGACGATGTAGCCGCTCATTTGCATGAAGAGGTGGGAAGTGAAATCCGTTCACAGGTGGAGACGCATTCTAAGTGAACAGACGCACTCAGAGCTGCCCACTTTGTGATCCGATCACTCAAGAAGCGTGTTATTGTCAGGTTGTGAACGGCGCCTGGCTCGCTTATTCCGGAGCTTTCGACAAATGATGAAAATGATGTTGAAGAATGATGTTGTACTTCACACGTTTCACGGTGGACTGTTGCTGTTGTGGCCATTTATCAGGTTGTTCTTTTTGGATGTAGCTTAATGTTAATGATAGTGTGCAGCTGGAACAAGCAGCTCCGTTTGTGTGAAGCATACTCTGTAAAACCTCCGTTACCCCGCCGAACAATCCGTGGGGAAAGAGCTCTAACTATATATCTGTTCAATGAAATACTTTAAGGCATTTGAGAGATTTATCATCTTGTTTATTTCTCACAACCACAGTTGTCACCAGCTTCCAAAAAGCTACCAGACTGCCTGGATGGCTGGGTAATTTTCCCAAAGCTGAAGAGGCATCTTACACGTCTGCGGTCCACCTCCTCCTCGGAGAACTCTTCCTGCTGTTGTTGGGAATTGATTTCTTTTAGTTTGTGTTTGAGCAGGCAGCAGCAGCTAAACCCGGTTCTCTTCTCCTCACTAGCTGGAGCAGCGGGCTGTTTCAACAACACGTGCCAGGAACAGAAGACCGTCAAAGGCTGCAACAAATTACATTTGTGTTCTTATTCCGCTCTACCGATGAATGTGTGTGTGCTTGTGGTGCAGATTTAAAAATGTTTTACTAGAATAGGAAAATAATTTGGTTTCAGTTTCGGGCAAAAATGACATAGTTAGCTTGCTTGTGTATAAAATAAAGGACTGGGTTTGCTCCAGCTATTCCTAAACCCGTTACTACGTTTGTGCGTAAAGGTTGTTCTGAAGGTTGGCCCATCAACCCCCGTTGGAGACTCGCTATTCTCTACAACGGGGATCAGCAACCTTGTTGATGCGGGCCATTTGTACATGTTCTTGTTAAACTTGTCAATAACATTAAGGTTAATCACGACACCTCGTCAACGTTTAAATCTCCAACACATCTGTAATTTCCTTCCATCCCTATAGCATTGCAACATCTAAAAACATTGTAGTTATATATGAGAGCACTGTACAAGAAGACTGCCAACCTTTATGAAAACCCTCACATCTGAGTCTTCAACCAACCTTGTTCATCAGTAATACACCTAACAAATTCTGTGACCATGGCAACGCGTACTAGCCAATCAGAGGCACACTGGGTGGGTCTGTTTGGAACAAACTGCTGTAAATAACAGGTTGCGCAATGGCTGTGAAAGAGGCCAATTGGCATCCGGATGGGAGGCGCCTTCAACATTTCCAAAACACCTCTCCTGCACACTTATTGCTAGAATGCCTGTTGGTTAAGCCGCCAATGGTGACGCGCGTGTCTAAGGCTGACTACTCCTGCTCTGCAAGTTGACTCACCGGCAGAACATCTCCTGCTACTTATAGGTCATTGTTTTTGGGGGAGCGACCGATAAAGCTCTGTACCGTACATCGTGGTCACACCCTGTGTGTTTCCACCTTGGACATCAGACCTTGATTTTGGTTCAGACCTCCCACAGAAGATATCACAAAGACATCTACCAGCAGTGATCTAATAAGCCTGTGTGTCACAAAGATGAATTCCTCTTGCATTTTGATCAATATGATGGATCCGTCTTCCAGCAAGTATCATAATAGCGAGGCTGCCTCACAGTTTTTTTTTTCATATTGAACTCGATGTTCTCAACACTTCTCCGGCTCATGAGAGCAGCAAAGAGTTCATATAAAAAGCATACTGTGAAACATAAACCCCAGCAGTCCTTATTTAACCTCTGCAGCCGTAAACAACGGAGAGAACCGCTTATTCGGCGCCTATCAATCAATATGACATCGACCTCCACTCGGAGGGAATGAATTTGTCTTTGCCAACAGTGCTGTGTAATTGCGGGTGAGCGTTAATGATAGCTCGTTCCGGAGTCGCGTATTTATGGCCAGATATCAGACTAAAAGAGCTGCGCGCCGTATTCCTATTGACGTGATTATGATAAAGCCGATGAAGATGTCTCAATCAGACTCCGTGTCACACCGCAGCCCACTGCGGGAGCTGAGGCGCGAGCTGCGGGAGCTCACAGAAGTCTACGGGGAAGCTCCGCGATTACTCACCACATGAGTGAGCGGCGTCGCAGCCAACATGATGATCAATGTGGGTTTCTGCGGTGAAGTCAGACGGATTTTTTTTAACGCTGCCCCCTCCCCCCCCGCCCCCCCACCTTCCCCAATCTGTCTGCTCGGAGATCAAATCTCCCAATAAAAGCACAATGATAAAGGATTTATTGAGCAGCAGCCTCGGTGCTCGTAAAGTGGAACAGTAAATCTCTGTTGAAGAACTTTACCTCTGGTTTTTTTTCCAGCTGGTCTGTGAGAGGACCTTTTTTTTTATTCCTCATTTGCAGCAGCTGCATATTTTCTTCCTATTCTCTGCCAAGAGCTCTCCAGAAAGAAAGATGGACCCATTTCAGACAATCCAATGCATCTTGGAATATTTGACATTACATCCCATTCATTGTGAATGGGCCACACTGCGAGCGCTATTGCGCTCTTGTTATTATCTACGGCTCATCGAGATGGTACAAGATAATGAGGATAACGTTTAATCCACTATCTGTGTGTGTGTGTGTGTGTGTGTGTGTGTGTGTGTGTGTGTGTAAGTGTGTGTGTGTGTGTGTGTACGACTCATGTAATACATATATCTCTTTACACAGTCACGTTGTTGGGAGCCGCCTTCCTTTTGGGGGCAAAATGCATGGCCCCCATTACGTAAGGTGAGTGTGTGTGTGTGTGTGTGTGTGTGTGTGTGTGTGTGTGTGTGTGTGTGTGTGTGTGTGCGTGTGTGTTTTACCCGTTTTGTGGGGACATAATGACAGTCAAATTGTGGGGACTCACCTTTTTTTGTGGGGACAAGTTGGGAACAATTGCACTTCCCCATGATGTGAATAATAGCCTTTTAGGGTGAAGACTTGGTTTAGGTTTAGGTTTAGGTTAGGGTTAGGGTTAAGATTAGGCTACTAGCGGTTATGCTTAGGGTAAATCTCTAGGAAATGTCAATATAATATCCCCAAAAGTCATGGAAACACGACTGTGTGTGTGTATCTGTGTGTGTGTGTGTGTGTGTGTGTGTGTGTGTGTGTGTGTGTGTGTGTGTGTGTGTGTGTGTTGTGAGTGCGTCTATATCACTCATGTTGTGGGGACACAAACAAATAGTGGGGACTTGTCTTGCAGGTCCCCATAATGTATGTGTGTGTGTGTGTGTGTGTGTGTGTGTGTGTGTGTGTGTGTGTGTGTGTGTGTTTGTGTGTGAAGGAGGGAGTCAACTAACAAACATCTGAGTTTGTGCATGCATGCTAGATGTGTGTGGGTGCGCTTCAGAGGGTCATAATGAGGGTGCTTAAGGATAGTGTTAACATGACTGGCGGTGCAGTAAATTATTGATGAACCCCGGAGCCCTGAGAGGCTTGTAAAGCAGCTTCACCTGCAGGTCACAAACTCAGCCTCTGCTATCTGTCGCAGCTCGCCCTCAGGGCCTGCTCGCTGCTCTCTGACACCATTTAGACATCACCGCTGCCATGATGTATGCATTAATATACATGACTTGCGCAGGTTCTCAGTAGGTTGTTGAGTGCAGTTCCTCTATCTGGAAGACATGAACCGGCTTCGTTTTTTCCAGCCTCGAGGAGATGACGTCGTCCCCTTGCGCTGCTGCCCGTGTTGTTTTGCGGCGAATCTAGCCTCCTCCCGAACGCTCCGTCTTCTCTCCCTTACCGGGGGGTTTGCATTACTTTATCATTTAGGCTAATTACCACC
Source organism: Cebidichthys violaceus (assembly GCF_023349555.1). Classification (NCBI taxonomy): domain Eukaryota; kingdom Metazoa; phylum Chordata; class Actinopteri; order Perciformes; family Stichaeidae; genus Cebidichthys; species Cebidichthys violaceus. Next base: position 107,800 of record NW_027176297.1, read on the forward strand.
GAACAAATGGTTTCTCGCCGCCTGTCAGCCTGCAGTGTGTAATCATTCTTGACCTACTCACTGAACTCCATGTTTTAAGTATATGAACTGTGTAATATTCTCCCTGCTTAATTATTAATAGGACCAAACTGCGTGGGATGCGCCATCCATTTAATCTGTGCTCCTAATAATGGTGAATGCAGGGGCAGAGAGGGAGAGGAGCCGGGATGAAGGAATGAGAACCACACGAGTAGACTACAACACAATGCGAAGGACACGGCAAACACAATGCGAACCTCAGAGTGTTGTAATAAAAGTGTGGTTTGAACGGATGATATTTGCTGGAACACGTAAGGGTTAGGGTCAAACGTAGACTGCTAGCAATTAGCATGTAACGATGTGTTCAGAGCGCTGGACTCTAACAAGGTGGTGGTTTGGCACAGTATAGTATTAGATAATAAAAAACAAAGTAATTGTACTGGTTTCTATAAGTCCCTACATTTCTAAACACTTAAAATGTCCATTATAAGCTAAAATGTTATTGTGTCATTATAACCCTCGGTTGTAAACAGCAAACCTGTCCGTAGAATGCTGAAAGCAGGAAGACGGACATTTAACCAAAACATCGGAATCCCTCGCGTTCAGCTGTTGCCTCGTGTCAAATTTGAACGCCGCTCTGAGCGATTAGCGCTTTCCTCATTTGGACGCAAAGTTCTGTTCCACCGACGGGGCCCTGGGACCGCTCCATCCGGGTATATATACCGGCAATCGTTCACTGTGCAAATCATGCGCGAGGCTGACAGTTTGGCACGGCTCCAAGTTGTGCGTTTCCATTTTGGGAAGCCGTCCAAACAAAACCTCCGAGTGCTCAGCCAAGCTCCTAATGAGCGATCCGGGGAGGCTGGAGGTATACAGGCTAACGTGAACTCGTTCACTTGGACGAACCGTGGGCTTTTTGGAAACATTTTTTTTTGGTTTCCAAATATTCACAGTGGAGGAGAAAGGAATCCACTCTCAGGCCAAGCTGCTCGTTTTGAAATGTACCCTGTCACATCAACGCGATCACTCAGCGCTAAAACACACCGTTTGATAGCTTCGCCGTTCGGCTTCTGAAGTAGGTGACGAGATAATGACGCGCTGAAGGAATTACTTCCAACTCATTTTGTCTCAACTGGGGGAATTTGTGCCAATGTACACTTGCAGCTACGCTAATGCTGACGCATGCATATGTTACTATACATGTACAATGCAACCCCAGCGCGTCTTGCAGTCAAGATGAAGACATCTACTTGGACAAATGTCCAGTTTTCATTGTGAATAATGCAGGGGGCCAACTGCTGAGACAGAAACTTTGAAGGTGCTGCATTCATAAAAAAATAAAAACACAACATCATCGCCTCACGGATAGCATAATCTGGAGTTTACAGGGATTTCATCTGTCACTGCTCGCGAGGAGACCGTAAACACCCTGATGTTTATCCGCGTGTGTGTGTGTGTGTGTGTGTGTGTGTGTGTGTGTGTGTGTGTGGGTGGGGGGAGGGGGGGTTCTAGACAGCGATTTGGGAGGCTTCTGATCTTCACGGAGGCGTCGATGAACACGCGCCACAGCTGCTGCCTGCGCTGCCACAGCTGCAGCGCTCCCGACAGAGACGGATAATGAAGACGACGCAGAAGAAGAAGAAGAAGAAGAAGAAGAAGAAGAAGAAGAAGAAGAAGAGGAGGAGGAGGAGGAGGAGAGGATTGGAATCTGAGGGGAGGAGGGAAAAAAAAATAAAGGTGCTTCTGCTGTGGCATTTAATTCACAACAAGTGAATGTGGTTGTTATGCACTGGTGTGATTGAAAAGTGCCTCAGCCGCTGCCTGGATTCTTTCTTTTTTTTTTTCTCCATCGGTGCGCGCGTGTAGCAGCGAAAAAAGCCCTGCTCTCTGCAGCAGGGAGCGTAATGAGATGTTGAGAGGAGATCGAGTGCGGCGTGTATGAGCCCCAGTCTTATTTCAGGCTCCGGTGGGGATGGTTTGTCTGGAGTCTGGAGGGGGGGGGGGGGGGGGGGGGGGGGGGGGTACGGGATGTTACAATCCTGTTGGAGAATGTCAGTACCTACAAGGCCCGTGAGCCGTGCCAACCTGACTGCGCCCATGCTGCCAAAAAACCTGCACTGCATATTGAGCGACTCTCCTGCAGCGTCGTGCCCCCCCCCCCCCCCCCCCCCCCCCCCCCCGTCTGCGAGCCGGTGAATCAGTTATGCTCTCGCTCCAACATGCCAACGCTTGTATGACACACTTTTCTTTTTTTTTAATGGAGATTTAGGGGGTGAGACACATATATCTGCAGAATGCCTCAGCTCAGCTTTGTTTGCAGCAGTCATGATTGCATTTTTTTTTTTTTGTACCTGATGTTTTCACAGTCTGATTGAGATGCAGGGGACTTGCCTGCAGAGAAATAACCCCCCCTCCCAAAAAAAAAAAATAATAATAATAAAAAAAAAAAAAAAAAAAAAAAAATATATATATATATATATATATATATATATATATATATATATATATCTAATCGTCCCACTCTCTCTACACCACCTCAGCCCCAACCAGCCAAGACAGAATGGAGTTGAGGTGGTGTCTGTTGGCTTAAAGATAGAAATTGCCTCTGCTCCTCTCATACATTTCATCAGCATTGGAACTCACCTCCATTCTTGGGAATTAATGGCGAGGATTTCTATGAATGTGAAAGCAGGCTGCTGTGCTGTTCTGCGCCTCGGCTGCTCCGTGCTGCCGTGGAAACAGGGAGGCAGCCAGCTACAGCAAGATAAACCCTTGACCAAAAAAAAAAAAAAATAAATCATTAACATTCTCCTATCATCTTCGTCGGTTTAGTGAGTCCAGAGTTTGTAATGCTTTATATTGTTTTTACATTGACAGCTGCTCTAGTGTGATGATAGCGTATCTGTAATTATTCAATAGAAGTTTATGGCCCGTCTGCTGAGGTCGTCTCCTCATCTCCGTGCTCTACGCATAAAACATATGGTTAACCAAACCAGTTATATTATATCAGACACTTGGTTGGTGTCGACCCAGCAACAGGTTGCTGGTAAAGTCATTCAATGATACAGTCACTGTTTTTTTTCCACCTTTCCTTCCAGCTAGATGTTTTGGAAATATGAGCTTTCCTGCTGAGAGATGACATAGATGAGAAGATCGATATCTTGTGTCTTTGTCAAAACTTGTCAAACATAACAAGGGTTAGAGATGCTGACTAAGTTACACGTTGCATCACATTTGTTTACAGTACACAGGAACAGAAATTCCTTGCCGCCTTCGTGAAGTTGCCAGGCAGCCGGGGTCAACTCAAGGAGGTCACTAAATAGTTCCGGCGCACAACAACTTCTGCTGTTTAATCTTTAGATTTTGAAGGGATTAAACGACCAGGAAACGGCGTGTTGATCAGTGAGAGGAGGTGTTGGGGGATTCTTTGAACGTTGGACTGAGCCAGGCTAGTTTTTCTACCCGTTTCAAGTCTTTATGCTAAGCTAAGCTAATCACCCCCCGGGCTCTAGCTTCATACAACGGATTGATATCGATCGTCTTATCTAACTCTAGGCAAAAAAAACAAATGAGCTGCTCTGGGTTTCTTCTCCTCCTCCTCTTCCTTTCCCTGGAGCGCCTTTAAACACACTTGATGGGTATCCTCACCAGGTGCACAAAGCATGTCGCCTCTCAGTACAGAGGAGCAACGGCGTGACACCTGGGTCCTCTAGTAGAGTGTGAGGCTAGAAGTAAATAGCAAACAAAGAGAGTCAATGTTCCTAAAAATTTGTTTCTGCAAAATACGGATACGTTGAATATCGACGGAGATGTAGAGGAATGGTCAAGCAAAGAGGACTTTTAGAAAAATTGCTTCCTGGGTTGCACTATTTAACGTTAATATGACTCTAATTCATCCTCTGAGGTCAACGTTTCCCCTCTAACCTGGATGGGGCAGATCACCGTTTCTTGCAGACAACATAAGACTTACTGACCTTCACACGGACTGACGGAGTGTTGGTCTCCAATCGAGCACTTTGGCACAGGGGGCTGAGTGAGATCACCGTTAGAGCTGGGCAACTCTGAAAAAAATCCCGAACTTTGTCCATTGTTGCTGGTCCACGGATAAAGAGGCGCTGTGTATTTTCTGTTTCTTTGTCTCGTCTTTACGGAAATGAGTGATGTCTAAACATCAGTAGAGGATAAACAGAGCGTCAGTTCTAGATTCGTCTAGTTGTGCGCGTACCAGCATGTGCCTTTGTGTCTGTGTTTTGGTTTTGGCCGGTATTAAAGAGACAAGCATATGCGGAGCCGCGACGGAATACCTGACAGATGGGGAGTTTTCCTCAAATGTGACTTTGTTGGCACTACCCTTGCCCGTCTAGCTTCCCGGGGAGGATGCGGAGACAGACACGGAGACGGCTAAATCAGTCACATACCGTGTATCTGTTTCACCGCCAACCAGTGGAAATCCAGGCTCCTTCTCGTTGCACAGCAGGAGAGCTGGAAACACATTCACTTGGGGCTTTAGTCTGCAACCAGAGCCAGACTGTCCATGCGCTACCAGCAACGAGCAAGCCACAGTAAACATGATGATTTAAAGTGGAAGCCTTCCAAATAAACCCCTTACTGGTGAAGATGTGCACATATGTGTGTGTGTGGAGGGTGTGTTTGCAATTGGCCGGTCTCCAGTGGCCTGGACTGGCGTATGTAACCTTAGAAGGTATTTTTTTTTATTGAAGATTCCAGTATTCCCATCTCTCTCGTTTCGTCAGCCAGTACGTTTGTTGAACCCTATCGCTGGTGTCTGGTGAAAAACCTTGCATCTCCAAGATGTTCATTCATCAGGATCCATGTGTGGTTCTGGATGACGCAGCAGTTTGGATGTCAAAAAAATAACATATTTGAAAAGGGTTCGATTAGCATCTGGGGCTAGAAAAGTGTGTTAGTCAATGGAAAAACACGCAGAATTGCGGCTCATCCTTAAGTATGTAAATTGTCAGAATTAGAGATGGAGATTGGATGTTCTGGAGCTTTAGATCATTTTCGCGCAATCTACCGATCTACTTAATTTGAAATGGAAAGTCCATGCATATATATATATATGTATATATATATATATATATGTCTCCAAGGTGAAGGATCAACATGTATAACGAAGGATTCCACATGGACTCTTTGCTCTAATGACGCAGAGTACATTGCAAACCGCACATTTCACACGGAGCACGTTAGCGCTAAGAGTCCATGAGAACCAAAGGGACATAACGTCACTGGTGTTGTCTCGGCCGAGCCGCAGTAATCTAATCTCAGTGAATGTTAACGAGACGCCGTGGTGAGAGACGCTTCTCCACAGAGAGAGAAGAAGAAAAAGAAATCCCCTGCTGCTTTTCTTCGGGCGTGATGTCGACACATAGGACTATTGATTCAAAGTCTACAGGCTTTGGAATACCATCACCACCCGACACAGATTGATGAAGAAGCATAAAAACTTTATGATGGGCGATGAAACAAAAGGCAGAAAAACAGCCGGCGGGAAAAGAGCAGCCTTTTTTGGCTTTTTATAGTCCAACTCTGCCATCTTGTGGTCAAACCAGCAGTAAAAAAAAAAAGAAGAGTTTCTCCTGAACCCCATGCCTTGCTTCTGAGCTATGAATCTTTTCTTTATTTATTTTTGAATCCCAGAATGAATCAGTGCTGCAGCCTGGCTATTCCCTGAGCACTGGAACCTGTTGTGACCGCGGCCCTGCTCCCAGTCAATTAGATCATTGATTGAGTTGTCAGAGGGACGGAGGGGGAGTGATGATATGATGTGATCAGTGGTGACACCCAGTGGTAATGTGTCGCTCCTGGTCCTCGCTGCTCCATCCAGCTCATTTGGCCCCTGCGTCACCCCTCCGCCTAATCAGATATGACAAGCTCCCCGGGCCCTCCGCTTACGAGAAACAATCACGGGCGTCTGGCCGACCCGTCGCACCCGGGTCCGCCGTCCCGTTGGCGAGCGTCGGCCGTTAAGGAGGATGATGTGTGGCCTCTTCGCTCACTCGAGCTCTCCTGCTTAATTGTAAACACATTATTCTCAAGACAGCCTTGGAAACGCAGCAGATGCCTAATTGGCGTGTTAATTATCATTACGCGCCACTCGTGAGTCTGTCGACAGCACTCTGGCACCAAAAAAACCCGGAGCTGCTGTCAGATGGCGCAGATTTGTATTTTTTTTTTTCCAGCGCCATTTTTTGAGGCTCCCCAAACTCCTCTGATTAGATCCATGCCTCATCATCAAACCATGATGTCGAACAGGCTGTGAATATTTGAGCAACCCCAGAGAGAGAAAAGAACAACACTGTTAGAGTGCCACTGGTTCTAAAAAAAAAAATGATTCCTCGAGTCTGCCTCGGTATAAGACAGAGCAAGTTATTAGGAGTCATCTCTCTTTTCGTTTCAGCACCAGCTGGACCTGACAGGCACTCCGCTGTGCAGAGACTGGGTTTAGTCTTCAGCTGGGGGGGTTGAGCTTCAGACACTGCAGGCTTCTGTCTGCAGCAGGCTCCTCAGACCCCCGTCATCCTGTCCTTCCTTTTCCTTCACCAGTGGAGGAAATGCCACCTCACCTCTGTCTCCTGTTGCAGCCGGACTCATATGAACAGACCAGAGGGGTGAAAATAGGCTTGCATCATACATAATTACATGACTTCAATATCTGATTCTGCAGAGATTTCTCACCCACGGAGAACGGAGTTGGAGTTGAGCGATAGCGGCTTCGGGGGCCAATGTATTCCGCCACCTTTGTTTACCTCAGACTGATGTCACAGATATATACGTGAAATGACCGCGTCCTCTTATTAACATCGCTTCACGTGTTTGTGGGACGTAATGTTTTCCAATTTTGTATCGCCGCCATGGAAACAAATGCCACTTGGGAAGGTAATGAGAATCCTTTGTTGTGATGGACACACAAATTAAAGGCTCCCATGTGAATATGCAACACTAGCTAGTGACGTAGTGTGAAGAAAAACTATTTATGGTGGACGGATCAATCACAAAGGCGCTCTGCAAATGTCATTTAACATTTTCCTAAACCAAAGCCTCTGATTGGTCCATACATACGACTACGGACAAAAGAACCTAAACCGAACTCTTGTTCAGTCGCTTAAAGTTTCTGCATTCATATTCTGTCTGTAATGATCTCTCTCACTGGAACACGGGAAAATAACGGAGCCATCGTTAGTGTTATTAGCAACACCTGTGCTTTTCCAACTCAGTCTCACTCCCAGCTCGTCAAGCAGCCGACGTTCGTTCGTTCGGTCGGTCGGTGGCCCGAAGCTTCAAACTACGGCGCTCTAGGTAGCCTTCTGGCGTTTAGGTTTGGACGTGTCAGAGATGGTGTGTCCATTCCTGTGTTTGTTTCACCCATCCTGCACCTCTCCCACGCTGTGTGGACTATCTCGCTCTTCACTCGACCGTCTTATAATGACGTGGGTGGGTTTACATTGGAGGTAGCGCCAAGGGGACCGATGATTTGGGAGACCCGCTAGGCCTTTCCTACTCTGACTGCTGTGAAAAAGGTCTGACAAACTAAAGGCCACCATGAGCTTGAATGTATTTGTGTGTGTGTGCGTGTAATATTTTACATTTTTGGGACCAAATATGTGTAAAACTTATGACATTCCCATCAGCCTTGGTGCTAATAAAGCAAATACTAGCATGCTTAACTAAGAGGGTGAACATTGTGAACATTATACCTGCGCTGAAGTTTAGCATTCAGCTCAATGCACTGCTGAACCTGAATAGCCTCACAGAGCTGCTAGCACACCTGTGGACTCTTTGGCTTGTTTTCGATACGGCATGCTTTCACTGTACGATTTTTGTCGTCGTAATTTTCAATATTTGTGATATTGGCCTATATGAATATCTTCATCTTGCTGTATGCCTGTTAACTTTAAATTCACAGTGAGAACACACCGCGTTGCCGTTCCTACAATAACTGCCGAACCGGCTCTACTGTTTTAGGCTTTGGATTTCATAACTTAAATATACTGGATTTTAAATGTGGGCTCTGAAAAAGCCATACGTCAAGCAACATATTAAATACCGTAATTTGTCTTCTGACATTCGCTAATGGGTCCAAGTTCAGCGCGCTCAGGCAGCCCTCAGACGGTATCCTCCTCCATTTTAACGGCCTGGTATTTATAGAGAGAGCCATGTGAATAATTGATCTGGAAGTCTAAGTAGCCGGCCGCCGCGTCACCGGCGCACAAAGAAAAGCCCCGAGAGCAGAGCCGAGTGGAGTTACTGGAGCAGAAGCTCCTGACAAAGACGGACGGAGTGAGTGCAGCACTCTGAGCTGACAGCGACTTGGAGCTCAGTGGTTGAGTCCCTTCGTTCGTCATTGTCTCAACCCGCGTGTGTTAAGGATCACTTTAACCACATTACAAACAAAAATGTTTGAACTCAGGAACATACATTTGCATATATTTAATTGCGGAAGGGGGGGGGGGATTTGCCACTTGTCCCAACATTTACTCATGCAGAAAAATGCAAACATGCAACCCAAAACCAAACGCTGTGACCTGCCTTTGTCTTGTGTTTTATCGCTGCACAGTACCACCCTCTGTTTTTAGAACAACTCAAAACGCCGGAGGCCGCTTTCGCTTCGCACTAATAACGTCCCCTTCAGCTTTAATGAACATGAGCGGCGAGGTCGCGTGAAGCAGCGGCGACATCGCGCACGGCGAGAAATTTTAAAAAAGTCACGAAAATGTCGCATGAATATTCAGATTGGGACGGACAAAAGCTCTTCCTCTTACATCTTCATCCTCCTCCTTCCACATCATCCTAATTATGGGGATATGTTAATGGGGCATCTGTTGCCTGGAGTCAAATTCATGCACCAGCATTAAAAATGTGCCCTCAGACACACATACACACACACACACACACACACACACACACACACACACACACACACATAGAGAATCAGAAGCAGCAGCTACACTTATGCGCTCATCTCATGCATGATAACTCGTGCGATCGGCAGGATGCCACATGCGGAGGTGGTGGCAATCTCAGTCGGTCGTGAGTGGTTGAAGGCGTCAATCGGAGCTGTGAGGCAAGCTGTGAAAACCAAGTCAATTAAGGAGACGTGAAATTTCCACGGAGTAAATAGCCATTTTTGGGGGGATTGGGGGGGGGGTGGGTGGTTGCTTTTACTCAAAGTGCCTCCCGGTTCTGCGAGAGCTCCAATCCTCAGCGTGGCAGAGAATCAAACGTTTAATCCTGGCTGGCAGTGCAGCTGTCGAGCAAAAGGCTAGCGTGGTAGAGGCTGTGTGAGCGTCAGTGTTGGAAGGGGGATGTCAGATGATATTTAACAGAGAAAGTGAGCGCTCGAGTGTCACTTTGTGATAAATGTTTTAAAAGGCTCCCGTCACGTCCCGGGTGGGGAGGATGGGAGCCAGCTGTACGCGGCAGCCAGCGGAGGAGCTTCTTTATCTGACAGCGTTCAAACACACCTTCAGCTCCTGTCATCATTTGGTAGAGATTTGTTTTCCTATGCATATCATCGTATGTCACATTTAACACACAGAAACTCTTAAACATTGAAGGCCTATTCGCAGAAGAAAAGTGATCAGCTGTTTCGTGGAGCTGCATTGTGGGACATCTAACTTCCTCCATCCACAAATAGCTGCAAGACAATTAGCTTTCAGCACACTTTTTTAGCATCATGTGCCGACAACCGGCCGCCATGAGCCGTCGTCACCGGCCTCTGCGGTCGAATAACTGCATTTTTAAAGCGGTGATTTCAATGTTTATTGCTAATTTCATTCATTTTTTAATACATTTGTAACTATAATCACCATAAAAAAAATGTAGTTAGTGTAAAGGTCACTTTTTTTTTTACGAGGTAAAACCTTTTAAAAATGAATAAACGTAAACCGATCTTGAGGCGCCCCCTGGCCTTAAGACCATTGCAGTAAACTTCTACATCTACAGATTTGACTATGTTACATTTAAATATGTAAAGAATATATCAATAATAAGGTATTTGGTGGTTCTGATGATGTCAAAGCTTTAAAGTCAACCCCATTACCAAGCAAGACATTGGTCATAAGTGGATGATTTGGCAAAGCTCCATCAATGTTTTATTTTTTACGCCCTGTGCCAATGTTTCGCTTTCACGATATCTGTACAGGGTACTTGTAGCACGGTCCCCAGATGGCCTCTCTCTCGCTCTGTGTGTGTGTGTGTGTGTGTGTGTGTGTGTGTGTGTGTGTGTGTGTGCGTTGTTCCTGTCCTGCTGTCAACCTGGGTCCCGGTTCCCCTGAGCACCTGCCAGCAATCAGCTCGTCACCTCTCCAGTATTTCAACCCCGGCTCTTCACACTCTCAGGAAGCACACACACTTCAAGGCTCTAGTTAAAGGTCTGTCACAGGAAGCAAAACTCAGGTCTCTGTGCTACACAGCCACAACCTTTTTTACTCATAGCGGCACCCCACACATCTAAATAGGAATTAGTTTCTCAAACCCCTTTAGAGAATTCACTAGCGTAGTTTTCTGTTGTTCTGTGACAGCCGCGACACCTGGAGCTCTCCTGTTCCCTCGGGCCCCTGGAGGCTGGAACAGGGTTCGTTTTGGGCCCCGTGATACATGGAGGTTTTCGCCATCGGCATTCACCGACTATACATCCTCCGCTCAATTAGCCGACGCCTCTCCCCGAAGATATGCCTCGGAGGCAGACGAGATGAAGCGGCGCTGCATATCTCGGGAAGCCGGTGGACCATTCGCAGTGACTCATTGCCCACACGGAGGTGCGTTCGAGGTGTGTTGGGGGATGGGAGAAGCGAGGCCCCGCTTGTGCGACTGCTCTCCCGGGAAAGAGAGGGAGTCCTTGAGCAATCTTAACACATTGTTGTCTGAGCTTTCCTGCGCAGAGATATACAAACCCCACATCCCTATGCTCTTGTTGACTCTATGTCTCTAAGTGTAATGGTAGGTAGGGCTTTCTGAGGGTAACTGTGCACATTAAAAGAAAAGTAAGAACGACAGAGCCGGTTGTTTGCAAGAGCGACATGACTTAAAAAAAAGGAGCACAACCTACAAGATGGTCATCAACATTAAAATGAAAAATATTTGTTTCTACAGTTCTGCACTGAAATTGCGATTAAAATCCTGGTAAACGTGACGTAAATGCAGAGAATTGAGAGGAAAAGAACATGATGGTGTGTAGCAGGAATTAAAATAGCTACATTCAACACCTTAGTTTAGCGTGTTACCGTGCTAATTAGCGCTAAGCACAATTTACAGCTGAGGCGCTAGCGTGGCTCAAAAAGAGAAAGTACTGCGGCACAAAGGGAATCGCGGCGTAATGATGCAGACAGGTTAGACGCTAGCTGCCATTAAAGTGTGCAGGATGGGGACAACGATACGCTGCATAAATTCAGTGACAGAAAAGCTCTGCAGCAAATTAGAGCGAAGCGGAGACGATGTGAGGCAACAAAAAGCTCTTTTGATAAAGACAGTGAGCGTAGCTCGACTTAAGGGAACCACCCAAAAAATAAATAAACTGTCCTCAGATGCACATCTGAGCTTTTCTTTTTATCTTGTGCTGCGCTCACCACACAAAGCTCCCCCGAGGATGAAGGGAATCTCCGCTCCGCATCATCTCATTTTGGGCAGCCCGGGATGCTGAATATCACAGAGGGGCCAGTTGTTGGCTCAGCGCCAGGGCGGAGAAGTGCTGCGCAAAGGGAATGAAGTCCTGCCTCCCGGTCATTCCTCTGTATCTACGCCACTTTACAGTCCGGGAGATGGGAACGAGCCAAGAAACCATGTGATCGCTACACTCCAAGGCAAGAGCGGGAGGTTGTCCAAATAAAGACGAATTCACGCTCCAAGAATATGCGAAAAACAATTCCCACGGCGTTCAAGAAGATATGGTGGCAGTTGGTTGTGAATGAATTAGTTATGAGGGTGGGAAAATGGGCTCACGTCCTCTCTCCATACTCGATTTGACAGTTTACTTCTTTTCTGCTCTGCTTTCATTAACTACATTTCATTATCGGCGTCTTGGCGAAGAGAAGAAGGCCTGCCGGTCACGTCGTTGCATCTCGGAGATGTTTTTGTTTATTCGTCCCTTTTTTTTTTCTCCCCCCCTCACGAAGCGATTCCTCTGAGACTGCAGTCTGTTTTACAAGTGTGCTCCATCTATGAATAAATCACAAAAAAAAACAAGTACAAAGACAAGAAAGGAACGATTGTCCAAAACAACAAAGGGAGAACGGTACGCGGAACGCTAGCGCAGTAGCAGTGAAGACAGCGAGGCAGAACAAAGAAAGCAGTCGAGGTGTTGGGAGTGAACAGGAGGAAGAATAACAGACAGGCACGCAAGGATACAAAACATAGAACGCTGTCACATTTTGTAGCTGCGACTGATCTGTGGACACATAATACCTGCCTTCATCTTTATTTCGCTGATCGCTTTGGCTTCAGCTTGTTTCGTACTAGAAAAGCTATTGCCATTCATGGTTTATGGGACGCATCGTCGTCTCCCGGGACGCTTTACACCACTCTGAAAGAGTTGGGAAATCAACAGTGATTATCAAATTAGCTGCAGTGAGTGAGGGGCCATTAAGCATTCCTTTGATTCACACTGACAGAGAGAGATAGAAAGATCATCCCCGCTCTGTGATTGGCGCTCTCTCCCCGTGTGCTTTGTAGCGTCTCACTTCTGGCAGGAAATTGAAACCTCGACTCGCGTTGGACCTAGAAAACCCGCAGGCCGCTCAGCGGGACGCCTCCGTCGTTTTGAATTCATACGAAGGGCAAGTAAGGGTTTTTAGAACAGCTTTGTTGACAGTTTTTTTTGTTGTTTTTTTACCCTCACATTTTTGGGGAAAAAAATAGTTTCTCTGCGTAGCCCACCGTTTGCATCATCCCTCTGCTGCAGCTTCAGAAGGATCTCTCCTTTCTCCTGCTTCTCAGTGAAAGCCCCTTTTTTCTTCTTCTTCTTTTTCTTCTTCTTCTTCTTTTCCTGCCGCGTGCCACATCCCCCCAGAGCTCTCAGCTGTGCGCCCTATTTTTAGAGGAGCGCTCGGGCAATTTAGCTGAACAATGTGCTGGAGTCGTCATCTTTGCTGCCCATGTGATCTGCTGGGAAGGCATCACATTTGCATTGAGTACGTGTGTGTGTGTGTGTGTGTGTGTGTGTGTAGCCTATATTGTCTGACCTAAAAGCCTCTCTTATTGATACATACAGCAAAATCTTTTTCTTTATAGAGAAATCTGTAGCCTCATTCTGAAAAGCGTCACCGAATTGTGAATTTCCATCTTGCGTAGGGGAAATTTGTTTTTTTCCACACACACTACTGTGCAGACTTTAAGACAAAATAAGCCTCGAGTAGGAGCGCAAACAGATCCGCTAGTGTTCCTTCCAAGGTTCATCATTATTGAACTGCATTACCACATGAACAGCCAGACCGGGTTAATTAATTAGAAGTCCTGTCGTGTCCTATAATTCAACGGACGCAAGCTCAATTAACCGCCTAATTAGAAGCAGAGCTTGCACGAAACATGTGAATTCACCTCGTGTCTAATCCGACTCATTGATCCATGCCCTCTGAAAAAGGACACGCATTCATCAGAATATAATCAACAAGTGTGTTGTACTCGCTCGTCTCAGCCAATTGCGTTTTCGTCTTTTTCCTCGTTGTGCACTTTTGTTGCCGAGAACCAGTCGTCTTTAGGTCAGTGTGCTCAGCTGTCTTTGACATCCTGCTCAGAAAGAGATGAATACAAAAGAGCACTTTCCTCCCGCAGAGCACGAACGCAACGGGGGTCCTTTTCTTCAGGAGATGACGTCAGCGAGGGAGAGCGGCTGTAGGTGGACGCCGTGGACGTGGGAGGAAGGGAGTCCGATGAATGGGACAGGAGCCATTAAAGTGACGCTTAGAAAAAAAAATACAGGAAGTCAGATTATCATCCGGAGAGAAGGCAGCGCATTAGAGGAAGTAGCCTTGGCCTGCGGCAGGTGAGATGGAGAGATCTGGGAGGAGTTCAGAGCCAATGGACCCTCCCATAGCTGCATGCATGCATAACGTATCCCTACGAATTACGTCCGCATTTGCACACACACAAGGGTAAATCTGCTGATGTTTTTTCTTTTTCAACAAAAATACAAAGGGCAAAACCAATGGTGTTACCTCCTAGCATGTACAGTGTGTTTTCAAAGCCTGATGTGTCTTCTTCCACTGTTGTTGTTGAAAAACTATAAAAAAGACATTTATGAATCTATTTTGACTCAGTACCACACACTGCTGTCCTGGTGAAGTAAAGAAAACTAGAGCACAGAATTGTGAGGGAGCTCCACTCCACTCGCTCACCAGTCAGGTTATTTATCGGTTTCGTTGAATATTTTTGACTTGTGTGTTAATTAAAACATTTGCGTCGTTAAGTGTGTTTTCATTTTCAAGTTTTCTTGTTTGCTTTGATTTCTAATCCTTTCCTCCCTGAGGTCCGCTCCCTTGTTGAGGGTGGCGCTCTCATGAACGCGCGCACATGAATGCCCCTTGCTCCTCCAGGTGTTGGCAAGGTGGACTGTACCAAGTGGGACCTTGGGATGGGGTGGGTGAGGAAGCAGGAAGCAGTGGGTTTTCTTTTTGTATTTTGTTCATCACCTGCCTCACTTGATTTATCTCCAGCCTGAATAAGATGAGTTATTATAATATAATATAATATCTTTTCCTCAGTGGAAAAGACTGATGTTACCAACATTCTTAACAGCTTTAATTGTCTGCTAAATTGTACCCTTGCTATTAGCACTGTAGTTGTGACCAGGAAGTATTTAAAGCTACTGAATGATTCATTTGGCATTTTGTCTGTGGGCTGGGGACTCATAACCCGGCCTCTCAGATGTTTTGCTACACAGATCCATCTCAGAAACCGTCAATGGAAACTGTTTGAAAAAAAGTGTGGCCACTTTCAACAAATACGTAGCAGGTGATTGGATGAACCATCTGTCAATCAAAGTTTTGCAGAAGCCGGTCAAGAGAAGAGCGAAACATCTTTTACAACAAGCAAAGCCTTCAGTGTCGTTCTTTGCTGTTCCTTCGATGAAGAAACACTATCCAGTTGCGATAGAACTGATGCTATTGCAGCTACGCTAACTTCTTCATGAGCCGCCATTGTTGTTTTGAACGAACAGTGACCTCTCTGTATTCTCACACACACACACACAAACACACACACACACACACACACACACACACCTAAACCATAGCTGCCAGTAGCTCCTCACAGGACGCTGATTGGTCCGTGCTCTGACGAGATGGATTTTCGTGTGACATCGCCAGATTTCAGCTCCAGTGCAAGGTAAGGTTGACCCCTCCTTAATGTCAGTGAGCTTCATTGGTTCTCGTATTATTGCCATTTTGTTCTTTGTATATTGATGCTACGAAACAGTAAAAAGTAGAGCTCTGAACCAACTTCTTGGACTCACTTTGGTTCTCCAAACATTGAAGAACTGCGGGCTCTCATCCTGATCAACAGGGTTTGAAATCCACCCAAACACAAACGTGCAGCTTAGTAAAGCCCCCAACAATGTCCTCCTGTTTTAGTACACTACTTAAACTTAAAATATCTGAATTGTGAGCGTTTTTACGTCTTCAGCATCGAACAAATGTTTGAAACCCAACACAAAGTGTCCAGTATTAAATAAATAAATAAGACATTACATGTGTACATAGGAGTAAAATATATGAATTACATGTGAATTCAACTTCTGAAATAATAATACAAATCTAATAAATAATTATATATTTTTAATATCCTACCAATTATTACTACACTTATTTTTAAAGTCACAGAATTTTATTTGGTTTATTTTTAAGTTTTTTGATATATTTTTTTAATCAAATTTAGACATCAAAGAAAGGGCATTTGGTTAGTTTTGATCTTATATTTGTTGACAATACAACACTAGCCTTCTCCTTTAATGTAGCTTCCTATTGGCAGTAAACGCCTTTCATTTGATGGTATTGATCCTGAATTAATGTAATAAACATTTGGCTGGCTCTTGTATTCTCTTGGTTTAGATGGTTATTACATTATTACCTTCTGTTAGACAAACAGGGAGGTTTGCAATGACGCTAACATGACCTCAAGTGAGTTGAAAACATGTGAAAAGTGTTTTAAACTGCTATTCATTTACCACTCCTCTCCATATATTACACTGAGGTAGATGGTTTTAACATAGGAGCACAGCTGTTTATATTTAGGGTTTTTTCATGTAACAAGCAGAGTGACAGAGTGAAGGCTTTGGTTTGAAATGTTCCCAAATGTCGCATCACCTTAGCAGCAAAGAAAGGTGTGTGTGTGTGTGTGTGTGTGTGTGTGTGTGTGTGTGTGTGTGTGTGTGTGTGTGTGTGTGTGTGTGCGCGTGCGTGTGTGTGTGTGCGATGTCCTGCCACGTCAGATCCAGGGGACGTCTGTCAGAAAAGATACAGCGCTACTCTGATTCATCCCAGTTTAAGCCCGAAAGCATGAAATGTAATTCAACCTCTAAGCGCAGACACAGAAATATAAATAACTGTCACAACTTCCCTCTCGGAAAAAAAACTTCCTCTGTCTGTACTCATATTCCTTGCTGTCAGACTGGCACAGACGGCAGCTTCTGTCTGAGAGTCGGGACAAAAGCAGTTGTCTGTCCCCCCGTAGCCATCTACACGCTTTGAGTTTTGATATCAGAGTAACGCACAAAGCCGTACATGTCATTGTGAATGCGAGACACAGGGATGGTGTTTGCCTTCAGAGCATCTTTGAGCCTCCTTTTGTGCTGCTGTCACAGTCCCACCTGTGTGAAGTGGATTCTGGACATTTCAATGTTTAGAAAAAAAACAACTCACGGTCATTTCAGGGATGAAGGAAGTAGAAATAAACCCATCAAATGGTTTTGTAATCCTGGGCAGATATCGATCCTGACTGGCTACCTATCCTAAAAACCACATCACATTACACTCAGGGCTCTTTTTATTAGCTCGATACTGCTAAATGTTAGAATTAGGTGATATTGCTGATACATGTCATGATATTTTAATCATGGATGAAACAGATTCTTCTTTTTTTTAAATTCAGAACAATAATTTAGACTAACTAATCTGTGAAAAATGACGGTAGATTCACATGGATCAGGGGAAACATTTTGTCCTCGACCATTTTAAATATATATATCTTTAGACAAAATAATAAAAATAATGATGCACAAGGACATGTGGCGTGTCCCTCTCTCTCTCTGACATTTGTCCAGACAGACAGGACCTTCTACCCTCGTACAGACTTGGACAAAGTGACTAGAATAGAAGGCAGAGCGGTGGAGACATGACACACAGGTCCTTTTGGCATCTGTATGAGATGAACCGGACTTTCAACTAACTCGTCATTTACTCCGTCCGCATCGGCAGGAGGTCAAACTAAACGTCGACTTATTTCAAGACTTAAGTTACGTAACAAACATACTTACTTTTAACCCA
This sequence comes from Cebidichthys violaceus, assembly GCF_023349555.1. Taxonomy (NCBI): domain Eukaryota; kingdom Metazoa; phylum Chordata; class Actinopteri; order Perciformes; family Stichaeidae; genus Cebidichthys; species Cebidichthys violaceus. The sequence goes on from NW_027176297.1 coordinate 125,316, forward strand.
AACCACGATCTTTTCCTAAACATAACCAAGTAGTTTTGTTGTCCGAACCTACGTGACGCCAACGGGTCGTGACAATCCGTCCGTATGTATCAAGATGGGAATGAGAACGGGTCATTACAGTCGGTAAGGTTTGTTCTTTGTGTTCAATGGCCACATATTTAATACTTTGTACAATATCTGTGTATTGCAGTATATGGTAATACGTCATTTTCATGCCGTTCACACCAAACACCACCAAACTAATTAGACATGAAGTGCAGATCTACAGAGTCACATATTGATCTTGTGGCACAATAGGGCACAAGGAAGGTCTGCTGCGGGTTTGGGAGGAGTGATATTTGTCCTCATATGATGAATCTTTTCTTTGAGAAGGTAAGAATTGTGCCGCAGTCAGCTGAAGAAGAGGATATCTTGATATCAAACAGGATTCTGGGGGTTTTGCTGGTTGGCAGAGAATACGGGTCTATTGATGAGAATGTTCTTCTTGTGAAAGACGTTTTACAGTTTTTTTACATAAGAATCTGATTTCCTGGAAATAGAATACAATGAAAGGATAATCAAATTGGCTGCAAAGATAAAGGGTGAAAAGCAATGAACTATTCCGCGGCATCTTGCATAATATATGTGATGCTCTTGCACAGGGGCGGAAATTGTCTTTCTAAAAATATTAGGGGAATAAAGGTAAATGTGTTCAAATGGAAAGCTGGGGAATAATTGCATGACCCTATTAACCACTGTATAGCCTGAACCTTTTTGTAAAAGACTGAATAAAACCATATATTTTCTGTAGGATCATACAATAACATGTAGTAATTCAGAAATCCAGTCAGCGATAGCTAAAAACACGTTCACAATGTAGTGACAGTTTATTGTTTATTGTTGTTGATGTATTGTTTATTATTCATTTCCGAGATAAAGAATGCATTTTGAGCATCTTACAGGTGATGGCGACGTTTTGGGGGGGCCATGCCGGGCTGCAGAAGTCCCACTGTGTCTGAAACAGAGCCGTCACACACACGATCGCACCTCTCACTGTGAGTTCACACTCATCCATTCAGTCAGTCACAGACGCTTCAAAGAAGCTTGGAAAATGATGTCGCGGATAAAGCGGTGGGTAAAATGATACGATGTGGCTTTGTCACAGCTTGGAGTCTGCAGCTGTACCGGTTTCTGTCACCAAAATATCTGGAGTGATATCTGTATCCTGGTTTCAGGTAGCATTAGCATACATTTGGAGTCCTGTCTTTGTCAACTTGTTGAAAGCAAGCCCACTATTGGAGGCTGGTGAGAGTGAAACATGCAGTAGAATTCTGCACAATTAAACTAAAACAAGAGACAAAAAGAAATCCTAAAGTGCCATAGAGATGCAGAGTTAGCCTGTTTTCTACAGCCCCTGTCATGACACATGTAGTCAGTTGTTTTGTAAAATAAAGGTTTTTTTAACCAACCGGTCGTACGATGTATTACAATTAAGATTATTTCCCTTTTTTTTAATTTAGTCTTTTTCTTTAAATATTTATTTATTTACAATTTCGTCCGTCACACCTCTGTTGCCTTCTCATAATCTGAGATTAGGCTTCACGAGCAGCTCTCCTGATATATCCAGGAATGTTTTAACATTAACAGCAGAAATAATTCCTGAATCAATCACTGAATTCAAATTCTTCTCTTTTGAGTGCGAGCTGTTCTCAGTAGAGTTCCTCACCGTCAAACATAATCAAAACCGCGGCGCAGGCGTCCTTCCTGCGCGCCGCACTGTCGTTTTTGTTCCCCACTCAAAGCAGTCAAGTGTAGTGCTTTCTATGTGACGGAGAAGCCAGACCGAGCTGCTGTGTATACAATGAATCACAGCGCTCATTAACTCCCAGTGAAGCTATCTACGGACCAGTCTGCATATTTATGCGCGGTAACTGCTGCTCCACTCCTCCCCACAGACGCCGTGTGCTTTCTCCTGGAGCTTGTGCCGCGCAACCTCCCCAGGATCTAGTCGTGCATCATGTTTTTATGGTGCACGACTAGATGAAAAAAAGAACACATTTTGTTATGGGGGGGGGGGGTCTGATTCACAAGATGCAACAGCAAGATATATACAGTATATATATATATACAGTATATATATATATAAAAAGATCAAGGCTGTATCCAGATACAGAAGAAGAAAACACACAGTCACTAAAGTATCACCCAGTCACAGCTTTCATGCTCTCCATCGGGAGACTCTGACCCTCTGGAGGGCAGAGAGGCAGGAGGGCAGGGTTTGCCAGGTCTTGTCAGTAATGAGTTGAGCGCCTTGTTATCCAGGACTCCTCCTGCTGTTCATCCCTGGAGCAGTTGTCTTGTGTAAAGCAGGATGAGGACGGGGGGTGGCAAAAAACGGTCTGCATTATCGAATACTCTACAATGCACCTCTAAATTGAGGCTCCTCCGATGAGAGAAAAAGATGCATGACGTGGAAAGTAATTTCTCTAAGGCTTCTAAGAAAATCATTTAGCGACATTAAGGGTCGGAGCGGCCACTGATCCGAGCTTGCGGAGCTACAGCATGTCGAAATTTGCAGTCCTATTTGTACTGCCATGGAGAATACCATATTTACTGTACATGCTTGCTAGTTACTACACAAAGTCATGGAACCCCTGGGGCACAATGAGTCTTCATTAGTAATGCACGGGTCAGCTGTGACGCCGTCCAGATCTTCCCGGATATAGAGCGCAGCCACCCGTGTGTCCTTAACATAATTAAGATCAGAGACCTGCCTCTGCATAATGATAGTTAATGAATAATGCATAACACTAGGGGATCTCTAACCAACAAAAGTGTAATTAAACAATTAGTATAAAGTGACTGCCTCTGAAATATGACCCCGCTGATGCGCGTCGTGACCAATGCTGATGGCCGCCGTGAGTAGCCACATTCGATGCCACAACTGTTAGACGGCAAACATCATGTTCAATAATCAATCCCTTCTGAAATGTGACAGCTGTCGCATTTTATCGGTTTAAAAACTCATCAAACAGCAAAGCCACAGCCAGCGTAGTCTCATGAATAACAGCTTGCGTGCAAGCAGGTTAATATGCTAGCAGATTAGCTCTCTAGCGACAGTGCTAGCTTTGCTACCCTGGTTGACCCTCCTTGCAGAGTTCCCCGGTGGGGCTTTTGTACCGGTGAAGTGACGTTTTCATGGAGTGCACACTCTCGATTGAAGAAATCGTTTTTTCTAGATCACTCTATCTAAAGCCCAGGAACACTAAACTGTGTGGTTTAATAGTCATCCCTTCCACACGATATCAATCAACCCACATGCTGTAGCTCTGTAGGATGCTTTAGCAATCAAACGGCACCTCTGATAATAATAAATGTTGATAATGATAGAATCTTTGAATGTGGTCGGGACCGATCCGCCATGACGGCCCACCTGCTCCCTCAAGACTTCAAACGACCGAACCCATGTGACGAAGCGTCAGGCCCGGGAGCCGTCGGAGCTTCCCATGTCGCTGCGATTCCTTACACGTTGGACCTGACCCTGAACTCCGTGCCTCTAGTGAGAGGTATATCATATTCCCCATCCTTTTGTCATAGTCATGGTTGAAATCAGCTCATACACTTCTACACAGGCTGAACTATTACCGACATCAATGGAGGAAATATAAGAAACTTTGGTGATTGATGTAAAGTTGAGATAAAAACAAGAATGCGATGTGCCATAATGTGTTATTTTTCCGCTATCTAAACCTTTTTGAAGTCTCTATTAAAACTACTTAAACTCCGTGAGAGCTTGGCGCAGTGGTCCCCTCGCACAGCAGAGGTGGCACCGAAAATCACCTCCGCATCTCCCCAGAGTCTTTTAAAATACAGCGTGTCAAGTAGCTGTTGCGAGATAATGAGCATCTGTAGCATATATCTTTAACTGGCAGTCTTAATGAGACATCTAAAGCTGCCGGGCTTGTTTACTCGGCTACAACGCTAACGATGTCTTCAGTGAACTCCGTTATATATTTAGTTTTCAGGCTGTAAAATATAGTCCGACACAAACTTAAAGTGTTTACATGCAACAGATTTGTCGCATAACGGATGCGGTGACCAAACTCCCTGCAGTTCAGCAGTTCTTTAATTAAAACATCTACAGTATATCAAACCAGCACCAAGGCGTGTTTGGTGTCTGCTTTTGCTGAAGACCCAAATCAACTGACTCACCCAGACGGCTATAAACCTCAGTGGAACGTGGAAGCACCTTCCATACTCTGCAAAAAAAAATAAAACATTAATCAGACAGACAGAGAAGATAATTGCAGACCATACTCCCATTGAATTTTGAATAGCAGCTCCTTTGGCAGCGATGCTTTATGGACACTGAATAGCTGCAAGTCCTGCTTTGTACTCTGAACAGCAGCCCTCCTCTGTTCACTCAAACGTGTAACTGGATACAGGTGGATATGAATGTGAGCAGAGGTATGCGTCATGTATTTGCCAAGTTAAATGCGCACCTTGTCGCAAGCTTTTGTGTGCTCATTTATGTCCTTATCGCTTACAATCCTTGTACGATGTTTCTGAAATATCATCCTCTGTCTCGTTCCCTATATTATATCACATTCATATACAGAGACACGTGTGCATGCATCGTACATCCACAGCGCTTTAAGGTTAACACCCGATGCGCCAGCCTCGTTACCCTCGTTACCCAAACGACAGAATAGGTGAATGACTCCGAAAACGACATATAAAACCAGTGACGGGGGCGCATTGTGTGACGGTTGAGGTTGTAAACACGTCGTGAAATGGTAAAAGGTCTGATCTTATATATTGGTCTACCGATTACTCAAAGCACTTCACAAAACACGCTAACATTTACCCATTTACACACACGTTCATACACGCCATGCAAGGCATCGAACTCGGAAACCTTCTGATTACTTGATTCTACCTCCTGAGCCATTAACGTTAACGTTGTGAATTGAAACAAAACTGCTTTTAGGAAAATAACTTGGTTAAAACATTGATTAAAATAAGTATGTTTGTTACGTAACTCAGGTTACGTGCTTAAGTTAAGTACGTTATGTAAGTTACCTTAAGTACGCAAGTTAAAATATGTCAACGTAGGTTTTATGGAGAGACGAACGGTGGTCTCCTGGGTGAAAGTCCTGTGTTTGTTGGACCCAGCCATTCACCACTTTGTCGCTCTTTTTACTTTGTCGCTCTTTCTTCCTCCATTGCTCCTGTCAGAATTACCATGGCCTCTAGAGGTGAACTATGGGTCGTAGTAAGCAGTTAGCACAGACAACCTGTACGGACGTTTTTTCGGGGAGGTCGGTCTGATACTACTGTACATACATACAGTAACAGTTAATAAGGGTCTCCTCTCAAGCCACTACACGGTGTGTACATATCGCACTACTAACAGATATATATCCTGTAGATTAGAGCTCGCACTCGACACTGCACCTCCGTAGGTTCTCTGTAATGCACCGGTCAAGTGTGAGGTCGAGCTGATGAACTGTTGCCAGAAAATCAAAGCACCGACATAAAAACATACTCACAAACTGACGGCAAGACATGCAGAGACTCTGAATGGACTCTCACTGTCACAAGGTCCAGTAAATCAAAGTGTATAAGCAGCTCTGTGAGAACTCCCAACAACTCATCCATTACAGCCTTAAATGGTCTCGGAGGTCATGTCAAGGTGTGGTGGGATTTGCAGAAGATGCAAAAAGTGTGGGCTATCCTGACGGAAAAAGAATGTAAATTGCTGTTATATTGTCGGGTATTGTAGCTGTGAGGCGAGAATAGATGGCGGTTATGAGTGGAAGCCTTTTGTGGAAGGATGGCAAGATAGGAAGGACATCCCACAGAATGGATTGGCAGTGACTTCTTTTTTTCTTCACAAATATGATAGACGGCAAACAACAGGTTTGGATGTCATGAGTATGTCTCAATGGGACTGAAATCATGCTTTTAAGACCAAGAGGCTTAGAGGAATGAGAAGAAATCGTTATTCCAAAATGCCACTTTGGCGTGCGGCAGAACTCAAAAGGAGTCTCGCGATAATGGCGTCGACATTGAACTTCCCCACCTGGAATGAATGTGTAAAAAGATAATTTTCCCACACACGCTCGGCTGTTGCCCTCGAGTCCTTCAGTTTCATCCGGTCCCCAGCTGCTATTATAAACAACCAAGGACAAAAATTCGTGCTCTGCCTGAATGCTACTGTATGAAAGGCTAATAAGTGGGGAGCGAGGCGGCCTCCAAACTGCTTTGAGAGAAGGTATTTTTGACGATTGTGAAGTGGCATCACGATGCTTCTTCTGAAAGAGAATGAATCGATAATTCAGAATTCTGTTTATTCCTCATAAGACCTTGAGGCCGTGTCTCTCTTTCCTTTTTTTCATATTCCTTTATGTATTTTACCATACATTAAGAGTTTATATACTTAAAACGAGCACAGACAACATGCTTACCCATACTCCCTAATCTCTTCTCTGGGATTGTTCCAGCAGCTGGGGCCCCCGGCTTTACCTAGAGTCAGCCGACATGAAACCTTGTACAAGAGGTTCATGTAATAAAGAGAGAAAAAAACCCAGCAGATTATGTGCGAGGGATGCTGGCATGTTTATGCGGCACAAAATGAGGGAGGAGGTCCGCTGGGAGCGTGATGCGGCGACAGCAGCAGCATTATGTCATCCGAGGGGGGCTGATCCTCTGATGACCTGCTCTGGCAGAAAGAGTGCCATGTATGCCACGACCCTCTAATCTAGTGGCATGTGTTACACCCACATGCAAATGAGATTGAAGATGGAAGAGGAAGGAGAGAATCAGAGGATGAGCTCCGGCTGTACTGCAGTCTGTGTAATCCAACGTGTGGTGGTAGACTGCTGTTTTGAAGCCTTGAGTTAGGTGTTTTGGCCGTCGCCATCTTGACTTTTTGCAACCAGTGAACAGAAGTGATTATATTTGGACTGCAGAAGAGTAACGTAGCGACGCTACACTATATGGCTCTGGTAGCGGCAGTGACCTGTCAATCACAAGGTAGCCCCGCCCTAAAGCATACCCTGCTTTATGGTCTATTTGCCTCTAAATGGACCATAATTTACTAAATGAACATCATGCTGTATTGAAGATGACTTGTACTAGAGATTGAGACCATAAACTCATGTTTACGATGTTTACTGAGGGAATAAATCAAGTGAGAAGTAGAGTCATTTTCTCATAGACTTCTATACAATCAGACTTCTTTTTGCAACCAGAGGAGTCGCCCCCTGCTGGTCATTAGAAAGAATGCAAGATTAAGTCACTTCAGCATTGGCTTCACTCTTCAGAATCGGAGGTTGCCGCCTGGTTGCAATCCCGAGCTTCTCCTTGCTTCGTTGACATAGCCGGGCCGGCCTCGCATGCCTTTTAAGTGCATGTTCGTGCATTTTAGCGTACCCCACTGACTAGCTAATGGCCGCTGCTCTGCACTACGCTCATATACCGTTTACAGCCGTTAGCGTTGTTGTGGAAACGTGGCGTCGATCCGCCGTTTCCTCCTCAGGTAAACACTGTTAGCTTTGTCAGTACTGTTGGCACCATTTGCACCGTTAGCTGCCACGTTGAGAGCCGCATGGAGGCACTAGATAATATGCTCTGAATTTAGAATTTTGCACCTTTTTAAGGAGTAACTTGACATTATCAGCATTTCAATCAGGAGAGACTTCATTTAAGGGTGGAAATAAATGTATTAACATGATGCACAATAGGTTGAAATGTGTCTTAATAACTAAATCTCAAACAAATCTTTAGAGGACTAGAGGTATCATGTCCAGACAAAGTTCAGAGAAACCTGTGCCTTTATCACCAGAAAAGTGGAATACTGCAACGGTCTCTTGTCTGGTCTCCTTGGGTAGACCGTCAGAGGTTTTCAGTTCATTCAGAACACTGCTGCCAGAGAACATGAACAAGTACACCTACTTCCTGCCGGTCCTTTACATCTTGATCCTCGAGTCTCAACTGAACAATGTGGAGCTGCTATTAGCTAATGCTAGACACGGATGAAAGCAATTTTCTGATAATCTTAAATGCACCACTCTAAATGCTGCTCTCTTGTTCCTTTGATGGATTGAATACTGCACTTTTATTCCCCTTGTTGAATTTGGAGCAGCATATTACTAAACTGTTAGCAGAAAAAAACTGTACACTGGTTTAATATTTATTTGTGTTTTATTTTATTTCCCTCATTTTATTCTATTATAGCTTGTTTCCCCCTCGGATTTGACTGTGTTCGAACAGTGCTCTACAAATGAACTGCCTGGCATGATTTCCATTGTTCAATACAACAGTTGAGATGAAATAGAGCACTTGAGGGTCACCGCTGGATACTTTATTGTTGTCGTCCTGTGTGACTAAGTCGTCAGTGTCACTCTGCCGAGCTGTGATGAAGACGGATTTAGCTCAGAAGTGTTGATTGGCTGCGTCAGTCCTAAGAGGTGCCACTGCTCTGAAACACAAAGTGACTTTGACAGAGGCGACAGCACTACTTCATCACTTCATGACAGTTATCTGAGGTCTTCACACGCCGTCGTCATCGTCATCGTATTGTTTCAGTGTTGTGCAGCGTCAATTTAACGATCATCCAAATATTCAACCATGACATTGGCAATCTTTTAGATAACACTGAAGTTATGCTTTCTGTAGTCCAACACAACAAATTCTGTCCAGCAGTGTGAGGGTTGGTTCAGGTTTAGGTCGGGGGAGAGATTCATATTGATGGTGAAACACCAGTACTCGCCTTACCACCGTTGTCTCACAGCAATGCATCACCTGGAGAGATTTGAGAATGAGACTTCTCCTTGAGCGAGACTCTTTCCATAATGCTGTCAGGCACTTTTAATAAAGATTTGAGCCCGCCGGTGACAAAAACAAGTACTTTTAGAGGCCGGAGTTTGATGGTGAGGAGTTGCCTCAATGATTACATTGCAGCTTGTTCAAGAGGGGCTGCAGCCTTCTCCCTCGATACTGGACCAATTTCAAAAACTGTTGTCTCCATTAGTCACATAGACTCAAAAAAAATGGGAAAATGGGTCCAGATGGAAAAATACCAAAGTTACTTTTTAAATTTGATTCTAAGAAAAACTTACAAATGTGGTTGTTTGAAAAATCCTACAGTGGATCTCTGTGTTCCAAAGAGTGACGACTATAAACCAGCGATTAAAAAGCAGACACTGTAATCTGAAAAGATTTAGAATTACAATGATATAAAACAGAAAACATTCGCAAATAACATTCGTGAAGTTTGAACTTCCCCTCTGTAAATTACTTAAAAGAGTAATTGATTATAAAATTTGTTGACGTATATAATCTTCTTACAATTTTTAGGGTAACGGCTAAGCATATTGGGTGGATGTAGTTCATGAATAATGACATTGAGACTCTGATAGGTCTTTCTTCATGCATAGTATTGGATATAATTTATAACATAAGTTACCATTGTTGTAACTCAGAACAATCTGAGATCCCAGTGTGAGAAGAAAAGTGGACTGCACCACTGAAGTGTAGTTCTCCTCAGGAGTGCAGTGGAATCACAAATGCTTTCCTTGCTGAGAACACTCTGTGGGCTTCAAAGGATGCATTCAAAAACTGTGGCCTTGAATCTAAAAAGGTGAGGGGGGGGGCGGAATAAAGATGCTGGGAATATAACAGGATGTCACACTGAATATGTCTGCACTAATCTTGACCACCTTTTGCATGTGTGAGCGTAAATTATCGCTTTTGTTTCTGGTACGGAAACAATTCACCGTAAAGTAAAGGAGCATTTTCGGGGGAAAAAAAAGAGGAAAGGCAGGGTCACTGTTAACGTTCACCTCGGTCTTTGTTGGGATGTTTTTTTTTGTTCCCCCTACGAGGTGCTGCTGGCGTGAGTGAGTCACAGAATGTCTGAATGGCGGGCTGGGTTTATAAATCTCTGCCAGTCCTCAACACAGGAGTTTGAAGGCCACTTGTCTCCGCGCTCTGTCACGTATGCACATGCGGCAAAGTCCGACAGCCTCAGCATCCTCACTTTCCACCCTAGAGGGCACGGGAGCGCAGAGACAGCTCTTCATCATGAAGTCCTTCGTCCTACTGTTCTTCACCCTGCTGCTGGTGTCCCACGGATCTTCAGCAGTCATCACAGGGGTAAGTGGGAGGTAGATGCCCCGGGGGGGGGGGGGGGGGGGGGGCATCGGTTTGATGGGAATTTGGAAGTGCTTGCTTTTCAAAGAAGAAAATGTCGCCTGATGGACACTGCTCAGTATTGTCTTTGGTGTGAATGGCATTAATTCTTATCATGGAAATTGCAGTCACTTTTTGACACGTATCTTAACACAAAAGAAAAAGAACAAATAAGTATTTTCAGTCCCACTGTCTGATTTTATGTTTAGACCAAAGCCTCCATTGTAACATCCGTCCTCTGATGAGAATATTGACAAATGATTCTTTAAATAATGATTTAAAATGTTTAATTCTACTGTGCTTTTAAAGTTTATCTTAGGACAAAATTGAAAATAGATTGTACTGAAAATGAATCATTATACAATATAATGGAGAAATATATTTATTTTGGAAAAGACAAAAAATTATTTAAAAAAAATCTTTGAATTTTGGGTTTTCTAAAAGCATGAACAGCTGTAAATAAGTGAAGTCTATCAGTTTATCTCCCCACCCTAACCCCTCAAAAAATAATAAAAAAATAAATTTACTCAGTTCTTTGAAAGATTTCCTTTTCCAAAATCAGGATGTACATATTCCTATGAGCATAACTCGTGGCCATGACTTGCTCGTTAAACAGCCCATCCTGTCACAGCAGCCCTCTGGTCGCTGATGTGAGCTGAGAGAGGAACATGCAGCCATAAACCAGAAAGTGATTTTCATCCACGTCTGTCACATGAAATCACTTCTGTTCCTCTTCATTGTGTTCCCTTCATCTCATCCAGAGCGAGAATTGTCACTCAGCATCTCATCCAGACACTCAAGACAATAAACCACCACCGATCCGGAGGTGATTTGTTGAGGTATGATATGACTAATGGTGTTATAACTCCATACCATTAGCATAATATTCTGTTTGGGTAACACCAGTTTGCATTGTGTGTGTGTGTGTGTGTGTGTGTGTGTGTGTGTTGCTCTTCTGCATTTCTCACCCATCTAAAAGCTCCAAACCACACTACCTGCTTTTTCCTGTTAGTGTAATAATTAGCATAGAATTGTGTTTAATTATATAACATTACATACACTACATGTATGCATTATATCACTATACATAATCACCAATTACATTTGTCCTTCGATTGGCAACATTTAAACTAATTCATTGAATTTTGGAGAGGGCCCAATATGGAAGCGCCTAAACTTGAATTTCTTTTAAAGCCAGCAGGGGGCGACTCCTCCTGTTGTATAGAAGTCTGATTGTATAGAAGTCTATGAGAAAATGACTCTACTTCTCTCTTGAATTATTACCTCAGTAAACATTGTAAACATGAGTTTATGGTCTCAATCTCTAGTTTCAAGTCTTCTTCAATACAGCATGATGTTCATTCAGTACATTATGGTCCATTTAGAGTCAAATAGATAATACGCAGGGTACGCTTTAGGGCGGGGCTACCTTGTGACTGACATGTGGCTATCACGGCGTTGTCCGGTCAGGGAGTTGTCCATATTTTCATCTAATAACTTTAACACTTTCACAGTGTGTTTTCAGTTAATGGAAGTTCATTGCAACCTTTTTGGTTGCCTTCAAAATGTCAGTGTTCGGTTTTCAGTCTCATTGTCTCTTCCGGTTGCAAAAAGCCAAGACTGCAACGGCCAAAAAACCAAGATGGCCGACATTCAAAATGCTGAACTCGAGGCTTTAAAACGGTGGTCCACAAACCAATGGGTGACTACGTCCACTTCTCTTGTACGGTCTATGGGCCTTTCGTGCTTTTTACATCACCTGCAGAGGTTCTCCAACAGCCTTGAGAAGGGAGGGGTGAGCCGAGGGGTGTTCAGTTGGTTGCAATCTGCAACCTCACCGCTAGATGCCACTAAATCCTGCACACTGCTCCTTTAACGATGAAAAAACTTTAATAACCTTAATAGGGCATTCGCTATTACCTAGTGTCCAGCATTAATTAATAGCAGGACATTGTTATTACAGATTTAAAGGTGCGGTGTGTAAGATTTGCCAGCATATAGCGGTGAGATTGCAGATTGCAACCAACTGAAACTGTAGGAGAGCTACGGTGGCCGACACAAAACCGCGACTGACCCTCTGTAGAGCCGGGGTTTGGTTTGTCCGTTCTGGGCCACTGTAGAAAAATGACAAACTGTTCCTTTTAAATGACGGTGGCAAGTAACTTCATGACCATGAAACCAATCACTATTTTTGATCTGCATAAGTCATTAATATGCTTAATTAAATCACAGCATCTAATCTGTGTGTGTGTGTGTGTGTGTGTGTGTGTGTGTGTGTGTGTGTGTGTGTGTGTGTGTGTGTGTGTGTAGGCCTGTGAGAAGGACTCTCAGTGTGGAGGAAGGATGTGTTGTGCGGTGAGTTTGTGGATCCGCAGCCTGCGTATTTGCACGCCCGCGGGACAGGAAGGAGACGACTGTCACCCTATGAGCCACAAGGTGAGGTCATCGTCTGACAGATGTGCAATGAAGTGACTCCAGTGTATTATCCCCCATACAGTGGTGTCATGGCACCACTGTCATAGTTAATAAGAATTATTTTAAGTTTCTGACATTTCTGCACCTTCCACTGCGTTCATTACGCCTGATGAAGATGAAATGAAACTCATACCGAACGTGTCTCCCTTTCTGCTTCCAGATTCCTTTCAGTGGGAAAAGACTCCACCATACTTGTCCCTGCCTGCCCAACCTGTCTTGTATCCCCATCGAGCAGGGAAGGTCCAAATGTCTCTCACCATACAAGTATCCAAACTACTACCTCTGAGGACCAACACTTTACTATCTGCCTTTAAAAGCCTCTTTGTTTTTATTTATTTATTTTCAATAAAGATATATATATATATATATATATTTGATAATGCATAGTCATTTTTGGTGGCAGGTTGAATTAAACTGTATATTTAAAGGGAAATGCCCTTTTTGATGTGTTGGGGAATGAAGAGTTCTCCCGGTGTATAAGTGTAAATTTCAGTTATTTCACAGTGACTGAAAATCCAAAGAGCACAAATAATATATTGATTAGATCCTATTCAATATATTATCATTTATATATTTTTAGATTTGTTTGCACTCAAAATACACATGGAAACAAGTGTATTTGGTAAGAAGGATAAATGACACACGCTGTCTCTCAGTACTCTGCCCTCTAGGGAAACATGAAGAGAAACTCACTTTACTTCAATGGTTACAAAGTGACATGCTGAGTGACGTACAGGTTACAGTTTCATTATCCACTCATAACCGAAACACACCTTTCCCACTACTTTTTCCATGCTTTCACTCGCAACAGAGTAGATAAAGGAAAAGTTTTGGTCAAAAAGACGAGAGAGTCTTTTTCTCCCGTTCACCTTGGCAGCAGGTCTTTATAACAGCAGGAAACGGTCGGACAGCTATGAAATTAATCACTGTCAGGCTGTGATTCGCAGCATTTGTTCAAAGCTCAAAGCTATAATTAGATTTGTCCAATGTGTAACGCAATGACTCACATCAATCTTGTTCCTTATGAAGTGGAGGTTGGCCTTCTGTGGCACATAAAGGAATACTGGCAACGTGAAATGACTGTTGAAATGAACCATCAACTGTCTTGAGCCTAGAAAACATTTGTTATTTTAAGATTATGTCACGCATAAAGAACTGAAACACTGAGTCAATAAATCGATCAGCTAACTGATAGATAATGATTCGGCTGTTTTGATAATCGATAACGTCGTTTTTTTTAGTATGAACTTTGAACGAGCTTCGGGTCGAGGCAGTTTCATTCCCGTACAACCAGACTGCATCGTCTATTATGTTTTGCGGGAAATGTATTTTCCTTACGGATTACGTTCGTTTAGTTGCAAATACGTTTCTAATCAAAAGTCTGCGTGCTTGTAGGGGTCAAACAAACATGAGACTTTCATCCAGGACACCACTGTTCCTGTCCATTAAACGAAGAGTCATCAATGACTTATTTTAACTTAGGTATAGGTAAGTTAATTATGTAATAGACATACTTATTCTAAGCCAGACCCTGATTCTGTTTTGTTTTGCTTGAATTCACAACGTTGACTATGGGTTCAGAACTGAGACCGTAATTCGGTAGAAGATGCATTTTATTAAACCGTAATTGAGGATGTGGTTTAGTTAGATTGTATGGAGACGTCATTTTTAGGAGAAGGGGTTGTACTCTAGGCAACATTAGCTGCTACTAGCCTAACGCAAACAAATCTTCAACTGCATTGTTGGCAGTTAGCCAACTTTTAACAACAAGCTGCTTTAAAAAAGCTACTCCAAAATCGTATGTAAGGACAACCCAGTGAGGAGTACCGAGGTCGGCGTAGTTGCTCGGAGTTTAGAACAACAGAAAAGGTAAATAAAAGAGCCAGCAGTAAAAGCCCTGCGAACAGAGTCACATTTCCCCAGCGTCACAGCGGAGCCCGCGTGCCCCGAGGGCGACACGATGTGCCAAAAATACCCGACCCTGCATTTGCGTTGCACGAGAGCGCGTGCAGGTGAGGAGCTTCCTGCAGCTGAGGAGCCACAGCAATTACACCACGAGACCTCAGCACGCCGGCAGCAGAGCTCAGCCATCTGTCAGGAACAAGCGGGCGTGTTGTGATGCTAATGGTTATGGATGCGCTGAGTGCAGGCGGCGTGTTGGGGAGCTTCGGCGGTTGGACGGCCGATCAGAGCGCTCGGGAACACCTCGCTAAATCACAGTGATTAAGGTGTGCACCCAGAGAACCGCTCAGCCTTTAAACGCAGCGGTTTGGTGTAATCGAGGCCGGCGTCGATGAATGCAACAGCAATTAGCTGAATCAATTGCCGGCTGCTGGCTTAAGGAGGGAGGAGGGGATTTGGGGTTTTGTGGGAAGTTTGATTAAAAAGCAGGTGCCATGCAAACGGCCTGCTGAAACAAATCTAATTAACTGTTTAATAAGTGATGTAATGAGAAGGAAACATCCAACCTCTAACCTTTTAACTATAGCCTCTACACACAGTTTGTATGGTATTTCTTTCCACAGACTGTTTGGTAGCCACACATCAAAGATGTGGCATGACACCATCTAATGTCCGGTATTCATTATTGATACTGTTCGTTTATATTTTATTTCCCAACATGATGGACTAAATGCTGAAAGCCTTCTACACTCTGCCAAGAATTTAAATACATTGAGTCTAAAAATACTGGAATTAGCCTAAAATATACCAACCATGTGCACATGTTTAATCATTGAATCTAACACCCCGCTGGTTGTTAAAGAGGCCCTCTGCATTTTACACATGAAGTTGAGTTTACTTGTCACAAGTAGGTCAGTCTTTGAAAACAGATGTTTAATGTCTAATGATAAACCGCTGAGACTTAATAAGTCTACAAGTGAGAATTACCAACTGGAAGTTGGGGATTTGAAAGACGCGGGCGTCTGGATGCTGTCCAGTTGCTTTGTGGGAAATGTAGGATTTGGAGCTTGACCCATTCTTAAGACTAAAAATCCAAGATATTTCTGCCTCCGCTGCTTCAGTTCGGAACATTCTTCTTTTAATCTGTCTTTTGTGAGTCCACAAACTTCATGGAAGTGCAACTTTAAATTTATGGAGCGCCCTTTAAAAACCCCTTAAGTCCCAGAGTAAGTACCTGAGAGAATCCACAATAGAAACACTAAGATACTAATGTCTGTATTGATTTTTTTTCAAATACAGGGTGCAACTCTCTCTTTTTCTCAACTGGAAAATCTTTAAACAAGTCTATCACCCTCTCTCCATTTACAAACCGATGCAACAAGCTAACACGGGGGGCTGCCAGGAAACAGGAAACATAATATAAACACGGACCAGGATGCAGGATGTGAGCACGCTATCAGGGTCAGAACCAGATCAGGTAAAGACATCTTAAAAACAGATTATCGAACCCAAACAACTTATCATCCATTCCTCATTTATTTGCTAAGAAATACAAACAATGCAAACATCCTTTCCGAAGCACCAAATTGTTAAACATGATCATGTCCATATCTGTAGAAAAAGAACAAAAAGAACCCATTTATCAACACGACTGACCCATGAAGAAGATTATGAATTTGCAAAATACCTTTTGAGGTGAGTTTCGGAACCAAAGATTCCCACTGGATTATGAAATATACAACATATCTGGTTAAAAAAAATGAAAAAAAAGAGGAAGGAGGGGGGAAAAATAGAGTCTTTACAGTATTTACAAATGTGACGCTGTCCTCATTAAAAATATACTGAGATCTGCATCTCATTTGTGGTATCCAAACGACTAGAGGTGTCACAGACGGATCAGCTGATACAATAGTTCTGTTGTGTTTCAGTCACACAACCTCCAATGGGTGTGCTGGGATGGAATTTCAAAATATACAAACAGATTGCCAAAGTGACATTCATCAACAATATTGTAGCGAACAAAAAAAAAAAGGTAATAAGGTGTAGAAATATCTTAGCATACGGGCTATAACCTATTATTTGAATGAATACAGTACAGAAGGGTCAATTAAAAGGTGGCAAAGGGGATTGTTTTCTAAAATAGCTTTAGTTGTTCTGATTAGGATGATCCAATAAAGCATTCATTGACATAATATTCAAGTTTCTGTCAGATCAATATACTGGGTACAATTTTAGCCAAAAAATAAATCAAAAAAATTGGATCAATTTAACTGAAGTGGGTTCACCCTTCACAACATCCCTGTGTGAGTGTGCAAACACAATTTGGGGAGCAGTCTGTACATTCTGAAACAAGATGTAATGTGTCTTTGGCAGTATTTTAGTTTTTTTTTTTTGGGGGGGGGGGGGGGGGGGGGGGTATAGGGGTCAGATGACACAGTATGGCTCCATGGGAGTCTGCGTCCCCAGGCAGCCGGGGAAACAGGCTCTGAGGCGCATCCGGAGCTCCTTGTTGAACAGGAAGCTGATGATGGGGTTCGCACCCGCCTGGGCGAAGCTCATCCAGACCGCCGCGCTCAGGTACAGCTGCGGCACCGGAGCTCCCCGCACAAATATTCTCAGGTAGCAGGCGCTTATGTACGGAGCCCACAGGACGAGGAATGTCAGCGTGATCATGTAGTACATCTTCCCGATGCGCTTCTCCATCTTGAACTCGTCCAGCACCAGCAGCCTCCTGTTGCCTGGGTGCGACGCCTGCCTGATGCCCACCAGCGTGGGCGGGGTGGGCCCACGGCCGAAGCCGGCGATCCAGTTGGCGGCGGCCTGTCCGGTGGCTCCGGGCCCGTGGAAGGTCCAGTTCTGGCTGATGGCCGGGACCAGCTGAGCCGGCTTCATCTTGCGGTGGTCGTAGACGAAGCACAGCATCTTGACGTACACCACGTGGGTCGTCCCCACGATCACGGCCAGCATCAGCATGAAGCCCAGCGTGTCGTTCGCCTTCACGTAGCGGTGCTCGAAGGTGCACTGCTCCTCCTCGCGGATGAACTTGTAGGTGCCCACGTCGAACACCGGCGGGAAAGCCATGGCCACGGAGAGGGTCCACACCATGCAGATCACCGCCGCGCACGTGCACAGGTTCATCCGCTTGTAGTAGAACCGGTGGTGGGCGATCGCCATGTACCGGGTGACGCTGACGCAGAAGAGCAGGAAGGCGACGTGGAAACAGAAGAGCACCGACAGGAAGGCGACGATCTTGCAGCAGAGCGCGCTGTACGGCCAGGCGGAGCCGCCGCCGCTGATCGCCGCCATCACGAAGGGGAAGCAGACCGCGGAGCGCACCACGTCCGCCAGGCACAGGTCCAGGAGGAAGTAGTAGGGAGCCTTGCGCAGCGAGCTGTCCTTCAGCAGCAGCAGCGACAGCGACGCGTTGCCCAGCAGGCTGACGCCCGTGATCAGACCCAGGGAGGCGAGCTTGACCGCAGAGGCCGCGGGCGCGTAGTTGTGCGCGGACGGGCTGCTCTCCCCGAACGCGCTTGTGTTTGCCATCTGTGCAGCCGAGGCGGCGCGTATCCCCACATCAATTCATCGACGAGCGGGTAGCAGCCCTTTCTGTCGAGGCTGGAAGCCAAAAAGAAAAACAACTCAATCAACGCGATCCGCAAAACCTTCTTTAACAGAAAACAAAACAAAACGACCACCCTCAGGAATAAATCCCACTCAGAAGCATCCGTTCAACATCGGCTCGCATCCATCCCGGTGTGCGCTGCGATCCCCGCCGACAACAAACAAAATAAAAGCATCTGTTTCTTTTTTCCTCTTCTTGTCCTTCATCTCACAAGTGTCCGGCACAAAACGCGTCCCTGTCTGTTATTCCAGCTGCTGCTGAATAGAGGCGGTCTGGTTGAGCGTTGTACACCATCTCGTTAGGCAGCCGTTCGGCAGACAAGCGGCTCACAAAACACATCTCAATTTCCAACCGATGGCGGAGGTCTCCCGTTCGTCTTTAGGAATCACAAAAAAAAAAGAAGAGAAAAAGAAGCAGACAGTGCTGTGCGGAAGCATGGAGCAATTACGCATCCATGCAGCTAAATGTAGATACAGAGCCTTAAGAAGGCGAGCGTGTTGGTGAAAGCGGAGCGAGAGGTCGGAGGCTCGCGGAGGTGGTAGCGCCAGTGTGGGTCCATCGGTGGATCTCGCGCAGCAGCAGCGTCTAGCCTCGATGCGACGCACGTCCGCTCGCATATAGTGTGAGCGAGCAGGCCTGGGATCAGTCAGTCAGTCTCAATCTGACGGTGCGTGTCTATTACAGTCTACACGGTGCACGGATACAGATGTTGACAGACCGACGTTGCACAATGCTTGATGGGCAGCTTGTGTGAAATAACTGATCATACATTTTATTTCACTTTATTTGACTTTAATGTAATGCACTTTATTGTATTTATTTATTTGACAGTATTTTATTTTACTTTAGACATATGGGTCATAGTGGAACTGTAACTCATGTCATTGTCTTATGGCTTTTTTTTTTTACGAGGACATAGAAGAATAAGATTGTACACTCTACCAATCAAAACAATATTCATCAATTCATTGCCAATACTATTTAGAGCTAATGCTCTCTCCTTGTTGTTTGGAATGTACATATAAGGTGCACCAAACGTTTGACAAGCAATAATTAAAAGGTGCATCACCCATTTATTACAATGATTCATGTCTGCCCTTAAGTCACGTGGTTATCTTTGACTAGAAGTCATGAATAATGACATCATTATACGTTTTTACTGCCACTTACGGACTGTCCCAAAGTCCACATACACATAGAATAAGAAATATCACACATCTGTAGCTGATGTTAGAGATTTAAGAGGTTTATAATGCTTACAGTGTGGGTTCAAGTAAGGTTAAAATGATGTAGAATATGTTGATGTGTCTACAATAAAATCTGGCTCTCAGCAGAACGTGTGTACTTTGAACCACAAGCTCATGTGATGCGGCGTCATCCGCTGCTGCAGCGGTTCACCAGCACCCCCTGCAGCCGGCTTTAAGGAGCATCACGAGCACGTGAGGAATCGGGCACGTTGGCACCTCAATGTTGTCATAGCAGCCCACACAGGTCACGCCACGCTCAGCCCATAGTCTGATGTTTTGTAGCACTTTATATTCCAAGCCTGACCTGGTTTTCGTATTAGGACCCACGTGATCAGGTCCAGAGGAATAATGAAAGAGTCCCAGGAACACCACAGCTCACGGTTCAGGCTGGTTATAGGTGGAGCATCGAGGTCAGACACATATGTTATAATAATAATAATAACTTCATCTATATAGCACCTTTTTAACAAGTTTACAAAGTGCTGTGACAGACAAAGCAGCAAAACCAAGGCCTTAATAATAACAACAACAATAGAAAGTTCAACAGTGAAGTAAGAGTTAGAACCCGGATAAAACAGTACAATAGATGACACGAAAAAAAACAATCAATGCGATAAAAATAAATAAAAAATGAATGTAATATATTTAATAAATTCAATACATTTAATAAATTAAATTAAATAAAATTAAATAAAATTAAATAAAATAAAAAATATAGCAGTAAAGCGACAACATCACATAAAAGCCAGTCTGTAAAAATAGTTTTTAAGAGATTACTGATTCTGCGAGTCTTATCTCCTCAGGCAGGTCGTTCCAAAGCCGAGGGGCCCCGATGGCAAAAGCACGGTCACCTTTAGTTTTCAGCCTTGACTTTGGAACGGCCTGAAGGGCCTCACATGAGGATCCAAGGCTGCGAGCATGGGTCATAAGGGGTCAACATTTCCTCTTATATAAGACCCAAATCTTCAAATCAATTCCAAAACAACAAACAGGGAGCCAATGAGGTGAAGCCAGAACTGGGGCGATGTGAAACTGTTAAAACCAGCGAGAAGCCGAGCTGCTGCGCGCTTGAGGTGAGAGAGTGACTTTATGAGGGTCTTATGGTGTTGCAGTGTTGACGGTTAAAAGTAGCAATGACAAGTGAGTTTCCTACTTTGTGAGAAATTATTTTGTTTGGGGTATTAGATTAGAGGTGGTCTAAAGTCTTACAATGGGTTTGGGGCAGTTACCTTCACAGTATGGATCTAGCCAGATGTTTCATTTAGAGCGCTGGAGCTTTGAAACCTCACATTTCACTTGTTCGAGTGCTAAAATGCCCAAAGAACCACAGTCTTGTTGGAGCTTGCAAAGCAGCCTACTTTCACCTAAGTGCCCCTGAAAGAGGCAACAGGGGGCAGGAGACCGAAGATAGTGTAATAGCACGAGGCCTCACTCAGTAAAAAAAATAAAGACACAAAACGTGCACTCTTCCTCGTTTGCACAAGTGGAGATCACTCTTTCCTGTTTTACAGACAGGAGATGTTGTTTTAGTACTCAGACTATATACACCGAGGTGGAGGTAACAAGAAATGTCTTTTCAGTGAGAATAGTGCAATTCTCAGATTTATTCAGAAATAGTTAATTAACGTGAAATATCTACATTCAGTCCTCTCTCTCTCTCTCTCTCTCTCTCTCTCTCTCTCTCTCTCTCTCTCTCTCTCTCTCTTTCTCCATTCTTTCAGGAGTAGAAAGAGACGTTTTGGTTGAGGTTCAATCGATTTTGAAATAACATCAAGAAAAATGGTGAAAACAATGATGAAGACAATGTATAACGACAAGTATAATAGTAACAAAGTGTAACCCGACCGATGGTGGATTTTTGAACACTTTGCAGGTGAAACATAAATTTGCCCCCGTGCTCTCTGAGTGACATGTGCATTTATTGTTACTTATATATCAACCAACATATGCTGAATGTTCATAATATCATGTCATTGCAGAGCTATAATTTTAAGCCGACAGCTCAAATTGTTAGTTTTTCTTTTGTATATACAGAGTTAAGGTGTGGTTGGTGTTTTTGTAATACAAATAGCCTTCATTTTAAAGCCATTACAGTTTCAAAGTACAAGTATATATTTATAATTATATAATTATAATTATTTATTTTTTAATTTTATTTTTTGTAATCTGTTAACCTCTTCATGCTGCTCTGTTTAACATATTTAACCAGATTTGTGTATAGTTAGGACCTCTTATCCCGTTTAGTTTCATGATGGAGAGATATAGTGGGAACATTTGTGATTCAAGTCAGATACCCGAAAAACCAGACAGAGTGAGGTCTTACTCTTTTCTTTTCTGCTTTTCTCTCTCTGGGTTGGACCAACTGCGACGTTTCTGCCCAGTGACGCAGAGACGTCACCAGTCGGTAGGCGGAAAAGCGGCAGTTTGTGTGTGTGTCTCGGTATCTGGAGGAGGAAAAAACAGCCAGACCGGGTGCTTTCTTTATTATTAAGTGGATTCATACAGCAGGTTTAAGGACGGTTAGCTTTCTGTCTGCCTCTAATGGCGGTTCCCGTGGGTCACACGGATCTCCTGAGCGGACCGACGGTTGCGGACGACATTGACATCGACGAGAAAGAGTTGGAAAACATCACAAAGAAGCACCGAGAAGACGAGGCGACGACGCTGCCTCTGCATTCACCTTGGACGTTTTGGCTGGACAGGTATTAATTACTATTTTTTTTCCCGGTCTCGCGCATTGTCCGTTAGTTTGTAGCCCCGCCCCCACCCTGGGACGAGCAGGAATGATGGAGGAAAAGAAAAATAGGAGTCGAGGCCACACAGCTTTCCTTAGGCCTCCAGGAGAAAATGTAGCACGGTGGACACGTTCACCTTGTTATTTTATTGGTATTCAAGTTACTTTAGCTTTGTTTCCCATTAGAGAAAGTAATATAGCTGTCATCTTTTTTAATAAGCCAAATAAATTAGGCCAGTTTCGACCAACTGTTGTGTCGTTGCTACGGACGTGTCCTACCAAAATAAGAGTCCTTGGTGCAGAGTGTCTCTATAACTCACTTGTCTCCTGTTGCCTTCTCTTTAATGAGGTCACAAGGTCTCGTTTGCTCCTTTGCGTGTTGATGTGAAAGGAGGAAACATTAATGAATAAATTCCTTTCAACGGTTTGAGACCTGGAAACCCTTACAGTCAATGAACTTTTAAAAGTTAACCCTCAACAATTTTGACATTATTGAAAACTATTACAGTTGTTTTATAAGACAACTTGTTGCTATTCTGTGTTTTTATATATGACTTTTACACTGTTGGTCTGACAAAAAGATGTCATTTGAACACGTTGCATTGGGCTCTTCCCCATTTTAACAATTAAACCGTTGAAAGGGACCGTTAAAAGTTTCTTTCCCTTTTATTCCATCGCTGCCTCGTTACTGCGGGCTGAAAACGGTCCCCTCTTGTTCTTCCAGGTCGTTACCAGGAACGACCGCTGCAGAATGTGAATCCGGGCTGAAGAAGATCTACACCGTGCAAAGTGTTCAGGTGAGACTCGGCGGCGTCGGCGTCGAAGAAGAGCTTCATCTTCATCTTGAGAGGGAAAGAGATCAAGTGCACGACTTGGCTAGGAGTCAAGTTTGCTTCCTTGATGCGAAAGGAATGAGCTGTTGATGTGCACTTAAAGCTCCGCTAGGCACAAGTGGTGGTGGGGTTATGAAACCATAATATCCTGAAACCTGAACAGCTAGTGCAGGGTTTATTGACACCATGTGACATCAGCTTCTGCTGGTGTAATTCAACCTGCCCCACACTCTATTGTTACCGCTCATGTGTGAACTCCTGTCGATTAACATATTGTCATGTGACACACTAAGCAGAGACAAACTCTCATCATGTTTAATGTTCCGATGTTTAAAGCTAACATCCACACAAACAAACACAGTGTGATAGAACCGGGCTTATGTTTTGATCTGATGTGAGAAAATACAAACGTCGTTTTTTGCATCAAGGTGGCTCTTTTTGGACTTTGCTTCATTGGTACCATACTTACAGTATTCATCTGCTTATAAGGGCGTCAAACTCATTTAGCCGGACCGGGACGATCATTGCATGATAACCTTTTAAATAACAGCGACTCCAAACGCTTCCCTTTTCTTTTAGTGTAAAGAAGAACAAGTTCATTCTGAAGACGTTCACAATGACAAAAACAGACAGTGAACAGCCTGAAATAAGTGCAGTTTTAACAACGTGTCTCCGTTTGTCCACATTCAGTCAGTCGACTCACTTTCATTAAACATCACAGTGGACATACAAAAGACACAACACGCGTGTTTTGGAACAGAACAACAATATAATATTTGACTTCTTCGTGATTCAAACGACTTATCGAGACCTAGACAGTCATTTACAAATCAGCAGTTTTTCGCAGCGCCTTCAATCAATACTGTTCCACCGTTTATGGTTTTAAGATTGTTTTCATTCAGATAGCTGAATTCTGGTCAGGGTGGTATTTCATATGAAGTATATAATAACCCCTGTTTAACTTGCTCCTGAGGTGCTTCAATGTCTGGCTCGTAGGAGGAGAAAAGCGCTGCATTTTATTCAACAATTGGAATCGATTTCTCCTCTGCATTCTGATCCGTCGTGTCACAGAACAGTAACTTTTGTCTCGGAGCGAAAGGAAAGCAACTCTCGTCAACATGTTGGGTTTTTTGTTGTTGTTGTTTCCAGATGTTCTGGAGTGTTTACAACAACATCCCTCCAGCCACAGCCCTGCCTCTGAGATGTAGCTATCACTTAATGCGCGGAGAACGGAGGCCACTGTGGTGAGTCTATCATCATCATCTTCATCATCATCATTATTATTATTATTATTATGAGGCCATATGTTAAAAGGTTTCCTGTTTGTTCCATTAACTGGTTCTAAATTTGACAATTTTGCATTCTGATAACTTTTTACGTTATACAACATTTATCTCTATATCTCTTTTATTTAAAGTCACATGTGTATTTAATGTAAAACTTGTGACTTGCTTGGAACAGAACAGCAGGTATCAAGTCGGTAACATTTGTATTTTCTACCAACAGGGAAGAAGAAAGCAACGCTAAAGGAGGAGTATGGAAGATGAAAATACCGAAAGAAAGCACTGTAGGTGTTGTTCTCCGTTTAGCTGCTTTTCACACAATAATAGATGAATTGTGTGAATTATTAATGAGCTCCTCTGTGTTCTTCTTGCTTCAGTCTGCAGTTTGGAAAGAGTTGTTACTCGCTACTATTGGGGAGCAGTTTGCAGATTACTGTGCCTCAGGTGAGCGACTAGAAGTCCACACTTGACACTTTATGGCTTTGTTTTCAGAATGAGAAGAAATGTGCTTTTGCAGTTGAGTATTTATTCTCTGTATGTTCTTCTTGTTTCCCAGACGACGAGGTCGTTGGGGTCAGCGTTAGCGTTCGGGATCGGGAAGATGTCGTACAAGTGTGGAACAGCGACGCATCGCTCGCCGCCGAAGCAAATATCTTGGGCAAAGTCTACGAGCTCCTCCCACACATATCTTTTAAAGCTGTTTTTTATAAGTGTAAGTATTCCCTTTTGATCCACTCGCTTTTTGTTGTACGTTTTGGGTTTATACATGGAAGTCAGTGATGTTGCTAGGTAGGCGTCCGGCATTCAAATCTAAACAGGATGCAGTAAACTCACTATCTGCTCCATGTTGGATAATAATACATCTAATAAACAAAGACACAGACCGGTCACCGTTATCTTACCGTCTGAGCGTCTAACCTGTGCCGACAATATCCTGGTTCATTGTCTAAATCATGACTGGAGAGACTGTTGCTGCAACAAGACTTCTCTCCAAGCCGCACGTATTTCATTTCAACAGTCAAAGCTACAAACTCCGTTTTCGGTATAAAATATTTTTTGCCGGCGGTCGCATAGATCTCTCACATGACTGAAAGAATAACGTAATAAGCATATTTCTCAAAATGTTTAACTATCAAATTAATACACTTACTTATTGTTTTTCTATGAATTGAAACTTTTAAATGTTATTTTTATATATTAATAATAATAATAACTATGACCATATAACATTAAACACGAGTTTAACATTACAAATTGTCAATAGACACATTTAATTCAACTCAAATTATTACATTTAATCAAAAAGCAAGTATTTTAGTTTTTTGTGTTTACAGTAGAAAAGAAGAAAAAAAACAGGAAAGTAAAGCAAAAAAATAATAAAAGGAAAAAAAGAAGAAGAAAAAGAAAGTATACATTTGTTCTGCTGACTGAACTGTACACATTTCAAAGACGTAGTTCCAACCAGAGCGTGTCAGAGGATGATTTAAGGCTGTCGGCTAATCTGGGCTTTAGTGACGTGTCAGAGAAATGCCTTCATAGCTGCTCCACACACAGAGGCTAGTCTTGTCTATACAGGTACAAAGTTATGATAATCTACAATGTAAAGTAATCTAAACTGGTACATATAAGCAGAGCAGGTTTTTGCACGCTCATGCCAGTTTTTAAACTACCTGGGGAATGAGTTCATACACTTTTTATTATATGTAAAGATAAACTTTTGTTTGCCTAACATAAAGGTTTGTTCTCACCATGAATCACTTTGCTGTTTCCAGCTCACATGGACCATCATGCCTTTGAAGGAGGACGCTCAAGACATTAAATGACCGTAAAGCACTTTTTAAATTTCTTTTATTATTTGAACCTGAACTCTGTACCTGCCTTGACGTGAAGGCGCTGTCCACAACCTAATCAAGGATATGGTTTTGCATTGAACACGGAAATTGTTATCAATATATTTTTATAGCTTTTAATGACCGACGCCTTGTTTCATTTTGACGCGGCTCCGAACTACAGAGAGCAAAAACAAATCCCATCCGAACTGCACCGTCCACACGTTATTTATTCCTGGTATGAAGGTGAATGAGTTTTAACTGTTTGTACGATATCTCGACTCCCATCCGGCTTTAATTAAGTCCGCTTCAGTCGGTGCCAAAGCACTTTTTCTGCCGTTTTTAAGGAAGTTCTGGGATTTTAAATCAGCTGGAGTTTGTCCTCTCCTGAGGACGGAGCGACTGAGCCGTACCATCAGATCGGTGTCGGGGGGGGGGGGGGGGGGACGCTCGGAAACATTGCACACGACTACCGATTCTGATCGCAGTGTCCCTGCGTCGTAAAGCCGCCGTAGGGCGTCAGAAACACACGCCAGCGCAGACGTGGCCCTCAGCTGCAGTGAGCGAGGAAGAGCCGTCCTGAAAGGTGCCTGTTTGAACGTTCTCCGCCGCGCCGCATTTGACGTTTCCTTTCCTTGTTGAAAAGTAGACCCTCTGCTCTCCTAAGCGGGGGTCACGGATTGTTTAGTGTAGTACTCTGAAGAGATACTGCACATTCTTTGTGCTCCGCAGTACTTGTCCGTACTTGTTTCAACCTACCGATGTCTATATATAACTGGACTGTTTCTTTCTTATAACACACACACACAGAGAGAAAGACAGCGCTGTTTCCTTTAAAGGAAGCTGCCTCATAACTAGCATAATGTGTGGATAGAACATGTTGAATTTGTATCAATAAGGAAAAAGTTCCAGTAGTCATTGAGTCGATTTTCATCCGCTGCTTCAAGGACGACACACTTTAAACCTTCACCTATTTGAGAATGTCCATAATGATAAATAGCATCATTATTAATAGAGCATATTTTTCTATCAGCTACCTTTACGACAACAAATCACAATAACAGTGATACTATTGTAGGCTCCAGGTGTTATCATGTCACACCACGTTAATTGTTCAGCTTTGGACGGGTTGATTAGTTATAAGGGGACAATATTTCCACTGTAAACATGTTTTTTTTGCAGTGACACAGACAAAGTGAATAAAATGGAAATGAAAGAACAATAATTGTCACGCGTGTTTGTTTGTTTTTTCTCACAGTACAATACACACTACTGGTACGTCTCTTGGAAGATGGTAAATATTTTTGTTAAAGAAGTAACGTAAAGGTCAGGAAAGCAGTGAGTGAGCATTGTTTATTCCGTTAAAGGAACAGTGTGTAGCATTTAGGGGGCTCTACTATAAAATCAAGTATGTTTTATTTAGTTTATAATCACCTGAGAATATGAATTGTTGTGTTTTTACCTTTTTCAGAATGAGTCGTTTATATCTCCATACAGAGCAGGACATCTTCCTGGAGCTTCTGTTTCTACAGTAGCCCAGAAGGGACAAACCAAACACTGGCTCTACGTGTTTTTGTCACTCGGGGAGAAGTTTCCGTCGGTTGCAATTTGCAAATTCACCACTAGATGCCACCAGATCTCACACATCTATAAGACCTTTTTACACTAGATTGATATTTATTTCACTTTTTAAAAAATTTGCTCCACTGTGTCAATAAGCCTCTATTTTTGCCACATATGTTCTGACTCTCTCATAGAAGGAAAAGGACTAAAAGCATCAACAACAAACCAGTGAATAGCTGTAAGTGATCACAATCAACTACAGAATATTTATTATCCTATGTATGTAATGATAATAGAATATATGATCATGATTAATTAACGAGTCACATTTTCTTTGTGGAGCTCTTAGGATTACATTTGATTTCAAAAAGTGCGCAGAGTCCCTAAATTTAAACCGTTCTGTTATTGTCCACCGTGAACTCTAAGCCGGAGCCAAAGCACATAGAATTACACGTTTTGATCTCTCAACACGTCAGAAAATACACAAGATTTGATGCGAACGTCTCGTCTTCGCGGAGCAGAGCGGGCGTCCATTACACAGACAGCCCGCTCAGGCCTTAGAGTGCGTGTGTGTTTTCCCCTGCGGTTATGAAATGCATTCATACCTCCGCTCTGTGCCGACCAGGCCCACGCCGAAGCTGCACTTTCACAGCCAGTTGAAACGGGACCAGCACACTTCTACCGCCTCACAACCGGGGCCGGCGTCCGCACTCCAAACATGGCCAGGCTTCACAGGCCGGTGGTTTGTGTGGTCCACAAACGAGCTCAGCTGAACCCGGCCGGCATGCGGCTACAAAGAAAAAGCCTCTTTTGGTCTTTAGAGCAAACGCTCCAGTTCTCCTGTAATTTACACACATTGTTGCATTTCAAAAAGCAGCTCCTCAGTTTGATTTATGCTCGCGTGAAAAGAGATTCTGATAAAACTATTGTTGTTTCTGCTACAGTCTCGATGTTTCCATAACTTATCATCTGCGTTAGAAACTTTTGAATGCCCAAAGAGAGGTTTGTTACCTGAATTCTTCTAAAGTGAGGTAAGTGTTGTGGTTGTAAACTCCACACCTCAGATACTTAAAACGAGCTCTTATTGTGGTAACTGTGACACATCCCATCACTGCGTAAACTGATACAAGTTACTAGAAACCTACTTCAGCAGTTCATTTCAGCTTCTTCTTCTTAATCTACTTCCTCGCCCTTTAAACTGCAGTTAAAATAAAATGAACCTCATGTATAATAATGATAAAGCACGTACTTAAAAACGCCTTATTATGCACAATGTCAATGTATTAATACCATGAACTATTACGATGAAAGACTGCTCATATACTGTGATGTATTTGACAGGCAGCACACTGTCACGCAGGGCAGGAGTCATGGAGTGAACGCTACCATGGGATGAACTTTCATTTATTCTGTCTCATAGTGTTTTCTATTACATCACTCTTTTTTTGTTTTGTTTGACCTTTTATTGTCTTATTGTGAACAATGGCTGAGATAATGGATCAACGTACAACCAAAATGTATAGAAACAGAAATCTATGCATTGATATTTTGATATTTGTCCATATGAGACAAGCGAAAAGTAAATTGATAAGAATATATTTTTCAATGAAATAAGAATACATGTGTGAATAATGTGGCTGCATTAAAGTGACTGAGCCTATTTTGTAATACATTGTGTATATTTGCATCTTGTGCTATTACCAGAGGAAGTTACTGGCTTACTGAGCTGTCTTTAAAATGTCCATGTTGTCCACCTTTATGGAAAAAACCATTTAGAGACGTTTCGATGTGAAGTAATACACTTCCAAAATAGTATTTATTCATGACTTATTGATATGTGCCTTGAATGGTTAAAGTAAAGAAAGAAAAACGTGTTCATGGCATTAAAAACATGTTTCCTGTTTGGCCCGTAAACTTGAAAAAAATCACAAATTAAATACATTATTATCATAAAAAGGTTTTTTTTGTTGTTATTTATTCATGTTTTATGACTGTAAATGGAAGAAAAAACCCCCTCCATGCCACATCAACCCCACAACAAGGTATCATCTTCTTCTTTCAGTCACTTGATAGTCATTTACTGGTCATTATCTGTACCCCCCCCCCCCTTCATTACATGCTGAATGCTGCTGCCCCCCAGCAACAAGGGTGAGAAGCACCGTATGAAAGCCATCCTCCCTCCTCTTTGGAAATCAAGAGGAGCTCCTATTCATTTGCTTAATTACCTAATTAACAGAAAGCTAATTACTTTGTTGTGTGTGTGTGTGTGTGTGTGTGTGTGTGTGTGTGTGTGTGTGTGTGTGTGTGTGTGTGGAGAGGCTGTTACGTAACTGATAGTGATCCTCAATTAATTTGTAACTACACTCCATCCAGTCGGGGCCTTTAATCCACACGACGCATCACCGGCGCGACACCAAACAAAAAAAAAACGCTCTAATAAATTCAGAAGCCAGACGCGAGGCTGTTGGGCTCCGCCGAGCTCATAGATCCGGTATTGACATGCAGATCAAGCCACTGAAGAATTAGGAAGATTGCGTGTTAGATTGTCTACACAAACCCCCCCCCCCCCCACAATCCCCCCCCACACACACACATTAGAATGTGTCCTCATTAATTACACCAGACAATCGTGTTTACAACCTTTTTTGAAGAAACAAAACAAAAAAGCCCCGCAGTAATCCCATGAAAGGACTGGCTCAGTACACACATCGTAGCAAAACTGCAAATCCTGTTAGGGGCACAATGGGAGTCGTGTTGTATTACCAGAGATAAAGTGGTACCAAGTGGGAGGACGTGGTTTGTTTTCTCTCAGAGGCGGAGTCAAAAGGTCAACTCGTTCATTTGAAGATTTCAGCTTCATGTGATTCAATCCTGGCTGTGTGTGAATGTGTGCTCAATGTCTGCCTTGATTCACATGTTTGAGTTAAACTCTCTGTGCCGTCAGTTGAACGTCTCCAGAGGACATCTGTGCGTTGCTGTGGCTTCACGGGCCCAGAGACCATTGAACACAACACTGTGGTTTGTAGGCCGTGCAGTGATTGATGTGTGTGTGTGTGTGTGTGTGTGTGTGTGTGTGTGTGTGTGTGTGTGTGACTGCTACAACACGAACACATATACATCTTTACAGTTGGAATGTTTTCGAGCTGCGGGTTTGAGCACATGCTTTTGTAAAAAGATTTTTTTTTTTTATTAAAAGACTATTTTATGCACATAATGTCACTAATATGTCAATATTGCTACAACAATAAACTGCGTAATACAAATTAAACCTTACATTATAAGAGCTGGGAACATGTGGCACCCTGTCTTTATCATTCATTTATATTTAGTGACGTCCCTTGAGTCCCCTCTGTGTTTTTCATCAATTCTCTTGTGTTAAAATTGTTGTTTTCAAATTTCTTTTTTCCTCTAAAATGTTCACGGGGCCGTTAAAGACCGGAGGAATGCGAAAGTGTGAAGGTAACAGGAAATTAGGTTGCCGTGTTTTCCTGTTTGGCCTCGTTTTGTGTCGCTGTTACGATGAATTAAGGTTTGTGTGTTTCGTGTTTGGTGCCGGTAACCGAGCGGTTACAATCACTCATGTGCAACACAGTAAAATGCATAAAATACAACAAACAATACATAAAATATTAAATATAATTGGCTGCGTTGAAACATTTGGAAATTACATTTTTTAGAGGCAACTAAATATTTTTTAAAAGTGGAGAAAGAAAAAAATGCTCAATTGTTTGTATTGTTTTGTATTGTATGTATTATTGTTAATATGCTATGCAAAGTTTCCAAGCGTTGCAACATTATTTGAAGCTCAATCCGTAATACTTAACAGGTCTGAATGTAAACACCCAATGCATTGAAGGTTTAAGGATGTTACAGATAAAAAAACATCTGTAAGAAATAGTATAATGACGCAACAGAGGATTGAGAATAAAGTCAAATCCTCATAAACTCTCACGCCACAGATGAAGTAGAAACATTACAGTACACGGTCAGAGGGTGGCGGTCTCTACTAACAAACAGGCTTCCCTGAGAGAGACAGAGCTTGATGAGATGCAGCCATGGTGAAAGTAACGTTCAGAGAGGAACGAGCTGAGCCTCTCACACCTTGATCAAGGACAAAAAAAACGACTTCAAATATGTTCTCTCAGGGTTAAATTAATGTGGCTTCACAATGGGTGTTAACTGGACCGTTGAACCGGCCCGTGGTGATTCTCCTCTTCGGGGGCATAAGTGACAGAGATTTGAACTACTGTCATAATGTTTTATTTTTTATTTTGCACTTGTCATATTGAGGTGAAACTGTTTAGGAGTGCACAGAACTATTTAACCACAAATAAATGCCAAGCATAAGCATTAATAACTCTCGTCTGAAATGTAGACATCCAACTTCAAAATATTATGAAGAATTGTCCTACATGCCAGAAAATATAACCAGACAACCTGTCCTCTTTTTTTTTAATTTTTTTTTTAATATCACCACCTCCTTTAAATAGTTAAAACTCCTCACAGTTGAGATTAAAACATCTTTGATGATTATGTCAAAGCATTTAATTTCTCTTTTTTTCTGCAGTGAGGCTTCTGGAACAGTTATGATGAATCTCAGATAAAAAAAAAAAAAAAAAAAAAAAAAAAAAAGACAGGAGAATTTTCTGAAATAATAAGAAGTTCATTCTGCCTCGGTTGTAATTAGTCAGCTTAGACATTTTAGCTTTTCTGACAGCCCCCCCCCCCCCCCCCCCCTCTCCTGTCACACTTTCAGCTAAAAAAACTAATGCATATCATTACATTTCCCCACAGAAAGGACCCACTAAAGTGTTCTACTTGTGTGTGACTACGACGATGTGTCTCGTGAAGAAGGATCCGCGATGCAATGAACGTTGTTTACCCAGCAGGTGGATATGACGTCACGGACTTGGGAACATCAAAAAACAACAACATCCAAATCCGCGATTCTTCCTTTTTTTTTTTTTTTTTTTTTTTCCTCTCTTTCCCTTTCCTCCCACTCGTCTTCTCTTCGGCGAGTTTAAAAAATAATAATAATCTAATAACATTTTAAGAGAGGGGAGCTCGTGCGTTTCTCTCTCCAGCGAGGCAGACTGGGAGGCAGCGAGTGCGAAAGTCCACATTTTGCTTCTTTTTTTTTTGTCTCGACGCCCTCCTCTCGGTAAGATGATCTCTTTTCTCCTCGTAGTTAAGTTAGTTAGTTAGTCCCCCTCCCTCCTCCTCCTCCTCCTCCTCCTCCTCCTCCACCACCACCAAACACCGAGAGGCGGGCGGTATATTGTTGGTGTTTACGGTGTTGATTTGTTGTCGCACGCTCGCGTGTGCACGGGCTCGTTATCTCATACTAAAAATCGGTATCCCCCCTCCGCGTGCGCCTGTTTTAAGCTGCCGTAAAGCGCTTTCACCACGCTGGGTAAGTTTCACTATTATCTTAATGTTAACATTAGCTTGTGTCGTATCTAGAGACCTGCTGATGCTGCACGCACACGGAACACACGCGGAGCTCGCGTGTGTTGTCTTCGCCTTTTCTTCATGTTGTTGTTTTTTGCTAATGGATACAATTAGCGAACTCATCAAATACTAATAAAAAACACCTGTGTTATTAGCACGTGGGCTGGCTGCTAGTGTGACGCTAGCGCTAATGTCTCCGTAACAGGAGTGGGTTTCTGTATGTCGTATCCTCAATTTTTGTAATTTATTTGGAAAGTTGTGTTTCTAACTTAGTTGAGGGCTACTCACGAGAGCCCCCCCCCACCCCCCCTCGTGCAATGCACCTTCACATTGTTGTTCTAAAGTGCTGTTTGGTGTTAATTCACAACGCTACCTGTTACAGGACGCGGCCGTAAAAAGTAAAGTTTTCACGGTGAAAGGGGAAGTTTAGAGTGCCGTGATTTCTTTGGAGTGAGACCAGAGAGGCAGCTCTCTTTCTCTGTCTCTCTCCCCCACGTGTTAGCTGTCCTCCAAGCTCCCCCAAAAAGACCGGAGGAAGACATTAACTGTTAGCACCCAAAAAAACCCTAGTTATTATAAGTGTAATAAAGCTTCAGCTATAACAGGAACGTCCACTTGTTTTTATGTGGCTGTCCGTCTTTTGCGTCGTTGCAGGCTGTTGCTTCTTCGGTGCGACACGACTTTGAAAGCGGATATTCAACTTGTCATTAAAACAAAGGATTTAAAGAACAAGTTTTTTTGTTTTTTTAAAGCTGGGACAACTTCCCATGAGTAGTTTTATTTAACTGTGCTGCTCAAAGTGTGAACTAAAGTGGGTTTATTGGGTCAGACGTGCTGTGTGTTAAAGTTAGACTGTGAAGTCGCAGAGCACTTTTTCATCTCTTCTGGAAAAATAAGGTTTATATTTTGTTAAATTAACAATGACCTGTTATTGCTGTTGTGTGCACCTATAAATTAACTTTATAAAAATAGTAATTAATTATTATTAATAATAATAATAATAATAATAGTGTTACTGTCCAAAGGAATGTGATGTCTCTTGAGCAAAACTATTTTGCCCTGTGAAAATAAATTCAAAGCAATCAAACACATTTATATTCTAAATGTTTTCTGTTTAATTGAATATTCTATAACAGGTGTATTGCAGAGTGGGCACCGGTTACTCGTGCGATAGTGAATTTTGCTGTGCAGTTTCTTTGCTGTGTCTGTGTTCATATTATCAACACATGTGTTGTTAATCCACTATGTGTTAGCAATTTGTAAAGTCAGACACAATTAGTATCCTCACCCAAAAATGATAGTTTCTCACACAAAAGATGCAGATGATGTATCTCTATTGAGAGTGAACCTCATACACCAGAGAGTGAAATATTACCCTGAGATATATATATTTATATAATTTTTTACAGTAAGTCTGCAGCTGGCAACAGCAGGACTAAAACCATCTGAATTTTTTTTACAAAAGGGAAACTGCAGCTTTAACAGCGATTGCTGGCAGTGCTCCCTCCTTCTTGGTCTTTGGATTAGTCATTGTCTGAGGGGGGAGAACAAAAAAAAAACAAAAAAACACTCTTTTTTTTTTTTTTTTGTAGGAGAAGTAAAGTAAACAGCCTCCAACAAGCGAACCTTGACAACCCAGATTAAGGAAAACATTGGAGATCAAACAGTGCTGCTGCTGGGCTGTTGTCATGACCAGAGAGAGAGAGAGAGAGAGAGAGAGAGAGAGAGAGAGAGAGAGAGAGAGAGAGAGACTATTTGAACAGGCACTGGGGTTTTGTGTGCTCACTTATGCAGAAATGGACCCTTCGCAAATGCTGACCCTCGGTTTAAAAAAAAAAAAAAAAAAGAGGCAGGGTGAACTTTCTTTGCAACTTTCCTGGGCCTGCAGTTTGAACCGGCTGTTGCGTACATCAGACGTTGTGCTGTGTCTGATGGGAACAACCTCAACGCCGTCCCCCACCTCTGTACTTTCTCTGCTACATACTACAACTGAATAAATTGAGTTGGTGAGGAGGGTGGGGGGGGGGGGGGGGGGGGGGGGGGGGGGTAACAGAAGGAGAGGAAAAAAAAAGCTTGAAATTTGAGGAAGAGCAGCTGTATGCATTGTAATGATGCAAGATCCTTAACGCACTGGCCTGTAATTTTTTTTTTTTTGGGTGTTATTTGGAAAGCCCTTGTTTCTAGTTTGGCCTCTTCAGGCTCCTTTTTGTAGAGAGCTGAGGTTGAACCTGTAAGAAAGTAATCAGTCACTCATGCATTCAGCGTGAGGACTCCCGTCCCCCGAGTGGAGCGGCCCTCTCTCTTTCATCTGACGGCTTCACTATTTGTGAACACACACCGAAATACCCGGTGCTGGGTACGGAGGGGCTGTAAAACCCGACTGTGCGCCCTTTCGCTCGCAGCTGAATGATAAGGAAGAGTTATTTTCCCCCGTGCAGTGTGGGAAATAAGGTCTCCGCGTTCGCTCCGTTGTTCCTTTTTCACATTTATTCGCCTCTCTTCACCCCGTCGTTTTTTTTGGTTTCAGACGCGAGACGCCCTCGAACCACTTGCTTGAGACACTTTTTTTTTTTTCTTTTTTTACACACACAAAGCGAGACAAGTGACAGATGAATAAAGGGAATTTTTTCTTCTTCTGGTAGATGAATTCGTCATGTGATGTTTGATGCACACGCGACACAAAAGGCGGCGTGGAGCGCTGGCTCATTAGCGGCGTTATGAGACGAACGGAAGCGATAACAAAGGAGAAAGCGGAGCAATGTTTTTTTTCCAGGGTAAAGGTCAGTGTGTCCCGGCCCCTGTGGCGCGGCCGGGCAGACGCTCGTCCGAGAGCCAGGTGAAGGCTTATTGGTCAGAGAGCGGAGCAGCTTCAGGTGTGCTCTGAGCTCTGTCTCTATGGAGACTGAGGAGCTGCTCAGGACGGCCATTAACTCATGCAGCCATTAATTACTGTCTTCTACTGTCATCTGTCCTTAATAAAAAAAAAAAGGGGGGGGGCTGAAAAATAATGTCATCCGTGTGCATGCAACTACGATGCGGAATCACCGCTGGTGTTGTCTTTCGGTCTTGAAGCAGCTGTTTGGTGTGTTGCTCTCAGATAAAAGCAGTGTTGTTATTTTAATAAATAATTGGCTTGCTGTACATGCGGTGCAGTTTGTTGTCTTGACGGGCTGCAGGACATATTGCCTCCGCTCTATCAGTAAGTCATGTTGTAACAAATATTCTGCTCCGTCTCCTTCCCTGTGTGATAAGTATTCACTTATTCTCAGACCAACGTCAACGGATTTTACCCTGGATTTAAATCTAGGGGAAATGTGTGACGTGGTTATCTGAGACCAGGGCTGGGGACAATTCCCCAAACAAACGGGCGATTAATCGGTTAGAGAAGCTGTTTTATTAATACGACAACTAATCGATTAATCGCTGCAGGAAGACGCTGATTTGAGAACGTGTTGCTGAAACGAGACGAAAGACGAACTTTGAAGAAACGGATGAAAAACTGAAGCGAGCCGGTTGTGCAGCGTGTCGTGGTTTGCATTGACATTTGACACCCGCAGTAGGGTAGTGAAACCCTTGAAACCTACTCAAGATGTACGCATGTAGCTCTTTACATGCGTCATATTCACACAGAGTTGTGAACAAAACGTTAGCTTTACACCAACTGGTTGTTTCTTTCAGGCGCACGCTATTCCCCGTTGTCGTCGTTGAGCGAGTGCATGTAACAACTTCACAGTTTCTCCAATAGCATGGCTCTTCTTGTCTGTTTTGGGGAATGATGCAGGTAAGCTACAAACGCTTCCATCCAGACGTGAAGGGGGGCTCAACCATATGCCACAAGCTGCGCTCAGCTGCCGGGCTAAACCTCAGCACCTGTTTGTATCAGCTGTCCGGTCTGCGCCGGCGTGTTTACGGAGCGGCTTCGGCGGCCCGGTGGATTTAAATTTCTTTTTTTTTAGGGGATTTTCTATCAAATATGCAGCAATGAATGTCGGTATGGTGTAGTTATTGCTCTCAAGTTGTAATTTGTGAACTCACTTTTTGAATATTTTGATGATAAGTTGTGTGGATGTTTGTTCTGCCATGTTACTGAAACCACCTCTCGGTCACCTTTTGACCTTTTTGTGACGTTTCCAGTTGTACTGGTGGCTCTCTGCTCGCTCTCTGCTCATTCTATCTCGCAGGTTCCTCTTGTTTGTTTTGCAAAAACTGCTGCTGGAAGTGTAAAAGTGTTCAGAACTAATCGGGCCGTAGGTTGAATCGTTATTATGTTAACGTGAACGAGAACAGCAAAATACTGAACCGTGAAAAAAAATGTCACAGGCCCGTCACTTAAACCCTGTTAACCGTCGTTGGCGGCGCTCACAGGAGCACATCTTTAAGGGCCTCATCCTTGACTTCTCCGCTGTGTGTGTGTGTGTGTGTGTTTTTTTTTTTTTTTTTTTTTTTTTTTCCCCTTCAGTCCCGGCCTAATAAGAAACACAACATGGCAGGGCCCGCTCCTCCGTCATCATTGCCGCGCGGGAAGTTGGTGTTGCTTTGATCATGTCTTTTGGGCGCATCACTCCGGCTTAGCCCGCCGCTCGCTCCGTGATAAGCCATCAGAGCGCTCAGATCTAAGCCGGCAGCTCCGTGGGCTTCGAGGAGAGACAGGAGAGAGTAATGGGAGACGGAGGAGAGAGCGGCAATGCAAATTTTGTTGACAGACTGTTGCTGCAGCTGTTCTCCTCCGCCTTTTTTTTTTTTTTTTTTTTTGAAATTCAACAATGTTGCCGTCCGTCTTCGCTCGTCTGTGCGGGAGAAGGCCGAGTTGCCGGTCCTCTGTTTTAGTTCCTCTTCCCGTGTTGTTTACTCCGCCCTCTCGGCAATTAAAACGCCTTTTTGATTAACAAAAACACCATCAAAAACACCATCGTTTCATTCTTTTACAAACTGACGCCGCTCTCCTTCCGTCTGTACATAAACCAACGTTGTTTTTTTTTTGTTTTGGACCCCCCATTACCAAAGGGTGCTCCTAATTGACGGGTTGTTGCTTGTTTATTTGATATATATTTACCAGCTGGGTGGTAATTGGGGAGCGGTAATTACCCGAGATGCAGTGCGGCGCTTCGGCAGAGGTGCTGCCACGCTGATGAGTCTGGAGCACAGATGAAAGTATGCAGGTTACTGTTATCATCCTCGCGGACTGTTTAAATACGCGACAGCGGAGAGAGAGAGAGAGAGAGAGAGAGAGAGAGAGAGAGAGAGAGAGAGAGAGAGAGAGAGAGAGAGAGAGCAGGGATGGCTAATTGGGCCCCGCGTCCCTTTCTACGCTCTTATTGTTTACTGTGATGATGCACGGGGCGAGATCAAAAGAGCCGCACTTTTATCTTTTGTGCAATTTCTTCTTCTTCTTCTTCTTCTTTTTTTTTCTTCTTTTTGTAGGCCCAGTTGTTGCCAATGTACCTGAGCAGTTAATAGCAACAATAAAAAGGCCAGTGTGTGTGTGTGTGTGTGTGTGTGTGTGTGTGTGTGTGTGTGTGTGTGTGTGTGTTGAAGGGGCCTGGTGGATTTGGAGTCCCTCCTGGATGATGTAGTTCCTTCACTGATAATGGCCTTGTTAACTGAGATTCATTACCTCTTCATTCAGAGTCCCCTCTGGATATTGAGGGAGAGTGTTCTCAAGCTACCGGCTCTGCCACGGTGAAGTCATACTGATGTGGCTTCTTCTTTTTTTTTTTTCGCCAGCTATTCGTGGAAGGCGGTGACGGTATCTTCCCCGACTCCCGATGATTCAGTTGACCTGAGACTGAGAGGGGTGGCGGGGGTGGTGTTTGACTTTGTTTGCTACTCAATTCCACTTTCACACCATCTCTCTCTCTCTCTCTCTCTCTCTCTCTCTCTCTCTCTCTCTCTCTCTCTCTCTCTCACAGACACTCGTCTCTCTCGCTCTCCAATTCCCTCAAACACACACCTTGTTTGTGCTGTTGTGTGATAGCCTGCTCTCCCAGTAGATCTGCAGACTTTGTTGTTGTTTGCCTGTATTGGTTGGAGGGTGTGTGTGTGTGTGTGTGTGTGTGTGTGTGTGTGTGTGTGTGTGTGTGTGTGTGACTTGCATTCGCCCGGGCTCCTTGGAGGGAGTTTGTTTTTGTTCTCGGTGTTGTAAACAGGGCGAGGCTCCGTTCCCAAACCACTCGGTTGGAGATGGTTATTGTCACAGGAATTATACATTTTGTTGTTTATAGTCTCGGTCAATAGATTAGCCTGGGAGATGGAGTCATGTGTTGGGGGCAGATATCGTGGCCGTCCAGTTGCTGCACGGGAGAACCACTTTGTCACCGTCGTCGTTGTGATTTAAAGAAGCACCTTTGTTGATAACTCTTAACTTTTTGATGATTTAGTAGAATCATTTATATATTTTATTTATTCATAAGTATGAGATGTAATGTCCTGCGTAGATACACTTTGTGTTTTTCAGTGACAGAATGATGTTTAAGTGAAATTCTCCCACAGTCACAATGTTCACATTGCTGGTCAGATACTCAGTCCCCGTTGCTGTTCATCCCATATAGAACTCTTAACCATCGTGGATAACATCTGGTACTTTCAGTGAAGTCTTCACTCACGTCATGACATCATTGTCTGACTTTATCCAAAAGAGTTTTTGCCAGAGGAAATGTATGAGAAATTTATGAGATGCCTGTCCAATATTACGGTTTCAGTTCAAGGCCAGGTCACATGTGCAATCAAGTCCCAACCCAGTTACCACAACAACATGTTTATTTATTGACAGAACACACCTCCGGCTACTAGGAACGGCTCCGGCTGGGGATTCCATGAACACACACACACACACACACACACACACACACACACACACACACACACACACACACACACACACACACACACACACACACACACACACACTAGCTGAATCGCGGTACAAAACGCCAAGTTGCAACTTCAAATTTTTGAGGTGATATTTGGCCGATATGTGGATTTAAGTATCTGAGGCTCCTGTTTATCCGGTTCATGATATTCACACAGCGATCCACTTGAGTTGTGATGCGTCTGTGGCTTTCACAGAGCAGTTCGGCGTCAAGAGGCTGCGGATGTGTGTAAAGTCCCTTTTTTTTTTTTTTTTTTTTTTTTAAGACCTCGCCAGAATAACACAATTTGAAAGCGGCAGGTTTGAAAACGGAATTTGGGAAAATCTGTCGTTTTTGAGTGGGAAACGCATCGTTTTTGTCAGGGGCTCATTGGAATGCAGAGGCGGGGTGCGACTGCATGGTAGCCACCTAGCTGCTACGTTAGCGCCAGGTAGCTGTTTGGCTAGGAAGACGCAACAACTATAAAATACATTTAAGATCAAATCGACGCTCGTCTTCTTATACAGACTTGTGTTTTTTTTTTCCGCGCGTCTTGTGTGAACACGACAGCGTTAGCTTTCACTTCAACGTGACGCTAAGCTAGCTGTCCCCGCCGGTTACTGTAATAACCATAGACTGTATTTAAAGAGCTTTAAAGGTCCGTGGTTGAAGCTGACAGTCACGGTTTTGGAAAATTAAAGTTAAAAGTTGCATCTCATCTCGGCATTCTCACTCTATGTACTGCTTCACTCAGAGCAGCTGTCAATCATGACGTCACACCCATTTTTTTACAGCATCAAATAACTAAAAATCAAACTTGAACGTACATTAGCGTGATAATAAATACCAAAAATGACAGAAAAATGTCTTTGACGTGTACTTTGACTGTTTTTAGCCACATCCGCTAACACGGAGGGGGCGTGCTCTATGGTCTGTACTGCAGCCAGCCACTAGGGGGCGATCGATAAGTCTCGGCTTCACTTTTTGGTAGCCGTCGTGTCGTCCATCTTTGCATACGGTCTACGATATACACAGGGGTCATTTATCTGTACAATACAAGACTCACCAACTAGTACATCAATCCTTTACATAGCTGTACGAGTGGAAGAAATGTATTCAGCAATATTAAATTGCAAATGTGAACGATAAAAGGAGACGCCCGAGCAGCAGTTTGTGTGATTGCCGGTCGTATATTCCCCTGTTTCCACCCTGAGACTTGTGTGCTTTACCTCTCTGCACAGTCAGCACGCAACACACACCGGCAGTCAGGTGACATAACAGCCGGCGGCAACAACAGGCTCACTGCTCCCAGTAAAACAAGGTGATCTGAACACAACAG
This sequence comes from Cebidichthys violaceus, assembly GCF_023349555.1. NCBI lineage: Eukaryota > Metazoa > Chordata > Actinopteri > Perciformes > Stichaeidae > Cebidichthys > Cebidichthys violaceus. The sequence continues at coordinate 166,618 of NW_027176297.1, forward strand.
CAGCGAGTTTATAGACTTCTTTTGGAGTTCAATGATTTAAAAAAACAACAACACAGGTAATCTCTTGAATATCTGTTACACAAACCAGCATTTACCAACGAATGCAATGGGTTAATGCTGATTCAGCTCGTCGAGAGGCTTCATGTCATGACCCCAACGCCGCCCGGCCCGCTCGTGAATGGGTGAATGGGCGTTTATATTTGGGATGGAAATATTGTTTTGTGTTATTGTGGCTTACAAGACATTTATATAAGCGACGGCCCGACTGGGTTCTAAAAAAAGACCGAGATAGAGAGAGAGAACAGGAGAAAGAGTGAGAGAATCTCAACTGCAAACCGAAACTTTCTTTTGCTACTTATTTTGTTCCAGGAACTAGAGTAAAGAGCGTAGGAAAGTGTACGTTAGCAGTGATGTGAATCGTCGGTTGCAGATCTGAGTCTCTGTAAAAGCGATGACGACGTACCAGAGATTCACCTGCGGCAGCGCTGGCTTCACGTATCGCTCGTCTCACATTCTATTCGTCTTATTTGTCTTCAGTATCAGATCTCAGTGAGTGGCGCTGACAAAGCGCCTTCTGCGTGTCACACACACACACACGCGTGTCCCAGAGTTGCTCCCAGCTTCGCCGCCGCCGTTAACCATTTACTATTTACTGTTTACAGCCCTTTTTGTTGGAGATTTACTGCACCTGCTGTAAATGCATTCAATGTGGTGCGGTTTAAACAATCGGCCGCTCCGAGTTATTGGATATTTTTCTAAAAGCCTTTTCATGTCGTTGTGTATGGAGCGCGGGGATGCACAAGCTTTTAATGTGTCGGCCAATCAATTCCTCGCGCCGGGGTAAAAAAAAAACAAAAACAACACAACTCGCCCAGAAATGAGTAAATCAATCCATTCATATCCATAACTACGGAGGGGATTTGGGTACTTTGAGTGCATGTCTGTGTGCTTCCTACACAATCGTACTCAAAGAGGAATTCAAAGAGTTTTAATCACTGCGACCGACCCTCTCGCAGTGTCCTCTCCCTCTTCTTCTTTTTTTTGCATGAAATGAATAGACGAGTCTCTTTTTAGAGCATAATGGCCACATTAGAGCACGAGACGGATGGCGGATGGAAAAACTCTGCATCCGTCATGGAGTCACTCCGCTCTCGGTTCGTCAGTAGCGGGTCCCCGTGCGAAAGACCTCGCAGGCCGCCGGGGAAGTGTCCGGTTGAACCTGGCGTGGACGGAGAGGACGGAGAGGACGGAGAGGACGCTGAGGTTCAACCGAGAGCGGTTTGAGCGGCCCGGCGCAGGATTTTCGAGGATTTCACGCCGTGGAACCGATAAATAGATGATGTTGTTGTTTTGCCTCTTTGTTTGAGTCTCATTGATTGCACCGCCACAGCCTCCCACCAGATTCACAGTGACGCCTTCTTTTTCCACCATGTGACATCATACAATGCCAGTCGACATGTAAACAGTGGCGGAGACGGTTACTCACCGCCTGATACCTCTCACGATGATTCATCTGAAGAGACGTCGTCTCCCGCAGTGTTCTCAGGCTGCACTGCACTCAAATACCTCACTCTGTGATCTCCATCCACTGCCATGTACGGTACATGCCAGCATGGTAGGCCCGGTCGAGGCCACTCGCTTCCTCAAGTCAGCGATCACGTGACCAGACTGTTGCTCACTGCAGCTACCGGTGTAACCGTGAACACGGACGGATGTCATCACTTTTAAATCGTAGCGGACATTTGTTGCTTCGTGTCCTTTCAGAGTCGGTTCTCATTGAAAGCTCTTTCAGTCTGTTGAACATTGGAAGTGTTCATGTCCAAAATAACTCTGCATTGCTAAAGGGTGATAGATAAAACATTGTGCTGCTTTGTTGCGTGTTTTTCTTCTTCAATGCGCTCAAAGCGTCTGTTCTTATACAATGCCTTTCCTTTTTTTTTTTCCCTTGATGGCAAAATATGCAATGCACGGATCAAACCAGAGATAAAAATGTATATTTATATATTCGGAGTTGCACGGAATTTGCTGTATTTTTCAAATAATGCGGCTCAAAAACGTTTCTTTGGCAGTAGGGCCGTTTGATATAACATTTCAGTATTATTAAAGGAACGCGTTCTTCCTCTTTCTAAGGTAATACCGAGTCACGGAGGAGAAGCGGTCAGCTCCATTATGGAGAATCTGTTATTCTCAGTATTCACAGACTTCCATGAAGTGACATAATGTAACATAATAAATCTAAGAAGACGTCAACGGGGTGAAAAAATACTCAACGTCTTCACCAACCAGTGATGTCGGGTCAACCGTCTGTGAAGAGGAAGCGGCTACGGGGGGCGTTTTGTTTGTTTAGCGTTCTGTCTGCTGTTTACCAGCAACATGCAGCAACGGGATTAAAGCCTGTCGTCCACATTGTTCTGTCCTGTCATTTAACTGGTTTCCACTGTGGAAAATAGAAGAGAATTACCATAGAACAATAGAGACACAATCAAGTGAGATATCCCTAACTCCGGCTACATAGGAGTCGTAGGTGTCTTTATTTCCTCTCTTGCCTCTTCAGATGGTGTGTTCGCTTGGTGGACCTGAACATAAAGCCACCGATGGCAGCGAGGCTGAAAGCAGAGATGCTCCTCGCTTTGTAAACGCTCTGCGAGTGAAACCTTAGACACTTCCCTCCGCTTGTGCTAATGTAAATGATTTGCATGGAGTTTGTCCCCCGCTGATTACGGCTGTTTGGACTGTTCCTCTTTGGAAGCGTGCCAATTGAATTTTCTGCCTTCTAACGCGCTCGGAGAGCGGGGAATATGGTTCTCATCGGGGCCCGAGGCTTGATTCCCCCCCCCCCCCAAAGCCTTTCACATCACTCTGACAATTAGCGAGCTCGACCATCCCCAAAAGGCACACGTAATTAAAGAGTTGGCATTATAATTACAATGTGTTTATTGTCTGTTTATGGGTTTTTGTGCGGCGCATAACGCACTGGGAGATTTTCTTCTGGTGTAAATGGATCGAGGGCCGCTAACGTACTTGGTGGTAAACACGATTTCACGCGGTTAACATCTCGATACCTCCTTTATCAGCCCTTTGACAGTTGCCCGCGCATGCAACACAATTTGGCTGACGGCAGAAACTGGCACTCCTGAACCCCCCCCCCCCCCCCCCCCCCCCCCCCCCGAATTATTTAGTCGTGGGCTTTTTTTTTTTTTTTTTTAAACGGGCGCAACGGCAAATGTTAAGTAAATGATGCAATTTATTCCCTTCTCCTCATTGCCAGGCTGGCTGCCCACGGGGACTTGTGCCAGCTTTAAATAAGTGGCACCCAGATGGCTTTCACACGATGCCCATTTGGTTACAAAACGGTCCCGGGGAATAAAGCCGGCTGCCACAACAAGCGGCGGTCAGCCGGTGAGCCTGTTGCTTTTCTTTTTTTTCTTTTTTTTTTTTTTGTTGCACTTTTTTTCTGCGTGTGTGTGCAAAATGGGTTAATGTTGTGTCACTTGCCGGATTCTTTGGGAACGTTATATCTCAGGGGTTCCTCTGTGAATTGGAAAAGAGCTCTGTTAATGAGGAGGGCGGGGTAGAGAGGTGGAGGAGAGAGATTCTCTGCAGGAGGGGTTTCTCTCTCTCCTCTCTCTCTCTCTGTCTCTGTCTCTGTCTCTCTCTGTCTCTCTCTCTCTGGATTCTTGATTCCTCAGAAAAGAGCACGGCAGGCAAATGATGAGCTCTAGAGTAATATAAATCTGTCAACAGCGGGATTTCTTTGCCTTCCTATCTTTAAAAAAAAAAGGCAAAGTCTCTTCTCTCGTCTTCTTCTCTGTGCCGCCTCCTTCTCCTCCTCCTCCTCCTCCTCCTCCTCCTCCTCCTCCTCCTCTGCAGCTGTGCTGGTCTCTGGGCCGGCTGTCTCCTGGAGAAGTGGTGAACTGTGTCATCTCCAGCCACTAACAACTACCAGCTGCAGCAGCAGCAGCAGCCGCCGCCACCGCTGCAGACCGAGAGGACAATGTGAAACTGATTTATTTATTTTTTTTACAGCGCAGACAAATAAATAAACAACAACACAAACAACCCGCGGCCTTATGCAAATGCTGGGAAAATGTGTTAGCGAATCGATAAGCCCCGTTTGTGTACAAGTAGACCGTTTTTTTGTATACACAGATACACATTCATAACTTTGCTATTTTATCTGAACCAGCCCCCCACCCCCCCCCCCCCTCAAACATCTGTTTATCTTACTGCAGTTCATGTTAAGCCCACGCATTACGATGAAACACAAACTAGTTGTTGTTGAGTTGTGACATGAAGCGGCCCGGAGCTGGCCGGGCCGCCTGCAGGCACGTCAAGACACCAGATGTTCGAGGCAAAGTTTTTAGTCATTGTGGAGAGAGAGAGAGAGAGAGAGAGAGAGAGAGAGAGAGAGAGAGAGAGAGAGAGAGAGAGAGAGAGAGAGAGAGAGAGAGAGGAGAGAGGTCAAACTGTCAGTAGGTTAAAGGTCCAACAGCGTTAAAAAACACAAACTGCAGCAGCCGCACCGTTAATTAGAGACGTGATATTTATCGCGGATGTTATATTTATGTTAACTTCTAAGCGTTGCCGTTTTGAGCTCGAGTGTTCCGTCAAAAGTCCGCTGGAAGACGAGACAATTTTCCTCCGAAAGAGAAATGAAAGCTCAACGGCCCCCGTCCCATTGTTTAGCTCTTTCTCCCCAGTCACCTTGTAATTGTTTCTGTGTCAGAAGCAGCTATTAGCAATGCTAGAAAATGGTAATGCTTTTGAGGGACTCATCTCTCTCCGAGAGAATGGCTCTCTATCACACTCTCACATTCTTTTTAAAAGGGAAAAGGAAGATGAATTCTGCCCATAAAGGCTGTACCACAAGGGCTTTTTATCCTAAATGGCTCTGGGGATTGTTATCTGTGGGAAGTGTGTCCTGCCTCCGTCGTGTTCAATCAAGTGTCCACTTAGCTGTGACTGGGAGTAATTGTTCCCAAGTGGGCCACACACTGACCCCGTTAATGTCTGCGCTGACCCGCTAACCTTGTCAGCGCGTCTTGGGGAGGAGTTTTAAATCATGTGGATCTCCTGCGCGTCTTTTTTTTTTTTTACGCTACCGGGTCAAGTGGGCGTCGGCCTCCCGAAAGACCACTCTCTGGTAATTGTCCCCCAGCAGCGCGGGTCAGCCGCGGGTGTTCCCGAACACCGGCTCTTATTAGATGAGGAGTGGTGTGACTTAATGGGTCAAGCCATTGATCCGATGCGGCACCAGCTTACACCCCACCCCCCCCCCCCCACAACCAATGCACAAAACCTGATCACTGATTCCATGGAGCAAAAGAATCTGTCACTGGGTTCACCTGACGAACTCCTCGTCACACTCCCTCAACGAGGACGGACAGCTTCAAACGGGCCGTCTGGTTTCGCCTGGGAAACTCACAAACGAGTGGCAATTAACACACACACACACACACACACACACACACACACACACACACACACACACACACACACACACACACACACACACACACACACACACACACACACACACACGCGCGCGCTGCCGAACTGGAGTTTTCCTCCGAAACTGACGTCGTTTGTAATTTGAGTGAAAAGAGGGGATTACAACCACATGTTTCCAGAGTGAGTCGAGTGTCGAGCAGCTGGCATGCGAAAAAAAAAAAGTGCGAAAAGCTTTATAGTCTGAGGTAAAAGTGTTTTGGCTTTATGTTGGCGTCTTCGCATGTAGTATATCTCAAAAGTGTTTGGTTGTCTTTTCGAAAAACACTTTATGGACAAATTACGCAATAAAACGTAACCGCGTTTTAACATCCAGCGCTTGTTAATTTGCAATAAAGACTTGAAATCAGAGCGACCTCTTTAAGTGTGTGCTATTTTAACACCCGGCGCATAAATCCCATCTCTTTTCAATCTTCACCATCAAGTGGTTTTCTAAAGCTGGAGTAAGATCTCAAAGTGAGGGGGATCTTAAAAAAAATCAAGTGAGGGGGCCCAGCCGGGTGGTGGGGGGGGGGGGGGGTTGAGGGTTGTCTGTTGGGATCAACATATTTTCGGGGAGTAATGACAGGGATGCGACCGAGTAATCTGTCGAGTTTATCTGGGGCCCAGGAATGTGGACTGGGTCTGTGGAAAACGCCGGCTGCGCTAATGGGGTTAGTGGAATTCCACGCTGGTGAGTTATGAGGATCTGGAGCGTCGGGGCTGTGGGTTTGTTGTGTCTGGTCGGAGGAGAGACGCAGAAGACAACCGATAGATTTCGGGGTGTTTTTTTGACACGGCTTTCCCAATCGAGCGCTCGGGCCAATTAACTGGGAGCTGTGCTGCTGGAAGACGGCGGCCACATTTAACAGCAAAGCGGCGTGTGTGTGTGTGTACACACACACATATCATGGTAGCCGACAAGCCACACATGCAGCCACGACTCCTTGTGACGGGGGACCGAACCAGAAGCCATCCGTTCCGCTGGCCCTCATTTGCATGCTCTGAAGCTTATCTGGAAGTCATTAGCATCTTTCCACTTGTTTATCTGGTTTACGGACCAATGCTTTTTTTTTTTTTTTTTTGAGCTCTACACCAGGTTTACACGATAAACAAAATGTTTCCAGTGGCACAAGTCGTGCCTCGTTTCTGTAAACAACGAAGCAGTAAGGTGGAGACCACGTCAGGGATCATAGGTCACTGCACTGCTGTGAATCCAGCCTGCTGAGCAAATCGCACAGAGGGTTAATGGCCTCATTGGAAAAGTCTCATCGTCATAAAAGTTTGTAATGGGTCGGTGAATATGTCATTTTTCATAATTCTTGTTGTTTGGGTGCTTTAAATAGAAAATAATGATCAACTTTTAGATCCTGTAGTCTGTGTTTTGATCACTTTCAGCTCCGTGACGTGAACGCAGCACGTTTTTTTTTTCTTCTTTTTTTTTTTCTTATGTGGGTTTATCAAAAAAGCACTCCGTTAACAAAGGTCAACCACGTGACTTGTTTACTGTTCCTTAGGTGAGAAGCGAACCACAGAAAACTGCGAAGCAAACACCTTCGCTACTATTTTAGCGTCCGCCATCGCTGCTTATCTGCATGTTTCAGATATGAAACACAACTTGCTATGCATGTAGGCCAGGAGGAGCTGACAAGGAATCAATTGCGTCATGGCTTATCAAACGCTTGCGGCCGACGGCGATCACTTTTACTTTTTGCCTGTTATGTCATTTCTGTACATGTGGGCTCAGCGGACCAGGTTAGGGGCTCCCCCCCCCCTCCCCCTCACCACCTTTTCACTTCCTGTTTGTAATAGTTGTATCTTTCCCTTTCCTTCCTCCTCACTCTTTCTGTCTCTCTCTCTCTCCTCCCCAGTGGCCTTGCTCTCGAGACCGTGAGCTGAATTCTGATTGGAGGAATGGAGCGCCAGTCCGTCCTGCACCAGTGATCAGGGTATGTGGTCCTCCTCCCGCTAACCCCGTCTCTTATTTCGTACGTTACTGTTGTGCTCCGTTTTGTCTGTGAAGTGCCTCCAAAAAAACAACCGTCGGGTCTGGCTATTGGGCTTATTTGTATCGGGCCATAATAAGCTGGAAGCAAGATCCCAACAGATGTGTTCTGAGCTTTTCATCACTTTTATTGCTCAGCTGTTTAGGCCAGCATGTGAATGATAAAGACACAAGTAGTACAGAATAGGGGCTGGATATTATTTTGGGAAAATAGTATCTAATTATACCAATTTTACTGACCGATATTGCAATTATTTTGTATAAATGAAACTCCAGGAATGTTCTTCTGGTGGCTGGTTCCAAGCCTCTGAATTGCTGCCCACGTATCTGTTTTTAAAAGAGGTCTGAGACTCAGACCGGGATCAGGTCCTCTTCATGACTCCTGATCCCGGAGGCCTCGATTCCCCAGAGCTGTTGAATTAATACGCTTCAAACGGTTGCTACGGTTTTCTTAAAAGCAACCAGGAGATCCTGCCAGGGATTCACTCTGTGTCCGTTCTGCACACCACCTGTCACTCACCACTCTGTTCTTTATCTGGCTTTTAACTATCAAAATAACACAAAAATAACGTTGATTAGCTACAGTTATATTTTTTAGGCAGTAACAGTTTCAGCCCCTAAGGGCCAACTGTAATCGACACCTATTTTGACAATCAATCAATCAATCAATCAATCAACTTTGTGAGCAAAAATTACACAAATTCACTGGTTGCAGCTTTTTCCACATTTGAAAATGTCGTTTTCTTCATCTTCTGTGAGAGAGAACTGAATATCGTTGAGTTAGTGTCGTCGTTTGGACAACATGACATATTTTAAAACATCTCTGGGAAGTTGTGATGGACATCTTTTGCTGTTTGCTGACACTTTGTAGACCAAACAATTAAGAGAATGAGAAAATTATAGGTGGATCAATCCATAACTGTTAGCTGTTAGCAGCTCTTTAAGCGATAATTATAACTGTTTCAAATAATAATTTGATATAAAAATGATTGATTGTCCAGAATACTTCTTCTTCTTCTTCTTCATAGTGCACAAAGAGCTCAGATGTTTATTTGTTTTATTTATTTATAATTTAAATGCATCATCATTTTTTTTTTTGCTTGAGGGTATTTATTATTTATTTATTATTTATTATTTATTATTTATTATTTATTTTTGCATCTATTAATACAGTATGTGAAGTGAAGGTTCTTTCGGGTTAAAACAGCTCAGTCATGTCATATTATTTGTGAACCTGCCATTGCAGTTAAATATATGAATATGAAAATTAGTGCAGATATACTTGCCAACCTTTGCCAATTGAAAATCTATGATAATAATACTAATAGTAATTGCAATGATAAATGCGGTTAACTGCACAAATCAATACAATATGTTAATGCGGCGTATTGCCCTCTACCTGAATGTTGCACCGTCAGCTTCTCTGCCTTTTTGTGTTTTTCTTTTTTTTTTCTTTCCTCCAATATCTTTGGCGTACTGTCGTCTTTTCTGTCCCTCCGCTCACCTCTGTCTGCCCCGGGAGCCCTGATTGGCTGAACACTTTCTGCACTACGGTCTGGCTGCTTGCCAGCCGGCGCTGCCGGTGGCCGCCGTGCCCCCTGATCAGAAGAGAATGTGACATTTGTGCAGAGGTAATGGAATCTGCGTGCAATTAAATCTCTGACTGTGAAGAGGAGTCTATCCCCCCCCAACCTCCCCCGCTGCCAATGGCAGGAGACGGGGGAGGTTGGGGGGCGGGGGCAGGCACAATGATGAAACCTTCCCAGCAGGACCTCCTTCGCTGCACTCTCTTTCCCAATCTCCACGTCAGGTTGTGTTTTCTGAACTCTAGTCCTGCTGCATCTATCTGGCAATTAATTACCAAAAACGTCCATTAGGAATCTCTCCGAATATTGCGTAAAACATTTTTTTATATTCTATTACAACAAATAACATTACAAAAGGCCGCGACGCCACGGATGCCTGTTAATGAATCTGGCTGCCGGTGACGGTTGTTATTTTATTTTTGTGTTTGTTGGTCGTGTGAGGAGTGGAGGAGAACCTAACGGAGGCAGAGGGCAGCTCCACGCATGGCTGAGCTGAGGGTCGTATCTCTCCGCTCCTCTTCCTCCTCTTCCTCCTCTTCCTCCGCTGCCCCGCCACTACACTTAACGCCTCATTTGTGGGCTCTGTGGCCAATGGCTTGAGTCTGTGATCTGTTGGCCATAAAAGGCAGCTTTTCCCTCTTTGCTGATGGGGCATTTACTCGTGGGTTAATACCAGGCCTCCCTCCCTCTCCCTCCCTCCCTCCCTCCCTCCCCCTCCCCTCCCCCTCCCTCCATAGGCGAACTCATATCTAATGGATATGTGCATCCCCATCAGGGTAGCTCATAAACATAAAACTCTCGGCTGGTTGGGAAGGACAGAGCCGCGCCATTGAAAGCATTTCCCTTGAACTTGTGTAGGAGGAGTTCCTATCTGTGTTCCTCGTCCACACTGGGTGGACGGAGACGCAGGATATCCAGGTCAGGGTTTGGATAAATCCTCCCCGTC
>NW_027176297.1:176741-364409 GCF_023349555.1 Cebidichthys violaceus
TCGACATTCTTTTTTTATGACTTTTTTCAACATGTTATACTATGAGTTTTTTAATACTTTTTTTGATATGCTATACTATGACCTTTTAAAAACCTTTTTCAGACATGCTATACTGTGACTTTTTTATGACTGTTTTCGACATGTTATACGATGACTTTTTTCCCTTTTTCGACATTACTTTTTTGACTGTTTTTTGACATTCTATACTATGAATTGTTTTACTTTTTTTTACGTTATACTATGTATTTTTATTATTTTTCGACATGCTTTGCTATGACTTTTTTACTACTTTTTTCAACATGCTATGCTATGACCTTTTAAAAACCTTTTTCAGACATGTTATACTATGACTTTTTTACAACTTTATTCTTGTGACAGTATTCTTGTGATCAATTCTCTGTTGCTAATTCATGAATGTGAGGGTTGCTATGTAGAAAGATTCCGCCCAGCAAGTGGAAAAAGCCACCAATTAGGGAAAGAGGTATGACATGTAAGCTCCTATTTATACCAACTTGATTTAAAAATAAACAGCGCCAGCCCTTCTCAAACCATTAGATGTCCTCGGCCATAGAAAAGCATACAGTGTATTAATTATTAAATCAATATAATGTTCCTCTTTAAGGATTTTAGTCACGATAAATCACCTTGTTGTGTATGATAACTGCCATTTATCTCACTGACCTGATACAGTTATTCTCCAGCAAATGTTGCTACAATTCATCTCCTCTTTCCTTTCCCCCATTTGAATTTGGCAACACTTGAACTGTTTTTTATTTTTTTATTTCGACGAATAAGTTGCAGTAAGTGTCCCTTTAGTTTCACTTGATATTGTTTCTTCTTTCATTTGACTCCACTTGAACACAATTTTAAAAAGAAACAAGGCCAGAGAGAGTTGATCCTCATCCTTACTTAAAACCCTCTCACACTAAGCAGCAATTCATCAGATGGCTTGTCTTTGTGTTCGTCCGCTTCAATAACTCTTACAACGGGTGACAGTCACCTCCAAATAACGTCTTCATCACACAAGTGTCGAGCACAGTACCTGTTTCTTCATCCAATGTCGACGGCTGACTTTCAAAGTCAAATGCGGCGTCAGTTTCAATAATTAAAGCTGTTTGTATTTCAAATGGAATATTTCAGTTACAAAAGAAAGCCATATGTGGAGCAATACCATTAGATAGCTCTGCATCAAAGATACAAAAGAATAACCACGCAAAGCCCCCCCCCCCCCCCCCCCCCCCCCCCCCCCCCCACCGAACCTGTAGAAATGATTACATCTTATGATTAAAAGAAAAAATAATTGAATGCCTCTGAAAAACTAGTTAATATTGACATTTTCACCAGTGTGGATCTTTGGGATGCAAACAACACAGACTATTCTGTTATTGTTGTAATCTTTAGATCAAAGGGAGCTTTAATAAGGCCATTATATATACATCTGAAAATTCACTCTGCTATTCAGCAAACAAATCAATACAGGATGTGCACCGTTCATTGGTCTTTTATCGCGGCGCTGTAGGCCATCGCTGAGGTATAATGAACAGAAAACGTGCAGGGCGTCAGCGCCCCCGCTGTGTTCAAAGTCAGTCGTATCCACTGTACTTTATAATTGAAATAAAGGTAATCTCTCCATCCCTTTGAGCTGCAGCTTTACATTCTCCTGCTGCTGTCAAAGAGAAACATGCAGTGACCAGGTGGTGGTTGGAGTCCATTCAAGAATAAAGGAGAGGCTGCGGTCACCGCGACGGCCGAGTGACAGAGAGAGAGGGAGCCCTCTTGCTAAACTGTCCGAGACTCGCAGAGACCTGTGGTGTTCTTCACTGACTGACCGGCGTCTCAGGCTTAAAGATTAACAGAAGTATTTATCTGCTGCACCAGTGGTAAACTTCCTTTATGATGTGCAATAAGCCATGTATGTCCTCATTGTTTATTTAATAGCTACGGCAAAGTGTATCCCTGAATCGATATCGCTGTTACTCTTCTCGTTTTGGAGCATGGTGACGGTTGATTAGGCTTCAGTACTCCTGTCCTTCACCACCAGCCTACTTTTATTCCTTTGCAATATTGATGAGCTGGGGGGGGGGGGGGGGGGGGTGGGGGGGGGGGGGGGGGCCTCAGTGTAGGAGCACGGCCTCTAAAAGCCCCCTCCTGGACCACAGGCTCGCTGAGTGGGGAGGGTGACTCCGGTGGAGCCCATGGGTCACTCTGGGCTGCAGTGGGCAGTGAGAGCAGAGTGAAAAGATGATAACAGAGATCAGAATATGTTTTAATACGCCAAGAAGAAAGTTTCTGTTCTGGAATTCAGGGGTGAACAGTACTGCCTTATTTGTCATTCCATAGTACCATTATTTGTTTGTTCACTGGATTTATCAAAAGCAGTATTTCTTGTCTGGTTTTATACATAAACAGCTCCTCAATTGATGTTCCATGAAACACACCATCACAATATATATATATTGATATATTTTGTATGAATTTAATTTGAAAAACACAGACAAGCTAGTTACACAGACAAGCTACTTCCCTTTTTTTTTTATAATTAAATATAGTTAAACGACTAACTGTCTAAATGCAATATCTGAATAATTAAAAAATGAATCTATTTGGTGACTTCTGACCTCAGTATTTTTAAAATACTAAAAAGAACAGAAAACTTCCGTATGAATGTATTTAACCGTGATGTCATATCCGCTTATTCCACAACACCAAACTACACTGCCATCAAACTGCACATCGCTGTGGTTGCAACACCTGCCTGTGTGCAACTAATCCAGGCAACTCGATTCTGGGAAATAATAAACAGAAGTAGCCTAAACAAGGCGGGCTGGGGTGCAGCGTGTAATATTATCCATTTGTTGCTGAATGGATTGTTACGATCAAAGCTCGGAGATTTACGAGGCAGATCTCTGTCAGGCATTTAGCAATGAAAAATAACAACAAAGCAACACAGAAGACAATATAGTTCCTTTATAGCCACCATAACAACAGCACAGCGTCAGTGTTTGCTTCAGGTTAGGACCAGATCGCCGACCGCAGCAACGTGTCGCACAAACATGTGATGTCGATTTCTGTAGAACAGCCATTACACCCGACAACCAGAGAGAAGGTCGAGCGGCTTCCCTTCTCACCTACAGCACAGGACCGCTGCACACTCCTCACCTCACTGTTGTGCATTGCAGTATATAATAAACCTTGTTTGAAGTACATTAACCTGGCTCACAACAATGGTAATGTGCACCCTGAGGGGGATACCGCCGTTATTGACTTCCTGTTCCTGGAATGTTTTTCTCCTGACAGTTAACTGAACTCGCTTTAAGTTTACAGGCAAGTGTGGAAAGTGAGTGTATTAAAGACATATCTTACGCTTTGACTCTATGATTGGGCATTAACTGTTGATTGCATGGAGGGCTGAGATGGTAGATAGCTGCATTCCTCTAATCCTAAAAGAATTATAATATATTGTGTTTTATATGATTTATTTTAATGTAAATTACATATTTAATGTCTATATCTGAGATTGATAAATAACAGCTGCGTAGATCAACTGAGCATTCATGTTGTTTTCATAGCGGCGACACTTTCACACACAGTTACACAATCACACAGCTTGAGTTATACAAAATCAATAGCACAGCATTGATAAAAAACAGTGATTTAACAGTATGGCCAATTAGCATCCAGCATTCTTGTCTTTTCAACAGGTTTGAATTGTCCAAGCTGGACCAGGTTTATGAGCTGAAGCTGAGGTGGAGTTAGATTTGTCATTTCAAAATAAGAGCAAAAAAAGACCATCTACCATAGAGAAATATTGGCAAAAACACAAACATAGGCTGCAGACATCCACACGGCAATTGGACAATTGGACTCTAAATTTAAGTCTTGATCATGTGCTTTAATAACTCTATTTAGCGCCAATAAAAGTGTGAAAATATCAATATATGTGGCTACTGTGTGAGGAATGCTGTAATCTTCTACAACCTTCTAATGCTGGTGCAGATAAATCTAATTAACATTATTTTAGTTGTTAATAGTTTGCTTGAAGGTTGAATTTACCCTAAAATGTGATGTTACTCATGAAAATGTACTAATCATACAATAATTCCTGTGATTAGGATGTCAAGATTACAACAATGACTTGTAGAGTGTGGTTACAAAACACATCCTGAGGTCATTCACATTAGCAGAAATCATGTCGATAACCTTTAAATGAATCCTGACACAGTTGAACTTTTCCCTCTGAATGTCGACTGCTACACGTGTGTTCGGTTCCGTTTGGTTCTGTTTGGGTTATGACACTATTAACACTGAATATTTGTCCACTGCGGTTTTCGCTGTCCACCGCTATCCACTGCATACCCCTACTGCAGCTTACGTAACGTCATCAACATTACATAAAAATACAGTAATAACTGACTGTTATTGTCATCAGTGGTTTTTTCTCTTTGGCTTCTGGATGTCATTGGAATAAAAGTAACAAAACCAGTCTCTAATTTTCCAGATGTTTGCAAATGATTTCCATAAATTCTGCATGATGTGATTACTCATGACAACTTAATGAGATATTTCCATGGAGTGAGATAGTGTATTAGTCCGTTTTATTCCCTTTGATGAATGTCTCAAACCGTTTTCAGTATTGCTATTATCTCATTCATGTTACCTAAAGGAAAAAGCATTTATTTATCTTCTTTTTTTAACTTTATCAAAAACGTTGTTACTTTGCTAATGTTGTATTTTTGAACAGCACAAAATATTCATGAACCTTACAGCAGTAATGGGAACATTTGTGCAAAATTTTTGAAGCAAAATCCCGACCCCGCCGCTTTGGAAAGTAAACTTTCACATTAATTCACGCGCTCAGAGCAAACAGATGAGGAGACAAGCTTCTGGTGCAGGTCACATCCACAGAGCTGTTTATCAAAATAAGCAGCCCGTCCAGAGTGGTCAGTCTATTGATTTTTCCTGCCAAATATAATCTGTTTCACCATCATAAATCTATGTCTGACATCTGCACAAAGCCCCATTTTAGCCAAACACTGCCAAGTAAGGCTGTTTGTTCGCCGATGGCCTGATAGTCTCCATGACAACGCTCGCTACAATTAGACAACTGTAATCCCGCCTTCAAACATGCACGCAGTTAATTATTTCAGGACGAAGTGAGAGGCGAAATGCCTCAGAGCGGAGATAGAGAGGCAACTGTGGAATTCTGCTGCTGTCAATCCGCCTCATGTAGTGTGTGTGTGTGTGTGTGTGTGTGTGCGTGCGTGCGTGCGTGCGTGCGTGCGTGTGTGTGTGTGTGTGTGAGTGAGTGAACTGCAACCTTTAATGAGAACCCAACAAAAAATATGAATAAGGGCAGAGATTCAGTTATGTATGTCTTTTTATTATTATGTATTTCCATTTTCTACTGCTTCATAGACTACTTATACTCCACTCTACTTCAGAGGCAAATACTGTACTTATTGTACTGTACTACCAGGTGAACTACCAGGGCACAAATACTCTACTTATTGTACTGTACTACCAGGTGAACTACCAGGGCACAAATACTCTACTTATTGTACTGTACTACCAGGTGAACTACCAGGGCACAAATACTCTACTTATTGTACTGTACTACCAGGTGAACTGTACCTTTTAATCTGACCGACATTTATTTAATAACTTTAGTCACTAGTTACATTCATATTAATAACACAAAACAAACAATTTGTGATATTTTATTATAGGTAACAATAAGAAAAGACCCAAGAAGATACTGTTATACTACCCAGGAATATATATATATATATATAAAGTAGACTTTGACTTACTACACTGTGGTATTGCTGCTTTTGGTTAAGAAAAAGATGTGACTACTTCTCCCACCACTGAACACCTCTTACTAGTTTGTGATGCAGGAGGTATTCATTTAATTTCTCCGGCTTTACAAAGCTCCACCAGAGCCATGAAGACATTTCACGACATGCTTTCAAAGACTTAACGACAAGTAAACTATAACCTTCATGTGTAAAAGAGGTGGAATGTCTCTTTAAGGATCAAAATGTAAGGATTCAAAATCCTTCTCTGACTTCTGTTATTCATCTACTGCACATCTCCCTTTCTGTCATTGACACATTGATAAAAAATAATTCCTTTAACCTGAATTTAATTCTGAAAAGATGTTCCTAACATGTTGTACATTCAATCGATTAAGCACAAACGCCTCCATTAACAAACACCTTGCAGCTTAGTTAAAGTGAAAACCAGGACGTTGAAAGGTGATGAAGGAATTGCCGTCGATGAGGTCTCTATTCTGTCAGTGGCGTCGTGTTTTTCTCAGTTAACTGTTCACGTCATTCCACAGAACAACCTGCCGTCTTCAGATGTTGACTCAGACAACGCCTCTATTCCCAGGAAGCCCTCAGCAAGCACCATTTGCTCCTGCTCACGCCATGTTAACAGGAAAAACTCATTTGCCATGTATTGTTAAAAGTTTTATTAATGGCAATTTATGTCCCTCAGACAGAGCCTCTGCAGAAAAACGAAAAACATCTGGGCCTTGTACAAATCTATCACTCAAGTTGTCAAAAAAATTTGTTCTCATGCAATATAAATAGGCCCTGGGTCTGCGGGTAGAGAGACGGGATCTGTTTCTGCGAGGGCGACGGGCTGGCTGTTTGGAGACTCCCAGTAAAACAGGTCATGCTGTTCACATCATGAAGCCTCAATCACAAACAAATGTTTTATTTAAAGAGCCAAAGCGTTGTTTACTGCCGTCTGCTTACTCTCCTTCCCTTCCCTTCCTCTCCCGCCCGGGTGCGCTCTGTGTGATCAGCACATTTGAATGCTGGAAGCATGCAAAGAGGAAACAAAAACACTCCTGACAGGAAGCGCTACCCTGTCATGTAAAGGAACAAATAGGTAGGGATGCAGCTAAGTGAACAAATTGCGCCGACACGGTTTAATAAATGAAGCATTCAGGGAGTACAAATGTGTTAACCGTTGCAGAACTCGCTGTAAATAAGCTCAGCGGCGCTTGTTTGCTGAGTGGGAGGGTAAATCTGAGAAAAGTACACAAGAAGTGTTGGCTTTTGCTGTATTTGTCACTGATAAATACATGATGTTAATGTGCTGCTGCCCTCTGAGGTCTTGTCTGAATCTGACGAGTTATTATGAGTCTACTGAAGGATCTCTGCCGGGTCAAAGTCCCCTCTGTTGTCCTATCGACTGCATCTGTGACCAAAAGCCAATTCTATTGACAAATCAGCACAGAGGTGTCTGCTACCAGCATTAATCTATACGCTACGGTTCCATAATTCATCAGGGTTGTTGTCTCCTTAAAGGAGAACAATCCCACAATTCCATACTGTATGCTACTCTTTTACAACAACAAACGCTTTGAGAGAATCGTAATGCTGCCCTGTTTATTTTAATGAACGTTATATCTGCACATTTCATTTGGTTTCCTATATCCAAAAATGTCCGCTTGGGGCAACTGGAGAGATGTTGTGTTAAAGGAATACCTTTTTTTGGGAAATGTGCTTTTTCGCTGTCTTGCTTGAGAGCTGGATGAGAAGATCCACGCCACTCTCATGTCTGTCCTTTAAATATGAAGTTATACAGCCAGAAACCTGTTAGCTTCACTGGACGTCACTGTGAGGCAACCAGGGGAGACTGCAGGAAGTAACCTCGTCTAGCAAGAATTTATTTTTTCACACTTTTTGTACAGATTTCAATGAAAATCAGTGAGGTTAGTGCTGTTTGTTTGTTGTACCTTCAGATAGAGCCATGCTAGCTGTTTCCTCTTGCTCCCAGTCTTTATGCTATGCTGGCTGTAGCTTTACATTTACTGTACAGACATGAGAGTGGCAAATGAGCACATTTCTTAAAATGTCACTATTCCCTCAATGTTTTTATAGTTGAACTTCGGCAACTCAAAGCACTTGGTTAGGAAGGTAAAGATAAGATCGTCATCTTCAGTCAACTGAAGGATTTGTTTACCATTTCAATAGTCAATAAATGATCTTTCCCTGACGTTAATCCAAGTGCTTATGTTGCCTGAACCTAACCACACACAGGATTCAGGACATGAACCCTGGTCTCCGGTGTCAAAGTCACAACTCAGCAGTTAATAAACAGAGAGAGTTGCACAAATGATGACCCTAACTGTCCATTGGAAACATCTATATCAGTTCAGTTTCAGCCTCGACTGATTTCAACTTTTGGATTGTTTGAACTCGTCCGATCGTTCGACTGCTTGTGCTTTTTTTGCCCCAACTGGCTCTTTGTCAGTGTGTCCAGATCTCAGCAACCACTAGTGAGTACAATGTCATTATGATAGAGATTAACAAATGTATGAAAATGAAACCTACGTTGTTACAAACCTGACTCGTCCTTAAACCAGCAACAGTGCACATGACACTATAACCAGCAGCGCGCTGCTTGTTCATGGTCAGTGAGCCTCCACTATTGATGATATTCATTTTAGAAACACAACATCTCTCCAGCTTCACGTTACTCTGAAGCACATTAAAAGTGAGTGTTTCATTAGTGCGGCTGTTGTTGTTTTCCACACTGGAAGGCTCCTGCTTTGCATATGATGAGATGATTGTGCGTGTTAGCGGGAGGGAATGAGTGGTGCTTAATGTGGTGGACAGTGATCAGCGGCGCAACACCCCCCCCCCCCCCCCCACAGGACTGCAGGCCATCTCATTTACATTCCCCCCGTTTGTGGACGGAACGCTGCAAATCTACTGCGGCTCGACGCTTCCTGCCTGCAGCACCCACCCAATATGTGCATGCATGCGTGTGTGTGTGTGCGTGTGCGGGTGTGTGTGTGTGTGTGTGTGTGTGTGTGCGTGTGTGTGTGTGCAAGTGCTACTGCCAAGTCAGCCAAGGAGGATTTTGCACAGGTTAAAGCCTTTAAATGAGAGCGGTTATTCTCATGATTAATTCATGAGATGTTGAATTACGGGCTGACAAACAAGAGAAATTTAAGTATGACAAGCAAAAAAAAGAGCCATCAAGGCTTGTATTCTGAGAGCTGCAAAATGAGACGATCGAGTGAAGCGTGGGAGCCGTTATTCAGCGCGGTGGAAGATCTGACTGACCCGGTCAAACACAACTATGTACGCCATCCTTGGGTTTTTTGATGTGTTTGGTTCCCCTCTGCTCTGAACCCCATCCTAACGGAGAAAATATGTGTTTTGTAGCTGCAGGCCAGAAAGACGGAGTGAAAGCAAGAGAGAGAGGGGAGGGGAGGGGGGGAGGGGGGTTGCGAAAACCCAGGCAGGGGTGCCACTCTGCTGGCCAGAGTCCGGCTCTTCACATGTCCTCCTCCCGCACTCACAACAGCACCACACAGTGAGACAAAAGGTGAAGGGTAAACAGGTCAACACACACACATACACACACATATACCCCCATCTCCCTCTTCATCTGCCACTCTCTTCACTTCAACCCCCCCCCCCTGCATCCTCCCCTCCACCACAAACCAACCTGCATTCATTCTAAAGCAAGTGCTGTGAAGGTTAACCGGCCTCTCATCTCGCCTAAAACAACAACAAAAGAAACGCGGAGCGATGGCGGTCGCTTTTTCACAAGTCCCAAAAGATGTCGGCGCGCATAAACCCCCGAGTCGATCTTGATCACGAAGGAGGGTGACGCGAGGGAAAACAGCACTTCAAATGATGCAACAAGGCGGCGGCGGCGGCGGCGGCGGTGGCGGCGGCGGCGGCGGCGGCGGCGGCGGCGGCGGTGGCGGCGGCGACATGATGCGGCGGGAGTTTCTGCGAACTGCGATCACACGTGGGAAAACAAAGACCCCACGACATTTTAGATGGATGGTCGACTCAAGCGCAGATCAATGCTGCGGGCAAAGAAGAAGAAGAGAATAGAACACACAGTTTGATGTTTACCTGCTTAGCAAACATGCCATAACTGAATTTTTGGGATCGCGTATTTCTGACAGCAATTGCTCTAGAGGCTGGGAGGAGATCTTCCCTCAGGGCATAACACATCATTAACATTATTATTGTTTGAGTTCCTTTTTTTTTCTCCCCCCCCCCCCTTTTTTTCCGTTAATTCAAAGGAGTTGTATTTACATGATGGATCTACAGTATTGACTGAATAATTTCTATAGAGTGTGAATATGCAAATAGCCGCTCAAATGCTAGAAAATACATACTCTACGTGCAATTATGTAAATTGTCTTTGGTTATTCATTCAGTTATTCACCCTTGTATTCGCTCATGCATTCATTTGCCATATTAGGGGCTGGCGGTGATGCCCCCGAAAAGCGGCAGGCTCTCTCCGCAGGCTCTGTGGACAGACAATGGGCAGGGGAGAAAATCCCCCTCTTTAGAGTTGTGCTGCAAGTTGACCCGCTCACAGCACACAGCAGCACATGGGGAGGGACTGCTTTGAAGAGGCCCCGCACACAGTTACACAACAAGGACCAAGAGCCACTGCACACACACACACACACACACACACACACACACACGCACGCGCACACACCTTTGACCTCATTCACACACACCGTACATGAGCACCTTCTTGTTTCAAGCTGTAAGTCACACACACACACACACACACACACTGAGCTGCTGCACCCTCCGACAAATAACAATTTTATGTTGCCGATATTTTTTCAGGAAATGTGAATGAAATGACATTCTAAATCAAGAATGTCATCAAATCCCCGCTGCTTAATATGAAGAAGAATTAGGTTTTGACAAGCGATATTAGACAATAAAGATCACACTGTTCATGAGAAACACAGACGAGGTAAATGATGGAGGAGGGAGATGCAACTTCTTCAAAGTAGATCGAAAAACAAAGTTCTGTAGTTGTGCACCCTCGGGCGCGCTTTAACTCGGTGAACAATACTTTATGTATGTTGCCCTTCGTGTTTTTTGCGCCATGCGAGTGTACAGTATAAGCCCCAAATTGTTGAGAGCACATGGGTGGGTCACTGCAGAGGATTGATTTCCACGAGGACTGACGGGAAAAATGTACACATAATGTCGAGAACACATGGTGCTGATCAGACTTTTGACCTCCTCGTAACCTGCAATCACTAATTTTCAGCTTGCTTCCATATGGAGAGGGAGTGCGGCATTAAAGGTGACGTGCCCAAAAAAAAAAAGAAAAAGAAAAGAAAGAAAGAAAGCTTAGAAAAATAAAGTGCTGAACTGTATTGTGTCATAACCGGCCAGTCACGGTGAGATATTTTCATTCCTGAATAGCTTCACTGTGTAATGTAATGGTTGCTCAGGCACTGACATTACAGGTGTGTGTGTGTGTGTGTGTGTGTGTGTTCAGGCGGGTGTTTTTATTATTTCTCCCACCTCTCATCCCTCTCTCCTGCATTCCCTCCCATTCATTAGGACTCATGCATTAAGACTAAGCGGGTGTTGATTTGTAAAAGCAAGAAAAGCGTTGCTGACATGTGAGTGTACGGCTAATATTCAGCCACAAACCGTGAAACAAAACAACAGAACCACAAACCGCTGCTGTAATGTGGCATTACAAAACAAACGCTGAGGCGGTAGTCTGATACAAAGCGCTGCTGGAGGGTGAGAGCGCGTCCCGTTGCTGCACCCAGGGTGACTTAGAGATATGTTTAGCGAGGAACAAAGAGCAGGAAGGAAATGCAGAAGACACACTGAGCAAAGAAAAACATTTTTCAAACACGACAGCAAAACTTCCTCCAATCTTCAGTGTTAACTGAGAGAGTTAATGAGTTCAGCTGCTTATTGGTCACTGACTTTATTACTGGTTATTGAATGGCTTATTGCAATACGCTCTGTTAAAGTCATGTTTGTTATTTTCTTTCAAATTGAAATGTCTTTACTTGCTCCTGTTGTTTTGTCATCTTACGATATACTCATGAAAAGCTGCCGGTAATAGTTGCTGATGTGACATTTTGAGGGAAAAAAATGAAATAAAAGGCTTCAAAAGCAGTGTCAAAATGTAAAAAAAGTACAAATTGATGGTACTTTACTTCTATTTGATGCCACTTTATACTTCTACTCCACTACATTTCAGAGGGAAACAGTGTACTTCAGTATATTCATTGGTAACAAAAAACAGATTAGCTTCTAAAATATGAAGCTACTATCCAGCTGTCTTTAAAATGATAGTTACACATTAATGCATCTTTAAAATAATACAATGGTAGCATCATATGTAGTAGTATAACACAGTAGTATAACTGCATCGAGTGGTATTATTTTTGATTCTTTAAAGGTGCATTGTGTAATGTCTGGCATGTGGCTCCAAAGACATAGGGGGCAGCATTTCACCTCATGCTGGGTCCATCCAATCTAAAGTTAAAGTGTTCATTTCGAGCTAGCTGCTAACTGAAGGTCCGCCTCCCGCCGGAGGATGAAACAAAGACATAAGTCGTTTTTTTTCAATTTCTGCCATTTTGGATTTCATTCAATAAAGAAACTATCAAAACGTACCTTCTCATGTTGGACTGAGAGCAGGCTGGACGCTACAGTGACTCACTATCGCCTCTCCAGGTACGAGTGGTATTACAAGTCAGGACGGGTCTGGGCTAGCTGATTAGCATGCTCATCTCAGTAGATGTCTCTGCAGCACTATAGACATATTTGATATAAAGTTCAGCGTTTAACTAAACTTCTGGCCAGATTTTACACATTGCACCTTTAAGTACATTTCGCTCATAATACTTGTACTTTTCAAAGCAGGACTTTTACTTTAACCAAGTATTTTTTACAGTGAATTGCTGTTTTATACTGCAGTAAAGGATCTGAAACACATGTCGACTATCGCTAGACACTCAGAGAAATGACTTCAGCAGCTCCTGGCGGCAAAGTGACCGGCTGACACTCCTCAAGATGTTTAGCGTGAATCATACTCTCACTTCCGTCACATCGACATGAAGATACCTGCACCTCCGTGCCTGAGTAGGATATCCTCCATCAGCAGTGGTGTCAAACAAACCCACATCCACATATGACACAGTTATGTACAAAGTGCACCCGCTTGAATGCCAATCATTTCCCACTTCTTCAGTCTGTCTGTTCATAAACCAATGTGGAGGTAGGTGAGTGGAGTGGAACATCATTTTTCAAATTAGGACAAACTGCTTTTCATTTGAATCTTGTAAACACAGCCACTTTCACTTCTCGTGTAGGGAGTGCGTTTTTTTTGTTTTTTTTTTCCTCCCACAAAAAGTGCAAGTCGTCCCTGTGCGTCGGTGCATCCGCCGCACGCAGGGCCTGAAACGCTGCACGCTCCATGTTTGGGTAAACTGCGTAACAAATTGGAGAAAAAAAAGGCAGGAGCGGCAGACACAGAGGAAACTCCCTCCTGGACAATACCATGCTGTATTATTAAAACAACAGCAGAGGTCCCGGCGTTGTAACCTGCTAAGATGGGGGAACATGCTCATCGATGATATCAAGGTGACTGAACACACACAGCGCAGCGAGCCAGCTGCTGTTCAGGCAGCATGGTGGGGCTCACGCTGTGGACTAGGTGCCTGGCTGCATAATTGGGAATTATTAAACACGGCTCTAGCAGCGAGGTGATCATGAAATTGTATTTTCAGTCTTGAGGGATGAAAGCAAGAATTAAAATGTTACCGTTTGTTAGGGAGGGAGAGAGAGAGAGAGAGTCTTGTCCTAAACCTCCCATGATTCAATTTCTTTTAAGAAACAATGGAAATGCATTTGGACAAGCGAGGAGATGGATGATACAGACTGCTGTCGGAAATTGTGGATTGTTGTAAATTGCAATCTGGATAAATATTTCAGCGGCGACTGGACCCACATGATGAAATGCGGGGAGAGATGTTGTCCATTTCTCTGCAAGTGAAAGAAGCAAACAGCTACAAAGACGAACTACGCGTAAAGAATGACATGAAACAATAACGCTACAATAAACCATTTTAGAAGTGACTGTAATGTTGAGAGACCTTGTGCACAGCCTGGATGATTATTCAGCTATTCTTATTTCAAACAAGAGATGTTTAATCTTTCATTTTTGAGGTAAATAAACTTAAAAATCTTCTAAAAACATCTTTATATATGACGTATAGATACTAGTATAGATATATATATATATATATATATATATATATATATATATATATATATATATTTATGTAAAGTACAGGCCAGACTATGAACACCCGTTACAATTAAATCTTACAAACGACAAAAAAAAGAAAAGAATTCTGTTAAATATATTCCCTGGTCTTTTGTATACAAGAGCTCATTTTTCTTGGGGTCACTGTCATTTCTACCACGCACCACCAAAGTTCCCAAGTTCCGTGTGAATCAAGAAGGCAGAATAGGAAAGCAAAGATGTGGTCAGTCTCAAAGGGTTTCGTGTTTATTGTCACTTCCAGGTGGTTCAAATTTCCTTTTGAAGGTAAAATTATTTGAAAAAATCATGTCACATGATTTATTTCTGCATGTTGAATGCTAACCAGGACTGATGGTAGCATGCTAACATTTCATGGGGTTTGTGGAGAGAAAAAAGAAATGCTTTTCCTACCACAATCCTTTCCACCACTGTCTGTTTATTTATGTGATGGAACAGACATGTAATGGATTTTTTTTTTTCTTCTATTTTGAATAAGTGGTAAAACAGAGCAATAAAGTGGCTGACATTGTAAATGAGAGGCTTTGTCATACTGCTTTAGTTTTAGTTTGTTTGAGTTTACATGCTGAAGATGATTTATTTATTCATTTATTTTAGGTACAACTTCCAAAAAAGCAGTCTTTACATCTGCTTGCATGAGCGAAATCCAACACCAACGTGTATTTCCACATTAACTGCCTGGGCTCTACACATGTACAGTATTGATGCTGGCGAAACATCAAAAAGTATGACTAGTAGTAAATCCGACTTTGGGAAATCATCTTATGGGAGTTTGTGAAACATCTTAAGGTTTCATCTGGTCTGTGGTGATTTCCTCTGCGTGTTTAAATAAAATGACAAACAATATCTATTATTTCATTGCACACATGATCAGGAATTGTTTTTACATTTAAATGAAGTTTATATTGGAAAAATCTGCTTTATGAATCATGCATTTTAAAGAAACATTCATCCGAC
The DNA here is from genome assembly GCF_023349555.1 of Cebidichthys violaceus. Classification (NCBI taxonomy): domain Eukaryota; kingdom Metazoa; phylum Chordata; class Actinopteri; order Perciformes; family Stichaeidae; genus Cebidichthys; species Cebidichthys violaceus. Next base: position 191,820 of record NW_027176297.1, read on the forward strand.
CACAGATGTCAACAATTAAAAACAACCAACAACTCCCCCCCCCCCCCCCCCCCTGTTCATCAAATCAAATATTGAACCTAAAGTTTGCAACGAGAGCGAATCAGACAGAAAGCGTGACAGGCGACACGCGTCTTTGAAATGAGTTCATCTCGCTGGAATCATTAGTTTGGAGCTGCGAGCAGAACATTTTCCTCTATAGCAGCAGTTTCAAATCACAGCGCAATAATATTTTCCAGCATAATCTGAAATGATGTTGGCGGAGAAAAAAAAAAAAAAGAGAGAAGAAAAGAAAAAAAAACAAAAAAACGGCGAGTGGCTTGATGTGGCAAAGCAGCAGAGGATGTTAGCGATTGTCCTATATTGCTCATGCTCTCATGGATTACTTAATTATCAGCCCGTGCCGACGTTATGCTCTGTTAATGGTAGGCAATATGGCCTTTACCTCACTTCAGGAATAAATTGTATTGCTCCATCTCTCTTCATCTTGTAACGAACACACCCTCCCACACACATATAAACATCCCATCCCTCCTCTCTTCACTGCTCATATAGATCATTTAAGACGGAATGGGATAGTTACTGGAGCAAAATCCCAATGAGATCCAGTGCTATTTCACAATAACAATTTCTTTAATTGGGCATCTCTGCCTATTTCCCCACAACCTGTTTTATTCTATCCCTGCAAAAAAAAAAAAAAAAAAAAAAAAAATTCAGAGATGGGATCCTCATTGACGCACGCTGCGTTTATGATTTTGAATCACGAGGAGTGCAACTTCTCAGCGAAATTGCTATTGCCTCAGTGGGGAGCGTTGTTGTGAGCAGAGGTTTAGAAGGTTTAAAAAAAATTAAGTTAATCATGAACTCAGTCAGTCAGAGAGTCGTGCAGCTGTGGCAGGTGGCGTCAGAAAGAAACAAAATGCTCACCTTGAAGAGGAGGGAGGCAGAGGATGCTGCAGGTGTGTCCTCAGCAGCTACAGGACAGCGGTCCTGCTCCTGTCCTGGGATAGCAAAACAAAAAAAAACACATTGTGAGATTGTTTTGTTTTATCATCTGTAAATAAGTATAATTTGAAATAGTAGCAGTATCAAAATGCAGTTTGACATTTTGGGAAATTACAGCGGTAGATGAACAGAACTACACCACTCTCATGTCTGTACAGTAAATATGAAGCTGCAGCAATTAAAAGCAAATTTAGCGGCTCCCTGTGAGTGACGTATTACCATACATTATATAATTTAATTATCATTACTGTTGCATCATTATAATTGGCATCTTAATGCAAAGTGGATCTTCTCTTTCTATACCGTTGGGTAGTTGAATCAATAACAAATCATCATATTTTATAAGATGATTATATGTAAAATGTAAAATCTTCATTTGAAAAGTAATCGTATAGATGTCAGGGGAAAAAAAGCACGATAGCTTTCCTCTTAAATGTAGTGGAATCCAAATATTAATTAGCAAAATTGTACTTGAATTGTGTAAATGTACTTAAATGACATTCCAGCACTGGTTGGAACAAGCCTCAATACTGTCAGACAGTTTGGACTTTTCCACCTTTAAAGCTACTTTAAAGTGAAGAAAAGCAAGAAACCAGATGTTAAATGGTTAAAAAAAAAAAACATCCTTAGAGAACGTACGTTATGAGTCACGTTGTATCCGAGATGACAGCAGAGTTGCCTGCAGTGTGCATCTACAGCAGCTGACCACACACACACACACACACACACACACACACACACACACATGCACCTACAGCACAGTGAGGGAGTCTGACACCGCTCTAAAGACTCCCATTGACCTCATCATGAGTTGCACTCTCAACAGGAAGTCTCCTCTGGTTTACACTTTCACTCCAGTATACTGCAGGTCTGCTGTTTGCCAGCGGGGCCTGTTTGGAGTAAATATCTGGCAACAATATCCACACACAGATCTTTTGCCAGAGGATTATTGAACATTAATTACATTAGCATTTTCTCTCTCTGACATCGAGGTGGCGTCTTATCTGTGATCTCCAAACCGCGACTGGGAACTATTGATCTGGGCCATGTTGTCATTCAGATGATAATTAGGAGCGGGTGAGAGGTCAGCCTCCAATCCGTTTGAACATCTGGATGAGAGTTCCTCAAGGACAATGGGATGCCGCCACTCTGTCGAGCCCCGCGTGTCTTTATGTGCCTAAGTCCATTATACAAATTGTCTAATTAATTCCCGCATTCCAGCAGAGTGGCCCAACAATCAATGGAGACGGAAACGCCAGGAGGAGAGCCCAGTGCACAGTTACAGTTGATGCATATAGAGCTGGAGGTGATGCACCTGCTGCAAGTTTTAACTCTGACCTTTGTCCTCCAGGAAAATGACAAAAAAAAGAGCAGTCTCAAAGCTGAAAGACTACACTACCCATTAGTACAGCGAAGGTATAACAGGTGCGAGTGCACATTTTGTTGTCTTTTTTTTTGATCGTCTTATCGACATTAATCCATAAAACTCTGCACTAACAACACAGTGTGAGTGGGCCACGGCCGTGGATCACAGGTTGGTCTTATCTATAATTAAAACTGTATTTTAAGGACATGCAAATGGAGGTATTAGCAGACCTAACATATATCCTTCTCAGTGTGGTGGGGACAGAGTTCAAAAGAATCGTTTTGCCCGAGAAAGAAAAGTAGTTCAATGTATTCTTTTTCATGAGTAAATAAAGGTAATCTCCACAGGGTGCATTAAATTCTGTCGCCGCTGCATTTATGTTATCGCTAATGCGATGAATAATTCCGTTTGCACACTCCAAAAGTGCTTACAGCAGAACTTTTGGAAGAATCAACTGAACAAATTGTGTGAGAAATTCCTAAATGGTCTTGTTCAGAGTGTTTAAGTGCGGAAGAAGATCTCCCGCCTCTCTCCGTGTGTTTGTGCCGAGCCGTACCGCGGCACGCTTGACCACTTAGAACAATAGGCTTGTTAATCCACCGTTCAAAGGAAGCAGGAGCAGGGCGGGACAACAGATGTAGCTGTGGTGACAATTTCCAAAAGTACAGATAAGCGCTGGATATAAAAGAGCTGCGGCCGCTTTAGTCTGTAAATTATTATTGTCTGTAAATTGTAACATAAAGAGCCTGTGGTCCTGTTAGTCAGACGAGTTGTCGCTACAGGAAACAGCTTATCGTGGCTTCTGCTTAACATGTTGCAATGTAAATGAACAGCTAAACTGTGCTCGATCCGAATGTGCAAATGCAAAACATAAATGTAAATCAGTGTGTGTGTGTGTGTGTGTGTGTGTGTGTGTGTGTGTGAGTGTGTGTGTGTGTGTGTGTGTGTGTGCCTGGGGAGGATGCAGACAAACAATGCAAATATTGCCCCCTTGTGGTTCATGAGCACTCGTGGGTGTTGAGGGGAGCTGGCAGCCGTCTGGGACGGCAGAGACTCCGGCGCCTGTTACGGCTTGATTTCATGGCGTTGAATAGAGGTCGGAGCGGCGGAGGGGTTTGTTTTTTAACGATGGAATCATGAGCGACACGAGGGGGAATTTAGGTTTTGTATCACGTGGAAAATATTAAGGAAATAAATGATTTCTTTCTGTAACCAAACCTCCAGATTAACTACATCCCTTTCTCATACCCACATCTCTCTCTCTCTCTCTCTCTCTCTCTCTCTCTCTCCTTCCTTCTCTGCTGTCTCTCTCTCTCTCGCTCTCTCATTAGAGCAGAGTAAATTTCAATGTCACTTAAAGTCACGGCTGTAATTTATTGGCTCCTTAATACTGACGGACAAAGGTCGTGAGCAGCGCTGTGAGGCGTTCTATCAGGTTTATCTGAGCAGGTCATTAACCTTGACCTGGTGTAAATGCACTTCAGTCCAGGAAGCTCCCCCGTCCAGCATGTGCCCCCGAGAAGTTCCTCCCCGCGACAGCCACTCACTCCGCCGGCACCGTCAGCTCAAGTGCTTTAAACTTGCCTTAATTGTCATATGGCAGCCAACGCAGCTCTCTTAATTGATCTGACCTTTCACAGTGCCTTCTAATTTCCAATCCCGCTTTCATTGTTCCATCTGGCACTTTTAAAACGACATCTGGTTGACTGTACTTTACCCGGTGATCTCTGTACAGTTATTTTTAAACTTAATGTATGCTTCAACAGATGTTGGTTTTTATAGGTGAAAGCTGGACTGCACTCTCAACGCCGTGTCCATAACACTTCCCCTCAACAATTCAAATATTGACAACAGCAATTACAAGCCAGGGCGGCCAGTAAACTCTACTGTTATGTTGGGTTCCTCGTCTTTGTTCCCTAACAGCTAAACAGCACTGCCCATAAATAAAATGTTCACCAACGAACAAATACACAATTTTGCTCGGTTCGGTTTTGTAAACGCGTCTGATGTCACATTTTTTTAAAATAAATAATAAGAATGAATGTGTACCTGAATTGCTCACCGTGGTCACAGAGAGGAACATCTTTGGTTTACTGCCGAGTACGTTACACACAAAAAACGCAAAAGTAAAAGACATAATTTAAAGATATAAAAATATGAAAATGTACAATGAAGAAGCTCACTCTCATACTGTAACAATACGGCTGCCGCTCAGATCTTTTCCAATGGAATCCCTATCAGGGAAGTTTAAATATTCCTTTCACTATCGAGACCATGACGTCTTTTTTTTTCTTCCCCCTCACTCGAATCGTCCGATTAAAGAGCCTCTCTGCAGAACTGTTATTTGCAGATCAGTGCCACCATGGGGCAAGTTCTCGCTGAGTTTTTTCGTTAACTAACTACAAGCTGCAATCTCTCACACTCACACTGTACGTAATCTTCTCTTTAACCCCTTTCCCCCCTAAACTCTCCGCTCTCTGGTTTGTCCTATATCTCCAAACACGGACGACATGTTGTGAACCCCCCCCCCCCCCCCCCCCCTTTGAAAACTTAATTTTCCTGCTCTGACATTTTTCCAAAAGATAAATTTCCTATAGCCTGTATTTTCATGGTGAAGTGCTCGGAGATGGCTCTACCTGCAGGCTGTTAAATTAGCGCCATATAATTGACAGATTAAACGCTTATTGATTGCTGAGATCCGGACGATGGAGACAGAGGATACTCTTGTCCTTGCATTTTACACTGTCCTCTGCTCGTGAGGAAGCAATAGCACACGCTAAGAAAGAAATAGATCCCTGGCTGAAAAAAAAAAAAAAATCCTGACTGGTGCTACATTTTGTGGGCCGAGGGTTTAACTTCTATCTAAGATTCATCGGGATTGTAACTTTTCCGGAGCAGCCACTTTAACACACCGGTACCAGAGATGAAATAGTATTGTGTTTGTGCAGTTCTTTTTGTCCTTTTGCTAACCAAACAGGGGCAGCGTTTGGGAGTCTCACAGGGCTTTAGGAGACAGGGATCGACACGCGGCAGCCTCAAGGTCAGAGTCTGCTGCTCCCCTGAAAGCCTCCAGCCACCGATAGACACGTCTTCCCTCCTGAGCCGTGCTGGAGCGAACACACCACAGAACATCTGTTCGCAAACAGCCCTGATGGAGCTGTACTGACACCGAACGCGCACTCGCCGCCCGCACCTCACCACCCAATTCCCCGGCCGGGGCCAGATGGCGGCCCGCGCAAGCCGCTCCCTCCTCTCCTCATCCAGGACAAATCGTGAGGAAGAATGGCCTGCAGGTACCGCCCCAGGCAGGCCTGTGCCACTCACCGCCGACCACCCTCTGGTGGCTTCCAATGTTCCCTCCTGTCAAAAGACAAATTGTCCAACAGACTGCTCTTTTATGAATTCACCCCGCGGTCCATTTCTCAAAAGAGGTTAAGGAAAATCCTTGGCCTGAGCTGCTCAACTTTGAGACAGAACTCTTGTTCTCTGAAAAGTTAAAGAGGCCTGGAGACGGAGCAAAGCGAGGAGTCCCGGAGCTACTGCTACTTTCCCCACAGCGGATGACGGTTAATCCAACACCTCGCTGCCGTCCGCTGTGCTTGACCTCTGACTTATGTGCACCGCTGCCATCACAAATAGGAACCAAGGTGAGGAAGACGAGAGAGCATATTTTATTTGGGGGGGGGGGGGGGGGGGGGGGGGGGGTGTAATTTACCGTCAGCTTAAAACAGCAAAGCTTATTACTGGAAAATAGAGACACAGACTATTCCCATCTCCTGGCGAGTGTTTATTTAGTGTCAGTCTGGAAAAGCTAAAATTTGAACAGGATAAACACAAATGACTGAGGTTAACCACCAACACTGCTTCGGTTTCTTCCACTGTGCGATAGCGCACACACACACACACACACACACTGACATAGACATCAATCATCAACCGAAATCATCTCATCATCATGAAACCCAGTCGCTCTGTTCTGTGATTCAGCAGCTGCCGATATGCTCTCTCTCTCTCTCTCTCTCTCTCTCTCTCTCTCTCTCTCTCTCTCTCTCTCTCTCTCTCTCTCTCTCTCTCTCTTTCTCTCTCTCTCTCTCTCTCTCTTTCTGGCTACTCTCATGTGTTTGTGGCTTGTTTTCTACGTGCCGGAGCTCACTGGGAGAGCGGGCTGGACTATTTCAGCTCCGCAGTCATCTTTTTTTAACACACACACACAGGTGACCCGGTTAGGGATGCCACCACAGATCACAGATAAGTGTGATTAATCTCCCCTGACAGTCTTATGGCACCTTTTACACAGCGTTTCATCTTGAGGCTGCACAGGAGAGATGTGTGGGAAACAATATATCTCTAATGACGGTAAGAATAACTGCAATATCTGCTCATTTAGGGCTATTTTTGGGGGGTTACCTCAGCTTTTGCTGCAGTTGTAGTTACCGCTAATATCCCTGCTGGATATTCTGAGAGAGCTGAGGATCAAATAGATGAGATGTTTTTTCATGGTGCAAATTGGGCTTTACATGTATGTACAACTGCTTGGGTGTTTACATTATGCAGGTTTTTAATAGGTCACAAGGTAGGTCAGAACGAGGAAAACCAGTAATGCTTTGTCATGCTGTCACAGTAGCATCCTGTATTCTCCTGACAGTTTGGTACAATTCAAAATAAACATTATCTTGCCTTCACTCTTCATTTATGGAACAGGAATCAGGCCTGGAAATACGCCTAACATTGTCATTGAAGCGTATCATAACCCGGCAACATCTCAGTGCTCAATGCAATGGTAATGCTACTACTAATACCAAGTACTTATAAGGTTTGTTCACCCAAAACATATTTCCCACTTACCCCTTGTGGTTTGTAGTTGTGGAGATAGTTCTCAGGGTTTTATTTGTTCAGATTGCTGAGATTATTGCTGGGAATGAATGGTAGTTAATGTGTGTTGCTTCAAAGCATCAAAAGATGACCCCCAAACAACAATGACCCGGTTAACTCTGGACCTGAACCTGAACAATCAATGAGAAAGTGTCCTTAGCAACAGGGACATTGTTTCTACAATGAACTCTCATTGGTGCATTAAGTCATTTTAAAAGCTTTTTGTGCCAAAAGCTAAATCCCTGCTTTATTAAAGTGGCGGCAGAAGTCTCAAAACGTTGCCAAATAAAACCGTTACTGTCTCTATATGTCCAGATAATACCAGGAGTAAATATGTCTTTTTATGGATGAGCTGAACTGAGCTGAGCTAGTTTGTCCTCATCCATTGCAACAATTGCGATTGTGGCGCTGAGCCAAAAAGACCATTCGTTCCTACTGAAAATATAAGGGTGACAAATAAGAGTTGGATTATTTAAAAAAGGTGCAGTAATTCCCTAAAACTGCTGGGCAGTGTAGTTTTTACCAAACCCCACTGAAGCAGGACTAAACAGTCCATTTAAAAACCTCACCACACTTATCCTTTAAGTCAGATTTTCTACACTGTACCTGTGTTAATATTGCTTACGACCATTTCTATACTGTTTTTACAGTTTATGATCCAAATTTTTTTTAACTAGAAAAAGGATGGAGGAGGATTAATGAGTTGAAGTTAAAGCAGAAATAAACTTCCAGTTTCCCTGTCTCAAAAAATGCACCGTGAATGAGTAATCTCAACATATTTATTAAACATGTCCATATCCTGACGGAAGCGTACACAAACATCTTGAGACGCCACCTTTGCCAAGATTACAATTCAAACGCTAAATCACTGGCGTATTGCTGGTGCGGAGATATTCAGATGACAACTTGCATATGTGGGGGAAAACCCAACATCAGCTGATTACATTCTGTGAATCATCTCAGCTGCGTTGCGTTCTGAGAATGTTTGTGAGCGAACGATACGAGGGAATCGACCCGTCAGCCATGTTCTGGCAACCGCATAATCAAATGTTGCCTCTACGCGTTCAAACACTTCTCTCTAAGCTCCATCCGGAGCACAGCCTCTTGACCCCTGCCAGCTGCCGGGAAACATTTGAACTAATATTTACAGCACTTAAGAAGTTCCATAAACATCAAATATCAAGGCCAGCACTGTCGGAGAACCTCCGAAGTGCTCTTAATGAGACGATGCGACTAAATACGGTCGGCTGTAGCTTCACTGGGATGACTCGCCGATTTTGGGACAGCCTCAAATCGACACACGAAGCCTTTCTTCTCTGCTGTTCAAGCATGTTTACAGTAAAACCAGGGCCCTCCAGACACGCCACGCAAGAGCACACTTGACCGTGCGACGCGCTCTCGGAAACTGAGGTAGAAAACATCTTGAACTGAGCCGGCCCCCACGGCGGAAGATCCCCACACCAAATTGCAGTGGTGTTATTCGTCGAGATTGCACTTAATTAAAGCCGTGCTTCATGGAAGAAGAGGTTTGGGGTATTTCTCAAAGCACTCACGAGCCTAATGGTGCAAAGAACTTCTTACCTGATGAGGGCATTCCTACCACAGGTATGTTGTCCCGACTGCCAGCGGCACTGCCGGGCCAAACAGCAATTTAGCACTCTACTTACAAGTGTTTACCCTGCACTTTGGCACTGCGACTTTTTTAATGCACCATGCTGTTTTTTTCTTTTTTTAATATTCAGCGTGTATTTACATTTAGAGGGTGAATTTGAACACTTGCAAATGGTACGACGGGCTCGTACGGCTTCAGCTTGAGCCCCTCCGGGGCCACAGTGTGAGCTCGTCCCTGCAGAGCTGTGGCTGGAGCCCACTCGCTGTCAAGAGTGGAGCCAGTTGGCGCTGCAGGGAGGGCAGGGATAAAGGGAGGGTGTGGGTTGGAGGGGCTGGAGGAGGACGAGGAGGAGGAGGGAAGGGGCTCCTTTGCCTTCAATCCCACATGATCTCACTGGTCCTGGAGAGTATATCAGGCAAAAGCAGTGTGATCATTAAATGCCCGTGCTGCAAATCTTTTTAATTATTCTCCTTCCTCCCTAGCCTTTTTAATGAGAGGAGTATCCACAGATAATGCGGGTAATTGGACAATGGGATTCACTCATTCAATTATTGACCACTGAATCTGCTCAAGAGTTGATGGGCAATTCTCATCGTCGGCTCTGGCTGCGGGGCTCAGCGTTCAGCATCCTGGTATAAAACCAAAGAATGCTCCTTCTGCTGGATTGTATGTCGCTTAAATACGTTTTTTTGGGCTCCATCCAAAAAGCTTATTACATTATAATTTGTTTGAACCTTGAAAAGGGTTAGATCTAAATACTGTGCGGCAGGCCTATCCATAAAATCTCGCTAAGTAACCTCTGGTATGCGACGCTGGCCTTTGCACTTAAACCACACATGCCACTTTCAGTGGGAGAAGCGTACGTTGAGTGACCGGCTTTTGTTTGAAATCCATTGAAATCGGAGATGAGAGTGTACTAGTGATATTAATGGCCTGCTCTGAATCTGGCGGAACAATCAAGCTGCATTCAGAGTGTCCACTGGAATGACATTATATGTTCACGATGAGAGGTGCGGGTCATGAAAGGAATAGCGCGATGTTATGGAAATTGTGCTTTTCTCGCTCTCTTTCTGAGGAATAGATGAGAGGATGGATCCCACTCCCATGTACGGGAAGCTACAGCCTGGAGAGGGTTAGCTTAGCTTAGCATACAGACTAGCGAAAATTCATCATCTGTGCTCCACATGTAATATAGTTTGTTTTTGGTTATTTCTATTGTAGCAAAATGGGAGAACAAAATGCGCAACCCTGTTGTACAATGACAGTAAATGACGACGATGTGGTTTTTCATTTGTGATGAGTATCATTCATGTTTGTTTACCACGGAGCTCATTTTCTGCAATAATCCAAAAATCCAACAGAAAACAATAGTGTTGGCTTATTGTCGAGTGAACCGGTGTGACGCTAACTTCGGGTTTGGCCGCCAAAAATGTATCATCCATGCAGAACTCTCTCCCTTTAAGTTGCCCGGTGACAGTGTAAAAGGAAATATATCTCAGCCAACTATCTCGTCTTTTGGGTTTTCTTTGCACACCACACAAACAGCTCTGATGTAGACCTACACAGTAACTTCTTTACACAGGCATTTATGGTTTAGTTGACATGGGAATAAAAGTAGCAAAGAGTAAACACTGTTTCCCTGCTTTAAAAAAAAAAAAAAGGCGACTACTTCCCCCTCATCTGGACCCCTGCTTAATGCTCAATTGAATAAAAAAAAAAAAGCCAGTCTCTGAATAAAGGACTCCTCCAGTTTGAGTGAATTTCATACCTGAAGGCAAAATCTACAAACCACGGCGAAAAAAACCCCCAGAGAGTGGGAGAATTCCCCCACTGATCATCCAATTTGGATGAAAGCAGTGTGTGTGTGTGTGGAATAGAACAGAAAAACAGGGAGAGGAAGGAGAAGGAAAAAAACCCCAGAATATCTCACAGGGATCCTCCATCACCCTGCTTCTTTGCAGCGGCCCACATTGATCCAGCACATTAATCACGAGCAGACAAACAGCATGTTGTGTCTGTTGGTAATTGTGACTCTCAACCATACTTAGCCTATAGCTACTCTCAACATGAGCTGATAAACCACTCTATTACTACAGCACAATGTAGGACACGTTCCGTCAATGGTAGCTGGAGAGCAAAGCGCTTCCTGCAGCAATATCACAAAAGGCAGTTTATCTGCGCTCAGTAATGGAATAAAACGCGTTCTACGGAGGAGGAGAAGCCAAAGATAGTTTTTCTCAGTGGCATTGCTCAATTAGAAGAAGCTGCTGGAAACATATTTTTACACCGGGAGGAAGAGGCTTTCCAGCATGACACCCGTGTCAAACCCTCCCCCCCCCCCACACACACACACACACACACACACACACACACACACACACACACACACCACACACACACACCTCGCTTGTGAAATTCACACCTCCAGCTAGAGTCATTATCATAATTGTTACCAAATACTGTAACTCCCAAGTTTTAATTGCAATGCCATTAATTTCCAATCTGAATGATTCCCTTGCACAGACAATTTCATTTCCAAATTGACATACCCACTCAAATGATTTCATATAAACACACTGATAAAAAATAATAACATCTCAAGGGCCAAATTGCAAGAAAGAGAGAGAGGGGGGGGGGGGGTGGGGGGGGAGGATGATTTCAATATGGTTTAGAGGCAGGGAAACTGTATCAAGAACTAGTCACGGTTACTCCTCCAAGGCTTTAAAACAAATATGCCCTTCAACTGATGCGTTATCGTCGTCTCCGCACTGCAAATAAACTCTGCCTTGCCTCATTTCTTTTCAAGATAAAAGACCAGTCGTTTGGGCATAATGGTCAGGGCCGACAAAATGAAATAATAAACCATTCATTAAATCAAGCACACAAGTGGTAACTTTTCTAATAAAAGATTCTGAAAGTTTAATTAATAGCAGTCGTTAGCGCTCGTTTTAGAACTTATCGATTTAAACATAACAATATGTTAAAATAATGTATCCTGCAACTGTCATCGCCCTGCCTCGGCGGGGGCCTTCTGCTCGCACCGCATTGTAATCAACAGATTGTTAGACATGCATTTTCTGGGCCAGTGACAAAGCCTGACGTATGGGGTCGAAGGGAGCGCTCGCAATCCATCCACTGCGGCAATTTATTATCTTATTTTAATTGTATACACAAACATTGAGGTGATTTAGGTGACACGGTGGAAAGATGAAATCCGTTTATATTAAAAGGGTTGCTCACCCCTGGAGCCCGCTGCCAGCAACACCTTTCAATGACTGCTTTTAACAACATGGTTATTGTTTTATTGATCAGGGTTTTATTGCAGATTTGACACCCATGTTATGTGTTAATCGAAGCGCACATAATTTCTTGACACATATTTTACGAGATTATGACTGCAATTAATTTAATAACTATTATTTTTGCGGTGATTTCAGTCTTAACGAGGTTTGTGGGAGAGTGCTTCCATTCGTCTTGGCCGTGTTGTCACTCATGCACTCTCCGGCGCGGTGGGGCAGTGCGTGACCTTAATGGAAGCCGCGGAAATGGCCAATCGAGCTATAGAGTCCGCACTCCCCGGCTCGTCGCGGAGCCACCTTCTTTTGTTCTAGGAAGTGATATCACTATTAAGGAAGCCATTCATAGCCATATAATTCCTCCTTTCTACACTTAAACGCTCTGAGCTTATGGGAAAATTATACAACTCAGCCTTTTGCTCAAAAGTACTTTGAGGATGTGTCATTTTTCAGGCAGTGTACATTTAACCTGGGAGGGGGAAAAAAAAAAAAATAACCATTTTCTGCAGAGTGAAGAAGGATTAATATCTTTTCTTAAAACACAAATTATGCAACATTGCCTTCACACACGGTAAATCAGGAAAACATGGGACGCCTGCTGACGGTTCAAGCAGGACAGAGGGACAGGGGACATAACAGCGTGTCAAGCCGGGATGAAGCTCACACATCGATAAAGGCAGACACGGAACGAGGGGGGGGGGGGGGGGGGGGCACTGTTGGTCAATAGCCTCCATCTGTGTCCCCTCTCATCTCTGAGAAGAGCACATCTGCTGAACGCGGCACAATTTATCTATCAGAAGAATTATTAATTAATAGTTCATCTCGTCCTGTATAATTGAGGACAGATCTGGAACGCCATTAGCCGTGATAATAAAGAGAGCGATACCTCCCGCCCACCTGAGCACACTGGGAAAAGCCTCCGCCGCTCCGGTTCTTTGTGGCCTTGTCAGCAAATGTATTCTTTTGCACTGAGCAGTAGTTAACAACTTATAGGTTTGTCAAACCAATTTCATTCTTTTTTAAATCTTCATAGCAATTATCTTTTTGCATAATCAGTTTCAAGACCTTGGGGGTCTACTGGGTCTTGTAACGTCTTTAAAATAATTGTTCAGATAGTAATTTGAAGTTTTGTGGAAATTGCTTAATAATCAGATCCCAAAGTCAATATTTGGCTGAGGAACTAAGTTGTAGATGGAGAAGACTTCATGGGGCTCCGACAGAAAAGAGGACCAGCTAAAAATAAAATGACATCAGAAGTTGGCGCCGGCTCAACATAAAAGCGTGCTTGTGCGCTCGGATGTGCGTTCACATTACACTGTGGCCCGTGTGTGTGTGTGTGTGTGTGTGTGTGTGTGTGTGTGTGTGTGTGTGTGCGTGACAGGGAGCTGTGCTGCACAGGTGCACATCCAGGTTGCCGGAGACAATGTGCAGATAAAGTAGACCCATTTGGTTTTAATTTTCCATTTTTAAAATGCCATCAAAAGAAACACAAAGTCAGAAAGATATCATTGGGAATAAAGCTATATTATCATGAAATATTAACAGCTGTTGTGGACCTAACACAGCGGTTATCTACTTTGAGCATTTGAAAGATATCCAACTTAAAAGGGGGAGGGGGGGGGGGGGCACACAGATTTTATGTTTGTCCCAATTACCCTTGTAATGAGATGTATCCGAGTCTGTAGTAATGACAGTAATGAGAAAGATAAAATGACAATGTGTAAAAACAGAGCCGGCATATCAATGACTAGCCAGACAGGAGCTCTCCGTCTGATGCAGGCCTGCGCTGGGACAAAGGGAGCACAAGATCCACCATCCCCAACAGCAAGGACAAATAAAAGAAAATACAGGTCTGACACGGTGCTCCCCTTGACTCCTAAAGTATATATGAATCACTACCCTTATTATCACTCTGACACAGCAAGGAGCTTCGCTTTATGAATGCTACTTAAGGAGCATCTCATAATGTGCACTGACTAAACCCAATCATAATCCGTCTTGCCCAAGAACAACAAGACAATGCTTTACAGAAAAACGTCTGATGTCATATCATCATTACACTAATAGCAAAAAGCCCGGGCTACTCTTAGCCCCACCCAATTAGTCATTTTAAACTGCTTATTGGTGAGAAAGCGTCAATGATCAATTCAAGCATTTAGCCCGTGGAGCAGGGCTGGAGTCAGTGCCAACATTGATTATCTGAAGGAGCAAATTGGTCCGTAATAATGGGTATTTCTCACGATGCCTGTGTGAAGCCGCGAGGCCGTTCATTTTGTGCAAATAGTTTCAGCATAAAGAGCAAAGTAAAGCTCAGGTATATCTATTATTACGCAAGTTATTCGTCTTGTGCCACTTAATACTCCAAATATTACACATATTTAGGATGCGTGTAATCATCTTGAATGTAATACTTTTGGGAAATAACAGTTGTCCTTTCAGGCGTAATTTTCTGCATTTGCTCATTGTTGGATGTGTTAGTTAGCCATGCCAACTCAGAGTCGATGTGTCAACTTCTTCTGCTGCCTCCAAGTGGCAGAACTAATTCCGCTTCATGGAATCTATTAATTTCATCCGACACTGAAATAAGGCTGAGTAACAAACCTCTCTCGTTTGTTATTGTTGACTGACCTAAACGTGTCAGTACAGGCTGTTCTCATAGCTATGATGCACTATCATTGGTATAATCATTTGGTCTGTAAGCCACGTCATCATGAGCCACGGGGCAGGTGACGTAGTACAAAGCGACTACGTCTGTGCAGGGAGGATGGGTGGGTCAGGAAACACCAGACTTTCACCCAGGAGACCGTTGTTTATGTCCTGTGTGAAAATTTGGTCTTAGCACACATTATAAAGGAAAGAAAAATAGTAAAAAAAAAATCTTGTATAGCTCCTTGTGTGAACATTTAACAGCTTCTTTTGTTCTAGAAAAAACTTCTGAATTTCTAGATAATACATATAAATATCTAATAACTGTTATTTGTTTTTTGTATCAGTACCAAAACCTTCGGTAACATCGACACAAAAGATACCCAGCCCTACTGTAAACGGATCACCTATAAGTCATACTGCTACTATAGAGCCATGCCACGCTAGCTTATTTACAATATAATAAAGAATATTCTAATTATATTATAAGTTACGAATGTAACAAAGCTCATTACTCAAAAGATTTAACCGGACACTTTTTTTAGAGTTTGATCATTGTTGACACCCAGTGTGATACAATAGGACCCCAGACATTAACAAACCCTCTCAGCTATGCAAATTAAATACAGAATATTGACTGTGTAAAATGAAATAGATTGCCTGAAACCAGTATAGGAGCTCTGAAATCAGAGCAATACAGCCTAAATGTTAATAGAAAAAAAAAAAATCTATTTAGCCTTGAATAACTTCAAGGCTTTTTACGAACACCCCATGGATCATCGGGGTGTCCCAGGTGGGACTGTTGCCTTAGGAAATACTCACTTCCTCCACTGTGGAGAGAATCCCCAGTTGGTTTAAGTCATATACTGTTAGACGCCAAAGAATCCAATTTACCCCATTCCCATACTTCTTTGATTTCCTTTGCTTTGTAAGGTCATTTATCTGCAATCTTAATTTGGAAACTGTGATTTCTTCCCTTTGTGACAAGCCCTCCCTCCCCCTGCCTCAGCTGTCATGAAGGTAGGCAGGTGTCCTTAAAGATGTTGAAAACATTGAATATAACATGACATCTTCAATTAGAGCAGAATTATGTTGAAAAGGAATTATTGTGTTCTTAATGGGTTGAGCAGAAGCACTCCCCAGAGCACACAAGGTGAGCTCTGCTGCAGCACTTTAAGTGGATCAGAACAAACTGCTCCGCGGCAAAGTCTGTGGTAGTTAATGCAGACCGCGATTAACTGCTGAAACGTATACTCCAGGAGATCTCGCCAAATGTGTTCCACCGAAGTAGAGCAGTCGGTCCATCCGGAAGGGATTCGTTGATTTCATATTTCATCCCCTCTCATGGCCGGCTCAGTTTCTCAGAGGTGATTTTTCAGGATTATCGCCTAATCCTGTCAGGAAATAGCCATCGGAGGCAATTCCCGTCTCTTTTTCCTAAACATTTACCACAAGCTTGATGTGAAAACAGATGGTTTTAGTCAGGTAACGCAAAGAATCCCTGGAAATGTTATCCAGAAAGAATTTTTTTATATCAACTTTAGACCATTGATGATCAAAACTGAGACATTAGACGATCAGTTGAGCACAATAAACATCTATTTGATGACTGACATTTACTTTCTAATGTATTGAATATGTCTTAATATCATCAGTTTGTTTTTATTGAAAATAATGCAAAAATATTGGGAAAATCTTCAGGTAACGTTGTCTAAACAGATGTCCAGAGTTTTATAATTAGAAATATGTAATGTACTTATGAAGTGATTATTATTATGATTTAGTAATAACTGTAGTCTCGTTATTTAACATATATCAAATACTCCAAATGTTTGTTTCCCCACGCCTCAAACGTTAGACTTGCCTTTTATCTGTCCGAGGACAATGACATCTGAAGTCGGTCCACCAGGGTTAACCGTTGTAAAAGGAGACAGTGAATATGACATCAAGAGTCGTCTTCTCTTTGTCTTCGCCAGCCTCAAGGTGACATGGGAGTCTGCTCTCATCACCACAGCCAACCATGACACTTATTCTCTGTGGAACTCATTAAGGGGCAAAGGGGGACCTCTGCACCGGCAGCATGTTCAACAAACGAAGACATTTTACTAAAACCAGAAAAAAAAAAGAGAAAAAAAAAAGAGTCACAATTTCCATTTAGTTCCACGAGACACCTGCCACAACCACACACACACACACACACACACACACACACACACACACACACACACACACACACGCACGGAGTAAATGTTAAGCTGTCCTTCCAAGGTGATCCGGACAAGGCAGCATGAGAGGAACAATACTTCCTGTAAGACTTTCGCTCGGTTGAATAGTGGAAGTTTCAGGTGGGAGACATATTGGGTGTTCTTGAGGCATGTGTGTGAATACAAGTTGAACATTTAATGTCAAATGGCCAATTTCAGCAGAAGAAAATACTATTAATACCGTATTAATGGTAGCTGTGAAATGTTTTCAATCATTTTAAATGAAAATTATGTCAGATGTGGCTGTTTAACATTTCCTTCAACCTTTAAGAATACGACCCAAAAATGTATCTTTCTGTTCCCAGCTGATTATTTGCTTTAGCGTGACGCTACATGCTAACACTTTAGCATTATGTTGATCAGACTGCTAGCATTAGCGCAAGTATTCTTTACCAATAAAGCTGCTAATAATTGCAAAACATGAAACATTGTAGAATACAGTATTTTAATTCAATATAGCTGATGTTATTTTTATTCTTTTTCAAAGTTTTGCACAAAATGTTAGTTGTATAAACTAAACAAGCAACTTGCTGGAAGTTCAAAACGTTACGCTATATTATATTGAAAAATGAATGAGGAAAGATTTACCTAAAACTGCCACATTTGTCCTTAAAATATACAGTTTTTTTAAACATAGGAGATGCTAACATGTTAGCTTTGAGCAGTATATAGTGAGGACACATGCAGGATGTTTGAATGCATACAAATGACTTAACTTGATTTATGTGCATTACCAAGATTAAGGGATTGCTTTACTGTAATTATGGCATTTCTGGGGATCACATTGACCTAACTTTAACCTAAACCACAGAGTTTTATGATAGTCCCATTGTCCCAAAGGAGCTGTGGTAGCCTTGAGGCTAACTGGAAATGTTGTTGGCATTTTCATGTGAATGACTTTATAAGTCCTCGCAAACGCAAGCTATATTTCTTACTGCATATATCTAGTATAGTCCTCAAATATTTTGTGGCCACGCTGGTTTTCACTCAGAACTTTCACCTTCTGACTTTTGTAGCACATAAGGGATACACATGCAAAGAGGAATCCAAAATCCGATGACCCAGCACCGCTAATGCAGTACTCTGCCACGGTGTGGTTCTAACCAAATGATCATCGGTTAATACTTGTGGTCGCTCCACTCATCGAGTGGCGCAAGATCCCAAAGAATCGGTAAATTCCTCGCTAAGGGAAATGAATGTGGAGAAGCTGGAGCTGGATGTGTAGCTGTTTACAACTGTAAATAATGGAAGTGGACTGTAAGTGCAGCGAAGGGGGTCAGAAAGCTGTCACTGAGACGTAGTGTAATGTGTACCTGAACTTGATCTCAGGCTGTCACTTCACTCTACATTAGGGAAAGCTCTAATGGGGTGGAGTGTCAGCCGCTGTGACTTTTCTGCAGACGGCGGATCGTTCCGCAGAGAGCACATTTCCACGGGCGCCAAATTAACCGCGCAACCCGCTGAACCTCCCCCGACGGCGTGATTGACGTTGACCAATGACACGAAGAAAAAAGAAAAAAAAACCTGCCGCGTCAGGGAGAGACGACAAGACCGCAGAGTGGGAACACGGTGTTGTCGCGTCGCCACTTTGAGGAGCACAAGACCACGATCTTGGTCTGTCTTTTCTCCCTCGCGTTGTATCGCCGTCACGCCATGAAGAAAATGAAAAAGAGGAGGAGGAGGAGGAAAGAAAGAGCTAGAAACTCTCTTCTCTTCAGGAGTTATGTTTGCACTGAGTGCAGCATAGTGGGAGCTCGGTAGACAAATACTCTCACATCTTAATTTTTCAATTAGCATGGCTCTTGTTCTCTAAACATATGCAAACACAGCGGGGCGTCTATTAAAATGCAACTCTAGCGTTGAGCCTAATTAGAGTAAATTGGTTGGCTTGTATTCGGAGAAATTTGAATGCAGCTCGCTACCCGTGTTTCACCGCGTGTTTCGCCCCAACAAACAAACTGGCACTGGCTGCCTCATGCATATGTTCAGCACAATCACAGCCTTGAGGGAGTGAAACCTTGAGTGTGTGTGCACGAGTGAGTGCGCATCTAAATGTGCACCGTGTTGCCTTTTCTTTACAATAATCGGAATCTGACAAATATGTTTAATATACTCTGGAAAACAGGGACTTTTCCATCTCCCATACATATTATCCCATGTCATCGCATTACTATAACATCACAAAATGTCTTTATAGTGTGTCCTGATTTCTTAATAATACATTTGTGTAGGGAATTGCAGTTTTAATGTGAAATTTCCTTTTATTATGTGATGATCTGCACTTGCCCTTGGCTTCATTATCACTTCATAGAGGGAAATGTCTCAGACTAATAAAATGTTGCTGACTTTGTCCTGGCGATGTTGTGATAGGAGCGGATCTACAGTGTTTTTGCCAACGTCATTGGAACATTGGAGAGGCTTACAGTAAAGCAGGCAGCAGGCCAAATGGACCCTGTGCAATGTAAAGGATAATTTGTCCTGGATGCTCTCCGCTTAGCCGGGGTAAACAGCTGCCTCCACAGCCAGCCAGGACGGAGAAGACTATGTCGCAGCCCGTTGCCTGAGAACCCAATCCCGAGAGCAGACGGGCGCATGAAGCCACGGAGCCGTGGTTTACTCCGCGTTTGACGCTAACTCCCGTTGGCCTCGGCTGTGCGCAGACACACATTTTTGGCTCGAGATAATCAGGTTTGTCATAAGAGGTGCATTTTTTATTTGTGATGCAATGGACCAGATGGCAGATGAAATGACTCTGAGAGCCGACGTGAAAGACAAAGGGAGAGTAAACACTGGCGAGGAGAGCTCCGCGTGGGTGAGAGGAGGTAAGTTAATGGGACTCAAAAGCTGAGCATCAGCATTGAGTCATGGTGTTTCTTGTAAATCTCCGTTGTGATAACGCGCAGAGACGTCGGGGTCGTCCCTCCTGTTCCTGGTGCGGAAGCAATTTTCCCAGGTCTTCTTACTGCTTGTGTTGTGCGGGATACTTGAGAAAGAATTTTTTTTTTTTTGAAAGTTGCACAATTTCCCCAGCAAATCACATGTTTTGCAGCGATGAAACGAATGGATTTTTGTCAGGCGCTTGCTTACATACGCTCGTTAGATTGTGTGGATGTTTTCTGTTCCGTGGTTCTGATGTGCTGCAAATCCAAGTGTGAGTTTTGATTTAAAATATGAAGTGAAATCAGATCCGATAACCGTGGTGTCTAATGAGTGAGCGTGGCTCAGGGAAACACTGGAACAAAACCTAAAAAAAAAAAAAAAAAAAAGCTTAGTATGCCTGCAGGCCTTATTTCTCTATCAGCTAATGGTCATGGGCACGGACCAGCTGCACTTCTTACTTAATTCATTTGATAACCCGAGGAGCATCACGTGGCCTCTCAGCTCAAACATACGTGCAGACGGCACTGAATTGATTCAAACACTGACCCCTGCCTTCATCACTGAGAAATGACAAAAATTCCAATGAGAGGTAAAAGGAAAACCTCAAGCTGACGAAAAGGTGAAAACACACGAGACTAATTTTGAACTTTGTTATCTCGTACGTATTAGAAAACAGCTAATAAAATCGCAAAAAAAACCAAAAAACGGCCAATACAGACGTGAGCAACGTCCATTTTTGTATCTCTCTTTCAACAATTTAGGCAAGACAAATACAGCTTATTCGACTTTCAAAAATGTGTCCAGAGTGTGAATAAATCATCGGGCATTAAATGTTAAATAAAAACAGAGAAAGGGACGTTGAATAATTCATTTTGAATAGGTGGTGAAAAAGTAAACAGTCTGCAGCCGGCGCATTAATTCATTAATATCTACTTTAATCAAATTTTAACAAACAGATCTACTCCTGCACACTAATATTTCACAGCCTAACTTTGGCTAAATTTGTCTCTTCAGGAACGGAATGTACGGTTTGTGGTGTGAACGGTGTAGCTTTTATATATTCACTAAGTACGTATAACAGACGTACTTCTCATCAGCTGTTTCAGAAGCTATAGCACTGCTGAGGTGCTGGACCTCACGTTTAGACACATCATGAGGCTTCACTTCACTTCCACTGAGCGGCGTCTACAGTGTGTGGTGTCTATTAGTGTAAGCCTGTTCTCAAAGATCAGGAGGTAATGGACAGTTGTCAATCAATAATTTCCAAGCAATAAATCTTCCTTACTGATTCTGAAACTTCTAAGAGTATCCCCTCCTACTTAGGCCAGTTTGCAGGGTAAACAAATTAGGACTGAAATTCTTAGTCAACTGACGCTCAACTCGATTTTGACGACTAATCTATTATTTTATATATTTCGACAAATTTGTAAAAACTTGAGTTTCTCCACAAAGAAATATGCAAATGAGCAACTTTAAATGTTGTGCTTACCAGAAATGTGTTCATCAATCGTTCAGAATGAAAACGCTACGTAAAGAGGAGGTTCAGCTACGTTGCTCAGAATATACAAGCAGGCAGGAATGTAGCGGAAATACATAATCACTGCCTCACAACACCACGAATGAGAGAAACTGAAATCTGTAATCTTTAATTGGAATGTGTCTATACATTTTTTTAAAAGCTTCACGTCTGGCCGAACATTGCCCCTTAGCTCTGATATAAGCACAACATACTAATGAGGCTTGTTGTGATCTATTAAGTATTGTGTCGTAGTGTATCAAATTGTATATTATATCGTTTTGTATAATTTTTAGTTTTTTAGTTAAGTTTAGTTCTATTGTTTTGCATTGAACTTGTCATTTGCAAGTGCCTTCATCTTTTTGTGTATGTATGTTTCCTGTCGTATTATATTGTGTTGTGTCGCATAGTGTCGTATTGTATTGTGTTGTGTCGTGTCATGTTGTATCTTGTCGTATCATGTTGTATCTTATTGTGTCATGTTGTATCTTGTCGTATCGTGTCTTGTTGTGTCGTATCGTATCGTGTCGTATTATGTTGTATGTTGTCGTGTTGTATTATGTCGTGTCGTATCGTGTCGTATCGTGTCGTATCGTGTAGTATTGTGTTGTATCTTGTCGTGTCGTATCGTGTAGTATTGTGTTGTATCTTGTCGTGTTGTATCATGTAGTATCGTGTTGTATCTTGTCGTGTTGTATCATGTAGTATCGTGTTGTATCTTGTCGTGTTGTATCATGTAGTATCGTGTTGTATCTTGTCGTGTCGTGTAGTATTGTGTTGTATCTTGTCGTGTCGTGACGTATCGTATCGTTTTGTTGTGTCGTATTATGTTGTATCTTGTCGTGTCGTGTAGTATTGTGTTGTATCTTGTCGTGTCGTATCGTGTAGTATTGTGTTGTATCTTGTCGTGTTGTATCATGTAGTATCGTGTTGTATCTTGTCGTGTTGTATCATGTAGTATCGTGTTGTATCTTGTCGTGTCGTGTAGTATTGTGTTGTATCTTGTCGTGTCGTGACGTATCGTATCGTTTTGTTGTGTCGTATTATGTTGTATCTTGTCGTGTCGTGTAGTATTGTGTTGTATCTTGTCGTGTCGTGTAGTATTGTGTTGTATCTTGTCGTGTCGTGTAGTATTGTGTTGTATCTTGTCGTGTCGTGTAGTATTGTGTTGTATCTTGTCGTGTCGTGTAGTATCGTGTTGTATCTTGTCGTGTCGTGTAGTATTGTGTTGTATCTTGTCGTGTCGTGTAGTATTGTGTTGTATCTTGTCGTGTCGTGTAGTATCGTGTTGTATCTTGTCGTGTCGTGTAGTATTGTGTTGTATCTTGTCGTGTCGTGTAGTATTGTGTTGTATCTTGTCGTGTCGTGTAGTATTGTGTTGTATCTTGTCGTGTCGTGACGTATCGTATCGTTTTGTTGTGTCGTATTATGTTGTATCTTGTCGTGTCGTGACGTATCGTATCGTTTTGTTGTGTCGTATTATGTTGTATGTTGTCGTGTCGTATCGTGTAGTATTGTTTTGTGTTGTATCTTGTCGTATCGTATTATGTCGTGTCGTATCGTGTAGTACCGTGTAGTATTGTGTTGTATCTTGTCGTATCGTGTCGTGTTGTATCGTATCGTATCGTATGCTGTCTTGTTGCATTGTGTTGTATCTTGTCGTATCGTGTCGTGTCGTATCGTATCGTATCGTATCGTATGCTGTCTTGTTGCATTGTCTTGCATCATGGTGTTTCGTATCGTATTTATCACATTATATGGTCGTGTCGTATCGTACCCTGTTGTTTCATATTGTATCACCTCCTATTGTCTTGTGTCGTATCATATTGTAACGTTTAGTTGATGATCTAAACTTCAAATCAAAGTGAAAATCTGACCAGATAAACCAGTGCATTGCATCAGCCTTTAGACCTCTGCGCTCTTTCTGGCAGTGTAGTGCTTATATTTTCAATCAAATTGTACCTGATGTTTCTTTAATTATTTAACATTTGTTTTCTTGGACAGAAAGGATGCAAAGCGAGGCTAAAGTCAGCGACTGGAGGCTCGGTGCCTCTGCAGACACTGAGACTGGGGAGACTGGTAGAGACACAGACACTCAGCAGCCGAGAGAGTGTGGCAGCTCTTCCTCCCCTCTGTTCTCTTTGAAAACGTACCTGAGGAGGTCTTCCTCCACCACAGACTCTCTGTCTTCTACTCAGCAGAGCAACATGGGAGGTCAGTGACGCCAGCACTTCCTCACGCCCATCTGACGCCCTCACACACAGCCGCTGACATGATCAACGGAACAAATCTTGCGTCGAGTCCTCGGTAAAACTGTGATGGAATGAACTTTTTCATCCAAACATAGCTTTGATGAAATAAACGATGACTAATATGCAGAATAATAACGCCACAGACAGAATAGAAAATCTGACAAATTGCAAGCTGTATGCCTCACCATGCTTTGAGAATGCTTAAATACAGTCCATATAATCAATTATGAAAATGTGTGAATAATTTAGAAACTGAAACTACAGCAAAAAAAGATAAAGACTAATGCAAAAAAAAAAAGAAAAAGCGCCCAACAAAGTAGACTCGCTACTATAGATGCAGCAGCATAAGTGATGACACCAAAGACTGTTTATGTTCTCATGCATTTTTATCAAATTAAATATTAAATTAAGGAAAGTATTA
This sequence comes from Cebidichthys violaceus, assembly GCF_023349555.1. NCBI lineage: Eukaryota > Metazoa > Chordata > Actinopteri > Perciformes > Stichaeidae > Cebidichthys > Cebidichthys violaceus. The sequence continues at coordinate 215,947 of NW_027176297.1, forward strand.
TACATCAAAGAATTAGTTTCTTTCCAAGAAATGAGAAAACATTTGTCAATATCATATCTGTGCATTAAATATGGAGTTGGAGTTGCAATGTGGTTAGTCTAGCTTAGCATAAAAGGTGGACACGGGGGGGAAACAGCCTGGCTCCTTTAAAAGTTCAGAAATACATCTACCTACCACTAAAAAGTTCACCGATTAATACTCTGCTGGTTTATCGATACAGAGTCAAATCACTATTTATTGACAAACAACTTAGTGCACGCTTATCTTAATACAAATTTAGCATATTCTCATATTTGGGTTGAAGCTAATTTGGGTAATTTACTTGCAGATAGCGCCACCGTGTGGCCATTTCTAAATCACTCATTACTTGTTTTAACGCAAACCGCGACAGAATTTCGTCTGATCGTCAGAAACATTTGCTACATATCATGTGCCAATTACCCTGAAAAAGGTTAACGGCAGTTTGCCAATAGGTGGTGCTACAGTCGCATTGTGAATTTAAATCGCAAAATATTCTTAAAATAAATTACTACTATAATTATTGTAATTATAACTTGAAATTTAGCATAATTCATCCTCATACAAATCCCTCATAATCGCACAAAATATATTCTATATATTTTCTTTTGCCAGCTGTAGTTTGATCGTGCAGATAAAAAATAAAAATGTATAGAATAGTGCAGCCTTGTAGGAGGAGCCGCTTCACTAAAGTCTTTGCAACACAAGCCATACGGACTTTCCCCCGACATGTCGTCGGTGAGTAACTGTTCATGGTCAGTGTCATTTGATGATCTCATGCTTCATAGCACCCACGGGGGCACCATTTGGCAAAGGCTGCTGGGAAGACACACAGCACATTGTTTCGCTGCAACCACAGGGCAACTTAGAAATGCTCCTGGCAACGTATACAGCAGAGACTTCAGGTAATTGATTATATCTCCAAACAGCTTTCTTGCTTGTCTGTCTCTGTGAGGGATCAAGGCATGATTTCCTAAATTATGCATGTGTAAAGGAAGCAAAGGCTTTTAAAATGTTAGAGGTACAAGTGAAGAGCACCTCGGATGATTTACGTCCCAAGATATGGTTTAAACACAATTCATCACACATCATCTCAAATAGGTCATTGCAAACGTGTGAAGAGGAGAGGCCCCTATTTCTATTTTGAAGACAAACAAAAGCTACAATATTTATTGAAACCATATTTTTCCAATGTCCCATACCTGACTGTGTGTGTCTCCCTCAGTTGACTGTGCAGGAATTGTCCTGAACTGTCTCTTCTGCCGGTTCTACGACATGATCGTCATGCTACGCGGCTCCTGCGAGAGAGTCGCCAATCACTGCTTTCCCAACTACAAACAAGTCGTCAGCGCAATGGAGTCCACGCCCGGCAGCAACGATGACTCCTGGGACTGCGGCCTGTTCAGTTCCTGTCACGACGCAGGCGACTGCCTGGAGTTGGCTATGGAGATGTCTGAATTATGCTATCACTAGATCACCGATCACGATAAGAAACTGGTTGGATAATCAAAAGATCGGACTGTTCACCATGTGTGAAGTGGAGGATTTCTAAGACAATCAAATTGAAGCTGTAACATGCACCATTTGTGATATTAAAATACCAATAAATGTATACATTACCCATCTGTGTATGCATGTGACCTTGTGTTTATATGTCTCCTGAATGAAATAGACCCCAAAGTCAGTATTCTTAAAGAATGGGTCGTTGATAACTGATCCGCATCCCAAACTGCCCCCTTGTAAATAAACATTTCTTCATCTCTGACCTCGTTCTTGGTTGTTACACATCGTGACTGCAACGATCGCCGTCTTATGCTGTAGATGCTGAATGAATGAATGCCTTAACAGCGAGGACTAATGGAGTGTCTTGAATTTCAAATCGTACACCACCGACTCACCATGCAGCGAGGGAGCACCGTCCTCGCAAACAATGCACTGGCCTAGAGGCCTGCGCTGCTCTGTTGATGCACTCGCTGACACACCAACAAGCACTCCAGCTTCGACATGATAGTCTTTCTGAAGGATGGAGCAAAAAAAAAAAAGAATTCTTGAAGCCTGTCCCCTGTTGAGCCTGCCTATTTCAGATCAAGTGCCACTGGAAACACAGGAGGCTGTTGGATATGGCATTTGTAGGACACTCGTCCTTGCCGCTCCCCTCGACCTCTCTTCTCAAAGACAGTGCTCTCAAGTGGTAGATCACTGTTTGGATCACTTCAGTCTGAAATATGTCCTTGTCACATAATGGGAAATGGACACAGGAGCCCGGCTGCTATGTCGCTGGGAGAACAGCACACAGGACAACATTGTACTTAAGCGTCATTTGTTTCCCAGAGAGGTCAGCGTGAGAGCCGAGGCGCACAACACCGAGTTACTGGATCATCTTCCATTACCAAACATTTGTTTTCTGCCATTACATGTAAAGACCGCGAGAGTAACCTCGCTCTACAAACAAGGAGGTTATTATTGTGCGGTTGTACAGGAGCGCTGCCGTCTCCTGTTGTCATGGCTATACAGCGGGATAATGGCGAAAGCATGTTGTACGGATCTGATCTGCACGGGGAATTTGATAATCCACCATTACGCGTAAAGCAGATATTCCGTGGTCCATCATTTCAGCTCTGTAGCTCAGAAATAGTTTATTCTTGAGTGAACTATTAGTGTACACACTCACTGGGCCCTAGAGAGTCAATGGAAGAAAGGGTTGTGTTATCGGCATCAGCGCTGCTTCACTTTTGATTTCCCTGTAATTCTGAGGCCTTAATTATCTATTTACCCAATAGCATGTAGCATGTCAGATCTGTTAACAATGTGTGCGTTTTCGTGAAGAACGTTCATGCCAGTGTCGTATCGAAATCAATTTGCGGAAGCTAGAAAGTTGCTGCAGATATTGAAGGTTATCTGTCACAATAAATATATGTCCTTGGGGGGGGGGGGTGTTGTACTCACAGCTGGGAATTCATGAATATGACATGTATGGCTTTTTTTAATTAAAGGTCCAGTGTGTAGCAGCAATAAGTATGTTTTCATTAGTGTATAATCACCAGAAGCTTGTTTTCGTTACCTTAGAATGAGCTGCGTCTATCCACATGGGGAGCGGGTTCACTGCCGTGTTTCTACGGTGGGTTCACGTTTATTATTTATTATAACAAGGGAGAAGTTTCAGTTGGTCGCAATGTGCTACCTTTCCACTAGATGCCACTAAATCCTACACACTGGCCCTTCAACATTAGGAAATCAAAAATGTGTATTCTTGTGCAACTATAAAATTGTTATATGTATATATATATATATATATATATATATATTGTATAATGTTTAAAATGGAACAATAACTACCAAATTATTGACAAAGAGCTTGTTGTCACTTAAACATATTAAGCTAGCATACTCTTAATCATGTGAACTTGTTCAGGGCGTTAAGCTCAAGTAGAACCCTGTATAATTAGCTCAACAGGTAAATATATATTGGCAAACGATACCAGTAAACATCATGTGCTCACTAATGACAGTCGGTGCAACGATCACCACTTGTTTGTAATGTCAGGCTTCAAAAAGAAGCAAAATGCTCCATTGCATCAAACCTCTGTAGTCTCAAAACATCTGCAAAGCTCCTGTCAGTGAAACACAACCTATACAGTCTAAATAAAAACCAACATATTGTGAGCTTCAAAAAGCTGTTATTTGCCGCAGGGCTGACATTCACTGTCAGTGGACAAGGACACACAACCTGTTATGAGAAACACAAAACCCAGAATCTTCTGGTACTTTGACAGTACTGTTTGTTCCCCAGTATTATTACATTTAAGAAAGTCTCCAATCCAAGATGTCTGTAACTAACTGTTGAACATGTTAGATCTGTGATAGCATGAGAAATGGATTCTCTTTGTTTGATAAAATGTTCAGTTTCCACCACTGACAGCAGCACGTGTAGGATTAAAGGTAAACAATGGTCTTAATTATGCGACATTACTTTTCTTCATAACTGTGTCCTGTATGCTCAAGTGGTAACCATGAATATGTGTATATATTTTAACATTCTGATGACATGACATATAAGTAAATATTATCTTTTTACTAGCATGTGCAGAATGTTCTAATAGAGGATGAAAGTTGTTTGTATTCAAACCAGGCCGGAGCAGCTGCAGAGATAAAAAAAAAACCAAATCCTCCGTCTCATAATTACAAAACTTTGATCAGTTGTGTTGAAAGTTTCAGTTTAGTCACACACCACAAACAGGGATCGGTCTGTATTCATCAGGAAATGCTCAGCAACTCTGAGCTGAGGCCGTTTCAGCTTTTGTTATTTTATGAAAACCAGATTTAAACATTTTGTTCAAACTCTCTTGGAATCAGTTGCTCTTAAAGGGGAAATCTAAGGGTTTAGATACAAACATGATATATATTTATATGTCTCTACTGAAGAACTGTTCTAGATGGAATCAGTCCTCTTGCAGTGTTCGGCTCTAAACTGTGACTAGACCTCCTGAAAGCTGCACAGAAGCTCAGACACGACTGCACAGACCACAAAAAAAAAAAAAAAATGTAGATACTGCACATGCTGTGCAAAATTGTACGTTGCGGGTTACATCTACAGGGAACACCGCTTGCGACCAATTTTCTCATTACCTGCTGCAGCACAATTACAAAGCTGAGTGCTCGAGCTGATACTGCTCCATAAAACCTATCGGGGGTCCTTTGTGGTTTTTCGAACATAAAGTGCGTCTGCATAAACAGATGCCAGTTTTAAAGCGAAAACATCTGCACGTCTTAAACTCGCTGGATCTCTTTCAAATTACCTGATGGCGTTTTTTTTTTTTTTTTAGTTTTTTTTAATAACGTCTAAATGGCCTGTCTTTCACTGGCCCGGGCTCAGATGCGGCCCCATCACGGGCCGGGGCGGATGTGGACAAGGTCAGGTGGTTTTCACTGCCGCACAACACCCGCGTGCACCTTAACGGCTGCTCGGCGGATAGCGTTAAGCCATTAGCTTGTGCGCTAGTTTGCGGCTTAACTCAAAACACTTGTGCAGAGGGTCAAAAGAGAAACTGTAATACTGAAATGATTAGATGTGTTGTTGCTGGCGAGCACACTTCAAAACGCTGCTCCTCCGCCGTGTTGTGTTTGGTGACACAAGACTCGCATTAACAAAGTGATCTAATCGCGCGCCGCTTCGCCGTGTTTACATGCATCTCTGCTCGCTAATCGGATATGAGGTTTCTTCAGAGTTCAGGCCCTGATCGCTTCATTAGTGTGAGGCTGCTCTTCCTTCACAGCACACAGCACTAATTCCGTCTCCCTTCAGACACAGCGCTGCAGCCCAGAGTGGCCTCCCGAGGAAGCAGCCCCATTAAATATTAATGCCATGTGTTTAGAGAATTTTTATTTCAAACAGCGGGTTTGTCAGCATCTTACGTAGCGTTCCTCAAGATTAAGTCCATGTGGAAAATGGGGTCCCGAAGCTTCGCGTAAGCATTGCGCCTTCAGAATAATTTACGCCTGTTTTTTTTCTAATGGTCTTTCTGTGTTAATATTGCCAACATTTTCAACGTGATTTTTCCTTAAGCAAATGGAGCATTTCTAAGTGGCTGAGAGTAGCGCTCTCTGTACCTTTGCAGCGCGCAATGTAGCTGTCACAAGGTGAAGACTGTTTGGGTGCATTCAGCTCCACGTCACTTCAAATATGTGTTTCTCGTAAGCCCCGATTTGGAGTCTCACCCAACACTGTCAGAGCCAAAATGACATTTATCTGTTATAATTATGACATTAGAAGACAGTAACCATTACAAAACACACAGTCAACTCCATGCCATTTACATTCATTGCTGGACTACCACGCTACATCAGCGGGATATGTCTAAATTTATTAAAAATCTATCAAGAAAATTGTCATTCGTCCTAATTTTTTTGTCATTTTGTTCTATTGTCCTAGTTTACATGCCAATTTCACAATTAGCCCCTCAAATGAACCTGACCTCACTCTCATATAGGGAAGTGGTGTGTGTGAGCATCATCCTCAATTAGGTCAGGGGCGTTATAATAGTACAGTGGAAAACGAACACTCCCCACAACATCCTCCAGGAATTGCGGCTGACACCACTGACTCTCTTGAATCTATATTTGGGCCACGCGCGTGGATGTGTGTCACCCAAGACTACCCGCCTAATCTCCGCTCGAAAAAAAGTAAAGTGAGTTGTGTGCCCATGGGCGGAGACTGTCAACGCACAAAGGGAGCTCCCAGCAGGCACCGCAAAAAAAAAAAAAAAAAAAACAGGCCTTGGGCGGGTTTTTATGATACCTTTCAATCAGCGGATGATTCCCAGCTGAAATGACAGGTGATTTGACTCAGCCTCCAATTAATGACCTAATTTTAACAATTAAGAGCAGAGGAGGAAGGGGGAAAACCCCAGGAAAAAGACAGCATGCAGGGCCGGCGGGGGAGATTTTTTGATGCCTTGATAGGACAAGGCGATCTCGCTGGGTCGAACGTGACCGGAGCCCATCGCCTCGGCTCAGGTGACGTCTCTCCCTCCTTTAACCGAGCGGCGTCCTGCAGCGAGAGCACACATTGGTGGACGACGGAGGTGGGTGTGGCTCGGATAGGGTGGAAGGGGTGACAAGAGGGTGGCATGGGGATGATGGAGTGCATCAAGCTGTGTGTGCCCCCTCCCCTTCCACCCTCTTCTGCCAGCACCCCCCACAGCAGAGAGGAAATTAAAGAGCTGTGTAGCAGGAGGAGAGGAGGGGAGGAGGGTGGTGATTTAGAGCGTGGCGCAGGGGGATGGGGACCCGGCGCATTGGAGTTAATTACTGAATAATGAGGAACAATTTATTGTGTTCTTGTTAGAGACATCAAATTGAATGCTGAATGCTTCCTATAGAGAAGAGCGGGCCTCCCTCACTCCTTGTGCATCGGTTAAGATGTGGAGTTTAACTCGGAGTCGTTAAAGGGTCCCCCCCCCACGCCTTGCTTTTCCTCACCTTATAAAGTGGGGGGTGTTGTAGGTCTTCCGGGCTGATGATGAGGGTACTTATCACATCAACCTTACGTCCACTCTCCCCCAGGCCCTCTGTGTTCAAACCTAATGAGAGCTACACTGACTCAGGATAAGCTGTAACTGACCCCCGACTACACCTGGGCAGCTCTCCATTCGCTCAGTTCATTTACAGGGATAACGGTGGCAGATTTAACGCTCAACATTCATACAAATTTCTGAACCAATGGCTTCTTGATTTTAGACAAAGGAAGAGAAAAGAGGGTTTATTATTCTATAGCAGGAAACAGTTGATTTTACTGCCGATGAAAACTGTCGCTGGCAGACTTTAGTGAGCTAGCTAATAACTGTAAGCTAAGGAAAACCCCTGAGTTGTTTGAAAATGCAGTAACTGGCTGACCTTTTAATGTTTCCGGTTTACTTGATGCTAAAAAGATGATGCTAAAGCTACATGTGTAGCGGACCCCAGCCGGACAATGGTGAAGCGAACTGATGTTTCCTGAGGCCTTGTTTATGCTCAACCTTCATCCTTATTTTGATTAACACAAATTTACCTTTTTCTCCTTCACAACCAATCTCCACAAAACACCGTAAGAGCTACGGAACAGATAAAACATAAATGAGCTCTTACGAGATTAAACATTCCTTAAATTACATTTAAATATACATGGGAGCATTAATTAAACATTTTCTCTCATATATACTTTTCAAAAGCACATGTAAAAACCAAAATCTAGCATTATCTTAAAATTACAGCTTGGTCATTTAGCTATCCCTGTTAAGCTAACATTAGCATCTAGTTGAAACAGTAATACATCAAACACACAATAAACACCCAATACCTTGTTCTCGTTCCAGCTTGGTGCTTAACCGTTAATTAATAAACTCTTATTGCAGAGGAATTATATCTTATAACACTTTTCTTTTCGTCTGCACCGTCAATTATCTTACTTATCCAAATCCGAAGTCAAGTTACTATACTCTGACGAGATTTGGATCTGCTTCCGGTTTCGCCAGAAGGACTTAAAAAGGGCACTTACAAAATAAAAGCTAGCAGGAAGTGATAAACTTAGGTAACAAAGGAAAAGGTTTGTAGAAAATATTCACCTTACTAACAGAATCTCTTAAGAGTCATTTACAACATGTCCTAGGCATGCAATCAACCCCATGACCATGCAGACAATGATCCATGTAGAAGACATGGACATCTTATTCCATTTCAACATAAACCTGTTTGGCTGCTTAATATAAACTGGTTCACATTTTCACACAATTAATAATACCCTGGAAGAGCTTTTAGGAGGAGGATTAACCATTGTGTTTGGCAAACGTAACTATATCTCGGGTAATGTTGGCCGTGGTTGCTGGAGTGTTAACATCCCCAAATCATATAAAGAGCATGCAGGACGAAGCTGCTAGTGTTAAACTCATGCTAAAGGCTAAACTCTGATAGAATAGCTTTCCCTGGCTCAGCGAGGACTATACTACACAGTGGATATGCTGGTTGTAAACTGGGCCTTTTCTGTTTAAGTAACCTGTGGCACCACAAAATTACGTAGTCCTATAACAATATGCCAATTCTTGGCCTTGGGAGTGATCCTGGGTTATACTTACAGCGATAACAAGCTAGTTAGCTGGTCATGCTAACGACTGCAGCTCATGTTGCAGCAGATAAAGATAGATAGATGTATACTTTATTCATCCCCAAGGGAAAACATTTTTGTAGCGGCAGCAAACAAAGTTACACAGTTAAATAAAAATATTAAGTATGGAAAATGCACACTATATACAATACAATAAAATAACAGTGCACAACCTATTAAATAAACCCATTCTTTCCACTTCAGCTTCTGTGTTTTTGATTTTCTGCTCTTGCTACAGCCCTATGCTGGCTACCTCGGCGAGTGGGGAAATTCCAAACTTGACAGGCCTGATGTGATTTATTTTGGTTGACTATTTGGACAAAAGGTGATAAGATCAGGGTTAAGCAAAAAGGAATAAAAAATAAAAAAAATAATTCACCATTCCACTGGTATAAATCATCCAACTGCAAAGTCATTCTTACTCCAAAGACACTTTCACTGTGTCAACCTCAGAGCATGCTCACAACCGCTATGAAACCCACATGCCTACAGTACAGATTACTCATGCAAGGGACAGTTCTTTAAGAATGCTTTCATGCTGCAGGAATTTCCTGCCAATAATTCTTTCATCGTCACTGTAAACATAACACTTCCGCTATGATATTTACTGCGCTCCTTGTGAAAGAGTGCCTTGAGTATAACTTCATTTATCTGGCAGGAAAGCAGAAAAAAAAAAAGGAACACAGAACGCAACTTGACTTTATTCTCCACCAGAAAAAGACCAACTCTCTCCTCTCCAAACAGCAAAGTGTCAGACTTGCTATCAGTCCTTAGCCGAGTGTGAAGTATCCCAACTCTTTGATGTGTTAAATATGAAATCTGACCATAGAACAAAGCAGCTGTCAGCAACCAGCACGTGTCAAAAGCAATCCACGCCAATTACTATTGAGTTTCTGTCGTGCATGCATCTGCTGTGCAGACGCTGAGGTGTGTTACAGTATCGCAGTGCTAACAAAGACTTCAGACAGTCTTCAAAAATAAACATCACAAGCTTCACTTGTCTTCATCAAAAGGGCTGATGATGATCCTCTGCAAATAGGTTCTTTGCAGATGATGTCGCACATCTTTCCTGATGGAGGGCAGGCAACTGGAGGCAGGTTCAATACTGCAGTAATAATGCCTATGGTTTATGCTGTTCACGGCTGTTCCAACTGATCAAATCTGGAAAAAAACAATGACTACTTCTGAGTCCAGGAAATAGTTGTACACAAAGATGAGAAGTACAAAAACTCACAGAGAAACAGCAACAGAAATAGATAAAAAATCTGAAGTCTGAAGGAGCGGAGTCATTTTTGCGAACTGCATAGCTAGCTAAAACTGACAAAAAACACAGACCATGGTGGTACACCAGATGAAGACGTACAAGAGTCGAGAGGCTTACAGCTATTTCGTGGGCGGTTGGGTCTACCGCCTCTGAACCAAAGTAGCATTGAACGACTGCGGTCTTGTTTTTGCCCGGATAGCTAGCATCGCTAAAAACAAATATCCCGGTAAATAGCTAGCGTTGACTAACTAGCTAGCTAGCTAAAACTGCCAAACACTACCTACAGAACAAACACCACAGGGTGATAATATCCCAGATGTGTCTGGCTATGTTTCCGGCAATATCACCACCATGGTCTGTGTTTTTTGTCTTTGTTTTTGTCATTTCTTTTGTGCAGGAGAAAGCTAGTTAGCTATCTACCGGGAGTTTTGTTTTTAGCGATGGTAGCTATCCGGGCAAAAACAAGATGGCCGTTGTTCAACGCTACTTTGGTTCCGAGGTCGCGGATCCAACTGCTCACAAAATAGCTGTTAGCCTTTAGACTCTTGTACGCCTCCACCTGGCAAACCGTGTAGTAGGAGGTCTGGAGGACGAGGTAATTTGTCATGTCAATCGCCTCCACATCGGGCAAATCAACAAAAAGTATTGGGATCCAATATCTATTGCGATCACTGCAGGTTCAACCAAACCTTTTATGTATTCACTTTGCTTCATTTCCAATTTGCGCCTCCCATCTGAATTTCGCACCTCTCAACAGTCACGTGATCGCAAACAAGCTATACAGTCCCAGATGCACCTTTTGTCCGGGCGGGAAAAGCTTCGTCGATCTGCCCCGACACTGCACTGTGACCTACAGAATACGACTTTAACTTTGTCAAAGGCCCCCCCCCCAGCATTAACAGCAACACAATCACTGGATCACAAATCACACACTGTAAGTTATGAGAGTTGCATGCTGTGTCTCTGGTGACATTGAGAGGGGGGGATGCGAGAAGGTGCTTGCCGAGTGTGTAGCCATGCTGTGTTGCCCAAATAGATAGGTTCCATCTGAGAGCGACGCAGCCTTCGGAGTGATCCCGCTAGACAGATGAGTGCTACTTGAATGTTAATGAGGGCTCCTTTAGACACGCATAAATTAAATGATTAGATGTCTGCAATCATGCAAGGTCCTTAGGTGTCCCCTATTTATTGCATTTGAAATGCAGCGGCCCTTTATTTACGACGCGTCTCCCCCGCACAGGCTTCGCCACCTGAGCAGCCCAACGCTTTCAAAAGACGAGTTTTTTAATGACCCGCAAATGAATCACTCTGGCAGAATCGTAAGAGAAGCGGAGCCCTCCCCCCTTTCTTTTTTTTTTTTGTTGAAAACAAAAAAAAAAGGAGGGGGAAATTGTGCCATCCACTGAAAAAGCTCGCAGGTGTCTGGAATGAAAGCCGAGCTATGCGGGGTGGGGGGGGGGGGAATGCAGTGAAACATATTTGTTTCAGAGATGCTGCTCAGTGAAAGATACTCTGTCGAGCCTCGGAGAGGGCCTCGGAGGACGGCTCGGTCTCCGATGGCAGCCACCTAACAATGAATCTTCCTCCTCCCCGGGTTCACACGCTCTTCATTGTCGTTTTTCTAGTTGCAACAACAGCTATTTTCATCTTCATGATTGCATTAATTACAGCATAACTCACGTCTCTCGGCTCCAGTAGTGCTTTCCCCGTAGAGAACAGCGTGTCAGGGCTCCAACAAAGGAAGGCAACAGTACATATACTCAGTTGGCACTTCATTAATCAACATACGAAATCAGAGCGGCTTGACACTTATCTAGGCTTCACAATGACTCTACGACTGTATTGTGTTTTCTTTAAATGATGTTCATTCCGTTCTATTCTGAAGGTTTTAATGAGGTTTTGGGCTGCATTCTCATTGTTGGAATGATCAGAAGAGATGCAGCCACATGTGTCCAAATAGCTCAGTATGGAGACATAAAGCTTCATGATGGACAGGCAGAAAGTGACTGCTTTTCTATTGAATCATCATCATGCACATTTTAAAGACTTCTCAGGGTCCCAAGAGAAGACCCTTAGGTGCACTGGCAGCAATAATGAGAAGCACCTAAGTAACAGTGATCCACTCTCGGGCCAAAGTGAGGACTTTTTTTGTGTTTTTGTGTTGAGAGGGAGAAGAGAAATTTCTCTTAAGATTCTCGCCTTTCTATCCCCCCTCTCTATTTATTAGGGTAATGAATTTCCGACTGCAGTGCCAGTTCCACTGAGCCTGCTTCTCGGCCTAATTCTCTGTAACATTTCCTCATTGCCGCTGGGGAACATTATATGAAGGCAGGGCTTACAATACCATCAATATGCCCAAGACGACAATCGGACGTCTCATAGATATTAATGGAAGTGCAAATTAAATCAAAGTTGGAGTGCAGCTATCGGGGCTATGATCAATGCCTTTTGCACAGTCAGATTTAATATGGGGTTTGTAATTTGAGTATCCAAACAAAATGTGCATCTTAATGGAAAAGATGAAAGTAATCCCACATGGGGAGGAAATAACACATTAGCTGCATTGTAATTAGAGAACTCGGAGTGCAATGTTTCCCCGGCTCAGTATTAACGGTGAATAAAAGCCTGATACATTTACAACGTGGATACAGGGTGTGGACATTTGGATTGTTTTTTGGACACCTCTTGAGATGTCATAGGAGGCATCTTTGAAAATAAAACCAATCATAATCATGTTTGGTAAAAGCATGAGTATCATATCTCATACAAACAGTGAAATAAAGGGAGGGAAGAAAAGATAATGCAGCAGGAACACATCTGTGTTATTGCAGTCACGGCAAATAATGAAAGAAAAACACATCAGGTATGTTTTGATTTAATTATTACAAATCCTGCATTTTAAAGCCAAGAAACTAGAAGGGAACACAACTAAAGTATGTTGAAAAAAAGTTCTTAATAAAGCCTGATTGTGCAAGTCACCTCACAGGCATTCAAAGGGAATACGATATAGCCTAATAATGCAGCTTGACAAAGTCCTCACACTTGTATTTATTGGCAATCCATCCGAGTACACACAGCAGCCAGTTAACGTGACCCCATGTGAAGGCAGCACGTAGCATGAGGAGAGCAAACAGCAAAACAGCTTTTTCAATGAATAACACATGAGATAACAAACATCGGTAGACAATGATCCAGTGCCTTCAGCGAGTCAAGTGCAACACACGTACACACACACGCACACACAATCACATGAGAACACAAAAGGCTTATCTAACTTGATGCAACCTCTCATGATCACAATGAAACAGCAGTCAATAGTTGGTGCTTTTGCACGGAGAATTAACTTAAATAAATAGACGTGAACTTTGAATTCATTTGTTTTGCCTTTGTTTGTGATTTCAGTCTTGGAAGAACAATTAGAGTTGGGTTAAATTTTTTTTGGGGGGGGGGGGGGGGGGGGCTGAGAGTTACATGGGAAGATAAATATCAGTGTTTTGTCTCTACGTCAAAGATGAAGCTGGTTCAAGCACCTAGTTAGCTTAGCTTAGCAGTAAGACTGCTAAGCTAAGTAAAACAGTAAGACTGGAAGATTGTTTAAGCACCATCCACCTAGTCAAATTCCTTGTATGTTGCACATACAAGGAATTTGACTAGGTGGATGGTGCTTAAACAATCAACGCAGTGCATAATACATGATTTAAAAATAAAAACATTGAAATTTACAATAAAATATAAAAATATGTATTAAAACAAGAATATTATTAAAGTGGTGAAATAATAGGGAAAAGAGTGCAAGGGTGCAGATATAAACTTCGTAAATATGAGAACAAGTTGTCCTCAAAAGAGTATAATGTTCTAGTCGGACCACAATATCATGCTTGGCATCGCTAGAAACTATAAATTCCGAGCTTTCTAATGTACCTGAACGCACCTCGCCTCACAACACACAGGGGTCGCTGTCGACGTGGAAACGAGGGCGTGGAACATAAATCTATGTTCTTGTGAATGTATTTCAACAATGAGTATGTCATTACGGCAAATTATAGTTACTCACATGTCTGCAAAGATTATATCCACCAGAAGACACAGATATGCTGGGATAGGAGCAGGCGAAAACCGCGGTGTTGACAAGTGAAATCAATGCGGAAGTGGCTTGATCTTGCATTCTCTCTTCTGACCACCAGGGGGCGACTCCTCTGTTTGCAAAAAGAAGTCCGATTGTATAGTCTATGTATAAGCCTATGAGAATTTTAAATGAAAAGTAGAGTTTATGGTCTCAATCGCTAGTTTCAAGTCTTCTTCAAAACAGTTCAATTAGTAAATTATGGTCCAATTTAGATTAAAATAAACCTTAAAGCAGGGTATCCTTTCAGGCGGGTTACCTTGTGATTGACAGGTCGCTACCGTTACCAGTGCCGTGTATGGTGAATCTACGTCACTCCTTAGCACTCCAAATATGGTCACTTCCGTTCATTGGTTAAACAAAAAAAAAGTTCAAAATCCAAGATGGCGACGGCCGAAATGCCGACGTTGAGGCTTCAAAAACGGCAGTTAACATACCAATGGGTGCCATCACGACGACTATGTCCACTTCTTATATACAGGAGTCAGACGCCATGTTGGCTGAAACTATTGTAGCTGGCTCCTAGTAGCCACTAGATGGCGACAGACAAACTAGCTTATTGTCTTAGTCTCATACATATGAATTTGTGGATACATCATAGAGCACTGTGGGCCTTTGCATTCTCAATTAATCTGTCTGTATAGCATGGAGCTCTTGCATTTTAGTGTATTTCCACCAAATTTATAGTTCCAGTTGGAATCATAGCGTAGTAGAAGACATTCGGTTGTGTCATTACCTTTGGTATCTTGATTTTTATGGGGATATTGCCTCTGAAATTGAGATTTTATACTGAGTGAGAATAAGAATCTTATTGTTTCCTTCATTGCGTCTCCATTTCCTCTGGAATGGTAATATAGTTTAGTTTGCTTACAACTCATTCCCAGTCCTTAGCTTCTTACCTTTCAAAGGAGACCAGATAAATGCAGATAAGCCTTATGGCTGAGGAGCTATTCGTTTTTTTTCCCAAGTTTGAGTTTTGTTTTGAAGCAAAATAACGATCACATTTTCCATGAGGTAATTAGTCAAATTGAATCATTATGGGCCATTGAGTTAGACATTCACACAGCACCACCAGCCCTTATTAGAAGATAAACGTTGACATTGTCCTCTTGCTGTTGCACAGTCCCACCTCAAGATGATAGCATCAGGAGGCTCAACTCAATTTATAAGGGGGTAACATTTCATCCTCAAACATCTAACTGAGTGGGTATGTAACGGGACGCCATAATCCATCAATAAAAGTGTATTGATATTGTCAAATGTTAATATGTCATCCATAAACCCCTGGGTCCTCTTGTCACCGGGACACAGCCTGCTCAGCAACACACATTGCCTCATCGTGTTGTCCGCCATCGACCCGGGTCTCCCTCTGCTGTAAAATGTTGCTTGCCGTGACAGAGCCGAGCATTAATCAAAGTTGATTTCAAGTGTGAGGGCGCAAGAACCCTTTTTTTTTTTTTCTTTTTTTTCCTGCCGGAGAACTGTTTAGCACAACAGCGCTTTGTACAACAGGGTCCCGCTCAGCAGTGTAATGGTAGCAAAAGGAGGTCATAAATAATGGATTCAAGATCACTTACACTTCATGAAGCAGGCCACTGTACGGCATTCGAGGGGCTATCACATTTTGCTGCTGAAATTATAGATACGGTCCTTTTAGCTGCAATTGTAAAGAAAAACAAGGCCTCCAAGTGGGCTGTGAAAGACTTTAATATGGAGCAAAACATGACAGCGAAAAACAACAGTTTAGCCGCTGAATGATGACTGTGAAAAGTGGACTGTGGGTAAAAGCTGCTTTTGGTCTCAACTGTGTGTTTTTTGCATCCCTTCTGGTAGACTCGTGGATGCAACAATCCCCTTTATTTGCAGCAACTGTCAAAACGAATGAAAAACCCCTTCAGGCTGTTAACTGGGATCTATTTGTCTTCGGTAAAGATTTGGTCCGTAGATGCAAATAGATTTTGTAATTTATCATTTGTAATTTATCATTTATAGTGTTACAGATTCATATTTGCACTTCATTGTCTCTAAAGGCTCCTCCAATCTCCTCTTGAAAAATTATTAGGATTACATTTTTAATGCATTTGAAATGCAACTGTCCACTATCAAACCACTTTTAATTGAAAACACAAGTATTTATTCAGCATTTCTTCGACTGTCTCACACTTTGAGCTGTTTGCACACTAGAATTGGAGAGGTGTGCTTATTTCATGTCACGCACGTAAGACAAGAGTTCACCGTTATTACCTTTAGATGATAGCAAATAATGTGATAACCTCTCGTTGTAACATTGTGTCCTTGTGTCAGTGCTGTGGCTGCCTGTCTTTATACTGCCCCTCAGTGGCAAGATAGGCGAATGGCCCAAAAAAAATAAAAATAAAAAAAGGACAATTTGCCTTTGTGCGAACACATTCTGCAAGACCTTGCATGCACACACTGCGGCAAACTTTGATATTTCGCCATTAAGTATGAGGATAAGAATCCCAATAATTTCTAATGTGCCAATGCAGCTGGAGATAAATAGCACGGAGCAGAGGAGATGATCAGATCTCACTCCATATCTTAATGGGATCCTCTCACACGCCATTCCCATTAATGACCAATCCCTCAATTATGTAAATCAGCGAACGGTCACTAACAGTGAGAAGTTGAAGTTGCTCACATAAACAGCAACAGTGTCACATTGCAGAGGGCGCTAATTGGCCGCTACTTTTCGTATAATTGCAGCGTCTGGGGCCACGTCCTCGGCCGACCTCTCTTTTAAGTATTGTTTTTCAGCGCACAAACAGTTAATGGAGCAATTAAGATGGCGCTCACAAGCACCACTTGTGGGGGACCATTTGACAAGAAAGAGCTGGAGAGAGGCGGACTGGGATGCTGTAAATCCTGCGCGTGGTACACAAGAGTCTTGGAGCAGAGGGAGCGGTGAGTCAAGGTGCGCGATACAACTCACCGGCATCCTTCTCCAATGGCGGTCATCAGTGAACCAATCATTCTGGTGTGATTTACAAGGTGTTGGTACCAACATATACTGTGTAACGGGCAGCAAACACTGCAGCTTATACGTTTCCATTGATCTGGTCAGTCAAAAAAATCCACTTAGAGTTCATGTACGCATGCAAAGAAGTCATGTTTTTGTGCGTCATAATACAAAATGACCATATCCTGAAACAGTGCTATGAAAACAAACTCAATAGACTTCTTCTTTCAGTGGCGTTTAAGACAACAGTAACAGTCACATGTATCACATTTGTTGTGTTTCAGCAGCATTTGAAGTATGAAATAACATCAAGATAACAGACAGCAAAAGTTGTGGCACATTTCAAGGCACAGTAACAGTTTTCCTTCTTTTTTTTTTCCATAGAGATTTTTTCAGAGATTTTTTGGTCTTTTCCATTGTGTGACAAGAAAACTGGCAGCTGTTGTCCCTCTTTGTAGGATTTAACATGATACAGTGTTCATGTGAGGACACACGTGGCAGCAAACTGAACCGATAAGAGAGGCGAAGACAACCATGGGACCTTATTCTGGAAAAAAAAGATATGTCTGGTAGTCAACGGCGAGAGACAAGTCATTGTTCGGTCCCTTTTGAATTGTGCCATGAAATACTCATATGATGTTTGTCAGATTAAAAGACACTTTTGCACGTCAAGAAAGTCTTATTTTGTTATTAAACTGTTGAAGTGTAAGTGACGTCTCTCGCTGAAGCTACAACGCCTGTGCGTTTGGTACCGGGTCGTACTCACACAAACGACGGGTCTTGTTCGTTCTTTTGCTTCCCGGCTGCTACAAAGAGTGGCTGGATAAAACACGTCAGGTAAGATAACAATACTTTTTTTTTTTTTGCAGGGACATAGCCAAGTTACCTAGCTAGTAAAGGCCATGCTGATGCTGAGAGATCACTGATCGGTTTCACGAAAATCGAATTGATACGACAAATCTAAGGTGTTCTTGTCAACTTGTCTTTCGTCATTATTTTCCGAAATAAGGTCCCATTTGGGGACACCGGAAGGGGCGGGACTTTGCCTCTCTACGCAGGACAAAAAGCTACCAGTTATCTCATCACACTACAAAACAGATTTTAACTCTCAAAAAGTTCAACAGATTTAAGCTAGGACTGATGTGAATGTATCAAAAGGAGATAATGTGAATGCCACCTATTTCGGAGACTAATCCCCAGGAGAGCAAAGAGGAAAAGAAAAAAACAACAACTTTTCATCTCTTCATCTACCCCCTTCTACCACAGACTTTGCCCACCGTCTATGACTAAGTTATGCCCTGTCATGTAGTCGGAGGCGTCAGATGCCAAGTAGACCACTGCAGCTTGCAGGTCTGTCACTTGAGCCAGTCTACCAGCAGGGATATCTGACAGCCAGCGCTGCACCAGAGGCCTCAGACTCTCCGAGTGGATGAGAGGGGTGTCAACAATCCCCCTGAAAAGAGAGACGGAGAAAGAGGATGGGAGGGGAGGAGATGGGGGGGGGGAGAGAGAGAAAAAACACAATGAAATCAGAAGGCATCACAGCTCGGAGCCAGGAGTGACAGCGTTGTTTCAGAGCCACCACTTTGGTGACAAAAATAAACCCAATTATCCTTCGAAGAAAGGGCATGGCATGGCATCTCTGATGGTGTTTACCGTGGGACTGCTGGCACATCTCAGGAAGAGCCCACGGGTGTGAGGGGGACTTCTGGCATAATTTGCTCAAGGCCTTTCGGTTAAGCACTTATTACGCGCGACTCATGATTGAAATGTGGTTCAGCGACTCTGATGTTGAGACAGTATTTATGTGGGATTTATAGGAAAACAGGCGTTTGTGTTTTGCGGTCGCACTGGTGTCGAATTCACCGATCCTCGCGACAAATCCAGTTCCCTCCGCTCTCCTACAATGGAAAGGTATCACAGGGCTCACGTTGGAATAAATATGTCAACACGCCCGCCTGCGCCTAATACGAGACGACTTCTGACTCCCTACACAATTGACGTGACAGTGACTAAAAGCCACGCGGCCCGAATCATTGTTCGTCGCATCCTGGCGCCTTGATATGGAATTCCTACATTTGGCTAAATTAGCACTTCCAAGGAGCGTGTGACACCTTGGTTAACATATTCCACCTCAATTATATTTCTCTTCAGCTGCCCTGTTATCTGGAACCTTTGCTGGCAATCAGAGGTACTGTTTTCCCTCAGCCAATTTTGTAGATAATGCAGCTTATCACCGCTGCGGCTAAAGTTGCCAATGGAATCGGGCTCCAGTCAACCTCGTGAGCGCTAATTGTGTCCCCCTTTTTCTTCTTCTTTTTTTTTTATGCATATTTACCGACTGTCACTTCAAAGAAATCAGCGGCCCATTGAGACGACCGGTTAGCGAGGGGGAGAGAGAGAATTGCTTCTGTGCAAATTAAAATTAGCAAACAAGCTGCTGATAAATAAAATGGGAGCGCAGGGGGGGGGGGGGGGGGGCTTTGTTCTGGGGCTGTGACTGGGCCTGGCTCGCCCAGTGCCACCGGACGGATTTGCTCAGGGACGGCTGGGGCTAAGGGATGCTCCACTTAACACACGCACACGCACACGCACACACACACACACACACACACACACACACACACACACACACACACACACACACACACGCAGCCCTTCCTGTGTTCTCCTCCTTTCTTCCCCCTCCTCTTGCTCAGCTTCACAGACAAATAGATACAAACAAGGCGCTATTGTTGCGCCGACACTCGGAGTGAGGTTGCAAATTTGATTCCCTAATTGAATAGAACAATTAGAGCAAGTGTTTGGTTTGATTCATCCCTCAAGACGTCATCTAATTAAGCGCGGATGCATTGTTTGAGGACTTAAATTAGTGCATCGTTTCTCAAATGGGGCTCTTCATATGAAAGCAAAACGCACTAATCGCCACTTTGCCTTGATGCAGCTCAATCCCTTGCAACACTCAAAAAAGGTGTTTTTTGGCACAAGAGAAGAAGAAGGCCGAGAATAGACGACACTCACGGTGAGATGCAGTTGACGCGCACTCCTCTGTCATTCCATTCGGTGCCCAGAGTCTGAGTCAGTTTGACCACTCCAGCCTTGGACGTGTTGTAGGAAAGCTGCTTCTGCGGATGGGGGACTGTGGAAAAAAGGAAAATCAGTTACCCTAAACGGACACAACACAGCGTTTTATAAAGATGACATTCATTAACAATGGTGTGCACTTTCACAATTCTCAGGTGGTCATTTAAAAAGACCTCTCATTTTTAGGAGTAATTTATTTATAACAGAGAGGGGAAAAAAAAAGAAAAAAAGAAGCTTTCTTGCAAAAGCTGACAACATATACATTTTATGTTGCAGCTCCTGCGGTTTCTTGTGGTTACCACATAAAAAGCTCTTCCATTAGCTGCTGGGGACTCTTGAGGACGAAGCCATGTAAAATTAATTGCTTGTAATGTCCAGTTATGCTGTGTTCTCGGCAACAAAAGACAGGGAGCCATTTGTTTGCCTTGACCATCACAGATGCTGCACACTGCATGGGATAACGGGACAGGGGCTCATTTTCCGCTGGTTGATTAATCATCGCAAGGAGGGCTCCAAGTTACATACAACTTTAGTAGTTAACCTCGTCACCCGCCGATCTGACTGCCAAATGGCTTCAGTGTGAGGCCGGGATGATAAATACCGGCCAGCTGCGGAGAGGCAGGGACCGGTCCTGGGGAGACAAAAAAAAAAAAGGCCGCAGCATCCCGCGTACATCGCTCGGATGAAGAAGGGGAGAAAAATGTGCGGGGTGGATATAAAAGTTGGGGGAGAAATGGGATGTAAAAAAAAAAAAAAAAAAAAAAAAATGGGTGGGGCAACAGCACCGTAGCTGAGAGAGCACGCTTTGAGTGGGATTGTGCAGAGTGTGGGCGAGATAGCGGAGGATGGGAAGGTTGGGCCGGGCTGGATAAGGGTAGGCTAGGACCTCAGAGGAGCAGGCGAGGAGGAGCGGAGCCCAGGGCTTACACGCAGATTGAAGGTGAAATCCGACTTATCAGGACAGGAAACACAGCTCAAAATGCCTAACAGCACTAATCCTCGCTCAAGACCTGATGATACGGCCCCAAAATACCATTCAGAAAATGCCTTCATCCTTTAAATAAACCTGCATTGATGTTTTTCGCACGTCTTAAAGAGCAGTAATCCCCAGAGAAGGGAAAAGGGAGGTAGAGGGAGAGCATTCTCCAAAGCCCTCTTTAACATTCACCCTGCTGCTTATTGCCCATTTCAAGTGGGAGAAAACATGCTCTCCATCAGGCACGCCTTTACATTTGAAATTCCTCCGGAGTTCAAATGATGCACTCTTTTCCCAGAATGGCGTGGCTGTTGTAATGTACGCTGCTGTGAAGCCGAGATCTGCGGGTAAGAGTCACACAATCCCTCTGTAAGGTCATCACGCAGCCGAGTGTGATCGTATCAACTTGGATATTTCCTGTCTGGGTGTCTTTGAGCTGCTGGCCGTTATTCAGATAAAAAAAAAAAAAAAAAAATGGTTGATGGTCGGGATTGTGTGTGTAGGGGGTGTTAGTGGGCGCACACACACACACACACACACACACACACACACACACACACACACACACACACACACACACACACACACACACACACACACACACACACACACACACACACACACACACACATTCTATTCAGCAGATGGACAAAAAGCTGTCATTGTGCATTTTAATTGGGCATTTACGGCTGCTTTTTTTTGGGCTTCCACTTGGCTAGAACAGGTCCCATCTGATTACACATTATGACAATATTATAACAGATGTCCAGACCAATAAAGTAAATTCCTGAAGGACTGTACGTAATGTGAGTAATTGATCATTTCTTTTAACGCCGGCCCTCTATTTACCAGCATGCCCCTGCAGTCGGGACCGGCGGCCCATATGGCGCGGCGGTTTACTGGCGATTTGACTATACTGCTGATGAAGTGTTGCTGTTCCTCTGGAGGAACCTGTTGGATAGGGGGGGGGGGGGGGGGGGACAGACATTATACGAGGCTTTTTGCTAGGGCTCTCACTAAACTCTGAAAGTGTCTTCCGCTGTTCAAACAAGGCTGCAGGCACAGGAACCCGCCCCTCCCAAGTTGGACCTCAGGTTGCCTTCCACATCCTCCAGACAGCTCCGCAGAGAGGGGATGTTTATTATGATGCAAAAGCGCCTCGCCGACACGCAATCACCGACACTTTCCTGCTACGCTTACCGTACGCGGGGCCGGATGCATCGCTATACAACAGTTTAACTGGGGTAAAAGTTGCAAAGGAGAAGAGCCGGTTAATCCTGTTTGAAAAGTATTGAATATATATCTTTTTTTTCCCCTTATTCCAACCACCGTAATGGTCCAAAGTCAGTTCTGACGACTTTATGTCTGAGGATAAAAACTATTTCATGTGATGTGTACTCTCTCACATAGCTCTGCACAGCACAAATGTATTTAACTCTCCCTTCCTCCCCTTCCTCCCCCTCCCCCTCCCCCCCCTTTCCTCCTCCCCCTCCTCCTCTCGACCCAACTCTCCACGCCAAATGGAGAGATTAAAAGCAGACATGGAGGGGCTCCAGAGAGAAGGTGGGGGAATAGAATCATCACTCACCTATTAGACTGGCCATGGAGGCTGTGTTGATAATCTTGCCGTATCCTTGCTTCAACATCACTCGACCTGCTGCCTAAGGCGAGGATTCGGGGGGGAAGAGGCACATTAAACACCTTATTATGGCACTGATATGCTGCCATAAGCCGGAGCATGGATCAACACAAAAACATGTAGTTTATCCTCAGACAGAAATAGTGGTTAAACAACATTTGGGTGGCAGGGCGTATTTTATATATGTATATATATATATAAAAATACACACACACACACACACACACACACACACACACACACACACACACACACACTCACACACACTTAGTTTAGGATTTATTTTAGTCACAACAGAGCAGCTAAAGCTGATTGGATCATAAGTAATTAGGTCATACTCCGACTAGTTCTGACAGAAACAAACGTAATCATTTTGGTTCTTTAGGCATTAGTTTCTCTCGCAAATTGATGGCAAATATAAACATATGAATATTTAGGATTGAAATTCAATCAAATTCTCCATTTTTTATTTTAAATACAGCATGCATAAATGTAATTGTGTAAATATGAAAACACATGGAGCTCTGTGGCCTTGCATCATTTGCACCTGCTGAGCAGTGTGTTGATGTCCAATGAAAAACATGCATCTCCAAAAAAAAAAAATTGGTGATTTTGACGTTTTTGGATAAAGCAAAAGGATTAATTGTTCCTTTGTGAGTTAAGAAAATTCTGCTGCTTCCAAAACTATAAATACCATTTAAAAACCTATTGTACTACAGAGAAGCACATTGTGTTTTTTCTCAACTTGTGGTTTAATAACTTTCTCATAACAAAGTTGATGTGATCTATAGAAAAACAAATGCCTCTATCTCACACACACACACACACACACACACACACACACACACACACACACACACACACACACACACACACACACTTTTCTACATCTGCTTCATATGTTGCTGTGTGTTAAAGACCAAAGTTAAGTCTGATTCTGCACAATTATTCCAGCATAAGCAAAAGATATCCTGAGTGTCTCATTGTTTTATTGAATTGCAACATCGAGCGTCGGTCCATAACATTCAAAAGCTCTTTTTAATAATACTATGATTTTTTTCTCATCTGTCTGATATTTGTTTGGTGCACATTTGCATCTAATTTTACAGCAGCATGTGACTTGCGTGAAGACACCATTTTAGGAGTTAACCCATGAAAATAAATGAAATGCAACAGGGAATGAAGCTGGTGATACACACCTGACAGCACATGAAAGTCCCCCTCAGGTTGACGTTGAAGGTTCGGTCCCACTCCTCCAGACTGGTGTCTTCACTGGCCGAGTTCATGTTGATGCCGGCGTTGTTGCAGGCGACGTGGATCGCCCCCCATTTGGAGACGATGCTGTCGATCATCCTCTGAACATCATCCGGTTTGCCAATGTCAGCTGTGATCGAGATGGCAATGATGCCTGTATCCAAAAACATGAAATACTGTTTACATCTTGTAGCATTACGCATGATACAAGCAGCTTCTATCCATGGACATTTAAGAGGTTCATTTTAGAAATTACAAGTTATGAAAAATACAATTTAAGATGGTTTTGCTTTATTTATTTTGTGCGTAGAACATGCCATTCTTAAAGAGGAAATTAAAAGGGGAAAAATGACACGTATATGGGTTCAGAGGAACATGTTTAACCTAACACATATTTTATGCTTTAGTATGCTGCCACCTGCTGGCCAAACTGGAGCACACTCACAGTTTATGACATTTGGCAAGTGAACAAACCCAGTTTGCGTGAATTCACGTCCTGATTGAAGATGTGCTGGTGTTCTACCAGTTATTGCTCGAGTGCTGAGAGGACCATTTGTCCATCTGTCGCTGCAGATGGACCGCTTTCACCAGTTTAACGTGAAAATAATTAGAATGACTCATTTAGACTCAGGAGTCTTGAGGTTGACAGTTTTCTACTTTCTGCATTCCTGTTTAGTTACATGTAAGACATTATGTAAATTATGACCAGATGTAGGATCTTTGAATGTGCATCATACACAACCGAATCTACACTAATAACTAAATGATTACAAGATACACTCCCTGATTTAGTTGTAGTGTCAATTACATCTAGAAGCAGAGAGCTGTGTCCATTTGCCACAAATCACGTTTTTGTTTTTGTTGATTAAAAAGTTTCTGAAATTCAAAACAAAAAAAAAGTATTTAAAATTTGAGAAAAGTACTTTTTTATTGTTAATTTAAGATTGTAAAAATTGCAATAACTTCAAAAGGGCACTGTGAGAAGTATGTTTTGAAAAATAATATTTCAATTACAGGAAAATTAAACTTCAAAAAGGAAGCTAAAGCTTAGTACTCATGTAGTTTTCTTTATGCAACGCTAGAAAAAGAGAACTACACAGTAGAATCCACACCAAATGAACTAGAGAGTATTTTACTGGGAGCAGACAACTTGCAAGTAGAGCTGTAACTTTAAGGACGTTAATTGATTAATCGATCTATTTTGATAGTTGATTAATTGTTTAGGTAATTTCTTTTTATGGCCAAAATGACAAATATTGTTGCTTTCCAACATTTTAAAAGTGAGAATGTTCCGCTTTTGCTTATCTTGAGAATGACCGTGAACGGAATATCTTTGAGCTTCAGGACTGAGAATCAATCATCATTATTTTATCATGTTTTACATATAAAGATTAATCAAGAAAACAATCAGCAGATTAAATACATTTAGTTGCGACCCTATTATTAGTTTCCTCAAATCAAGAAGTAAATGTGCGGTCATGCCAAAATGAGTGCAACTGTGTGACAAGTCTACTGAAAACCTTGACCCCATTGCAGGGCCTAGCGTGTTGTAAAGCCTCCGCTTAGTCTATGTGAAGAGAGTTACTGAGTCTAAAGAGCTGCAGCTCGTACTTAAAGGGAGCAGTGTGCAAGATTTAGTGGCATCTAGTGGTGAGGTTGTAGATTACCGAAGCCCCCTGAACTGAATGCCCCTCCGCTCACCCCTCCCTTCCCAAGCAGGATGGAGGTTGCCTTCAGGTTGCGTACAAATTTTGTGAAGGGCCCTTCAGCCAGAGTTTGGTTTGTCCTGGACTTTTGTAGAAACATGGCGGACTCCGTATATATACACACACACACACACACACACGGGCCCTTTGTTGCGTCAACACCCCCTTACCTTTGAGGAGGAGCTCCTCGGTCACCGCCTGGGCTTTATCTCGGTCCAGGTCTACCACGGCCACCTTCGCGCCGGCCTCCCCCAGGGCGTGGGCGAATGCGCGGCCTATGCCCTGCCCAGCACCCGTCACGTAGGCCACCTGTCCATCGAGACGCATCCGATCGAGGATGGGGCGCCCCGTGACCCCGCGGAAAACTTCGTCGTCTGTTATTTTACTCTATATAAAACATAAACAAGATAAGCGGACGCGATCTGCGAGAATGAGGCTGATCAGAGAAAATCCTCAGTGGAGGTGGGACGATCCCACATCTGTACTGTTGGGTCATGGGGGTTAGATCACTGGGGTTATCTAAACAGTACCTGTGTCCTTGAGCACTCGGAGGCCACAGATACCCGGCGGATAACGCTGATGCCATCTCGAAGAGGGATAATGACCTTTAAAACAAGAGGGACACTGTTACAATACCTCCAAAAACAGTGACTAAAGACACACACAGCAGCATGTTTGAATCGTACCTGCTCCACGCGCGGATCGTCACAGACGAACTGGTTGAATTTTCTGAGCGCCAGTCCGTTGCTATCCGTCGTGTCTTTAAGATAAACTTTGGCTTTGAACAGCGAGTTATCGACACATATGACCCCTCGCAATTTCAGCAGACTGTTGTCCAGAATAAAGTTGTAGTAGTTGATGTAATTGTCCTTGTCAGCGTCAATGAAGACCATGTCAAACTGCTCACCTGCGGCAGCCAATTCCTGGAAGAGACAGAGAGTTATTACAAAACTGGCCGTGTGAAAACCAGTCTGTTAACTTATTAACACCAAAATAAAAAAAGGAAAGAAGAAGAGTCAGTGTTAACCCTTGCCTGCTCTCATTATGCAAAGCACCCAACATACCACACAGTACCTACAATTGTGTGAAAAAGGGTAAAGTGCTAAATAAATCTATTATTTCATTTTTTGCAAAATGCTCCACTTTGTTTTCCGGAGCATCTTTAAAAGATGGACAGGTTCCCTCACCTTTAGGGTTTCCATGGCGGAGCCAGTCCTGACAGTGATCTTCCTGCCATGTGGAGACTTGTCAAAAATGGGCTGAGCGAAGTCTTTGAGGTACGGCTCCAACTCGCAGGCGACTAAGCAGCCGTCGTCGGGAAGCCCTTCAGCCATCGACAGCGCACCGTAGCCGGTGAACATCCCGATCTCCAGAACCCTCTTAGCTTGACTCATGTGGATCAGCATCTTCAGGGTCTGGCCTGGTCAAAAAAAACCAAAAAAAACACCCGAGAGCAAGTTATCACAATACTGTAAACCACTGAATGTACAGTTGTGGTCAAAAGTTTACATACACTTGTAAAGAACATAATGTCATGGCTCTCTTGAGTTTCCAGTTATTTCTACAACTCTGATTTTTCTCTGATAGAGTGATTGGAACAGATACTTCTTTGTCACAAAAAACATTCATGAAGTTTGGTTCTATCATGACTTTATTATGGATTAACAGAAAAAGTGACAAAATCTGCTGGGTCAAAAATATACATACAGCAACATGAATTAGCAATTTTGGTGACTTAGAAAGTTGTGTCAATGAAATGAGCTTCATAGCATGGCCTCTTAACTTCTTGTGAGTGATTATGAGTGACTACAGCTGGTGACTTCTCTGAGGCCATTAAATAGGGCTCATTGGATACAAACGCCCACAAACGCTACAATGGGAAAGTCAAAGGAGCTCAGCATGGATCTGAAAAAGCAAATCATTGACTTGAACAAGTCAGGAAAGTCACTTGGAGCCATTTCAAAGCAGCTGCAGGTCCCAAGAGCAACAGTGCAAACAATTGTTTGTAAGTATAAAGTGCATGGCACTGTTTCGTCACTGCCACGATCAGGAAGAAAACGCAAGCTATCACCTGCTGCTGAGAGAAAATTGGTCAGGAGGGTGAAGAGTCAACCGAGAACCACCAAAAAGCAGATCTGCCAAGAATTAGAAGCTGCTGGAACACAGGTGTCAGTGTCCACAGTCAAGCGTGTTTTGCATCTCCATGGACTGAGAGGCTGCCGTGCAAGAAGGAAGCCCTCGCTCCAAAAGCGGCACCTTAAGGCTCGACTGAAGTTTGCTGCTGATCACATGGACAAAGATAAGACCTTCTGGAGGAAAGTTCTGTGGTCAGACGAAACAAAAATCGAGCTGTTTGGCCACAATGCCCAGCAATATGTTTGGAGGAGAAAAGGTGAGGCCTTTAACCCCAAGAACACCATGCCTACCGTCAAGCACGGTGGTGGTAGTATTATGCTGTGGGGCTGTTTTGCTGCCAATGGAACTGGTGCTTTACAGAGAGTAAATGGGATAATGAAGAAGGAGGATTACCTTCAAATTCTTCAAGATAACCTAAAATCATCAGCCCGAAGGTTGGGTCTTGGGCGCAGTTGGGTGTTCCAACAGGACAATGACCCCAAACACACATCAAAAGTGGTAATGGAATGGCTAAATCAGGCTAGAATTAGGGTTTTAGAATGGCCTTCCCAAAGTCCTGACTTAAATCCCATTGAGAACATGTGGACAATGCTGAAGAAACAAGTCCATGTCAGAAAGCCATCAAATTTAACTGAACTGCACCAATTCTGTCAAGAGGAGTGGTCAAAGATTCAACGAGAAGCTTGCCAGAAGCTTGTGGATGGCTACCAAAAGCGCCTAATTGAAGTGAAAATGGCCAAGGGACATGTAACCAAATATTAGCACTGCTGTATGTATATTTTTGACCCAGCAGATTTGATCACTTTTTCTGTTAACCCATAATAAAGTCATGAAAGAACCAAACTTCATGAATGTTTTTTGTGACAAAGAGTGATTGGAACAGATACTTCTATCAGAGAAAAATCAGAGTTGTAGAAATAACTGGAAACTCAAGAGAGCCATGACATTATGTTCTTTACAAGTGTATGTAAACTTTTGACCACAACTGTAATAGCGACGTAGCAGCACGCATGCAAATGTCCAACCTTCAACATGTCCAGTGATGCACTCCTTAGGAAGGCGGAATAGAGTTTTGCCCTCCTTGTGCACTTGATCCCAGTCATGGGAGATGGTTTTTCTACAATTAAGAGTGAAAGACAATATCAACAAATGTTATCTCACACCGTAGTCCTTTTGAGCTGCAGAGGAGCATGTGCATGGAAGCCAAAACATACTTATAGAGCTCTGCCAGAGGCTCGCTTTCCCGTGTGCTCATTTTCTCCAGGTAGTCATCCAGGCCGCTGGCTATGTCCAGAGCCTTCTGCAGCTGGCTTGTCAACTCCTCCGACACGTTGCCGCTTGCTTTGGCTACCTCCTTGGCTCTTGCCAGGAGATCCACGAGGATTTCCACTGGGGTGTCGGGAACTTTGAGTGGGGTTAACATAGTGTGATTTTAGTACTACTACATTTTAGTACTACTCTTTACTGCTCCAGGAAATAAGATGTAAGGGGTGTGGTACTATAAATCATAATAACATAAATCAATTTCTCAATTGTCTCACGAGTTGTTTAGTCTGTGAATGAAATACCTAAACGTGACATCATCAAATAGACAAATTATATCAATGAGAACAAAAATCATAATATTTTAACCTACATTATTCCAAACACGATTTAAAATAGTATGCATCTTAATAGTGAGCGCATATTCAACCCCACTAAATTATGCGCACACAGAGACATTTTTATGTATTTATTTTACATCATTCTAAACATTTTTTTTTCCAGCGTTTTCTTATGACCACGAGCTACAGAACTACAGACAGCGAGGTTGCTGTGGAAGGCAACTGTCTGCCGGGTGTTTAACACTTGGTCTGACACATGAGGCGCAGATTCACACGGGACTCCGCTGGAGTTTGGTTCCTCGAGTCATGAAACTCGTTACGCTCGTATGATATTTACTCTGAACCCCCGTTGCAGCCATAATTAATAAACAAGGTTCCTTACCTTTTTCGGCGAGCATGGTGCGCGTTTGTGGGCGTGACGAATTCGGCAGCTGTCACCCACAGTGGAAGCAGCTCGAGACGTGGCGGCAGACTTTCTGTTATATCACTACAACTATGCAAATTGTTGAGATGAGGGGGCGCGGCCAGTGTCTTGCACAACGGGCGAAAAAACGAAAATGAGCCAAAAAGCACGTGAGAGAGCCACGGTTACAAAATGTGTCCCCCCAGTTCTCTAGGGGTGAAGGTTGAGTTCAAAATACGACCCCTTTTCCTAATTTTGAATAACAACGTGTTGGGGTCCTAGGGTCCGGTCAAAAGAAACCCAATTGCTGCCTGTGCAGTTATAATAGATACAATAGAATACATAGATACATGATTGCTGTGGGTTCTAATTTAAAGTATCAGGGGGGTTAGGGAGAAGGAGACAGATGCAGCAGACACACATTTCCTCATTGGCTCAGTTTTAGTTGTACACAATATGCATGTTATATATCTTTCTGAAAATTATAATATTTGTTTGTTCTAATAATGCTTTGAGAACAAATACATTCACATTTTTGCTATGATGACTGTTTTCTTACAGTAGTTTATTCTGTCCATAGCACTTTGTATCTTACATGTGTCGGTAGGATGAGGGTTGAATGGTGCAAGAAGCACGGAAATAATTTTAAACCAAACTTTCAAAATTATAAAAAAAATTTAAGAAAATGAAGTTCACCGACAACGGTTGAACAGTTTACAAGCACTGTGTGTGTTTATGAAATAAAGATGTTGCATGCACACCGTTTCATTTTCATGATTTTTTTTGCAAGAAACAACTGTACAGCGTTCAATATCAGACGGTCAGCCGCAGCAGAAGTTTACCACCAGCAGGCTAACAAGCAGTTTTTGGAAAGGCAGCAAGCACGGATTAAAAACCTGCAGGCCTGAGCTGGGTACAAACACACCGACACTGGAACAACTTAGAAGCAATTTTGAAGAAAACTATAATTTCCTTGCATGATGGTGCATGATGTTGCTTGTCAACTGTAGTGGCACTCCTACATCAACTGTGTAAAACGTCTGGTGAAACGAAATGTGTTGGAATGTAGGCTAAAAGGTTTGACCTACTTAAAGGGAAACTTAGCAGATTTTCAAGAGGCTTTGCATCATTTCAACGTGGGTGTTATGTTCAAATGGACAATGTTCGGCTTCACTACGTGTTACCTAAACAGGCTTAATTGCTGAAAATTGTCAATTAAAGAATTTTGTCTCTCAAGAGCAGCTAACTGTTGCATGTTATTCAAATCACAAATCAAAACCCACCTCTACAGAACTGCTTTTAATGTGTGACGAATGTGTGTTCTATGTTTTTAGTGTTTAGCTTTTTTTATGATGATTTCAATGTTTGTAAAGTGTCTTTGAGAATTTTGAATATATAAATAAAATGTATTATTATTATAATTATTATGTAGCCAAAAGCTGAATTAATAATTGATTGATTTGTTTGGCTACTATGGAGCAGTGGAACAAGCTGTAAACATTTAAAAAAAATTTGCCTTAAAAATGATGTAACACATGTTAGTTGCTTATTTAAACATGGGCAACATTAGCTTTCACGAGGAGTCATGTTTCTGTATGACAAACGATAATCTCTTTTAAAATAGCCATAAATGCTCCGTATAACCAATGGGGACAGCGGTCAGTGATACTTCTCTGTCGGTTTCTCACTATGAGCAACCCATTTCACACACAGTCATTTGATCTACTGTTATAAACTGTATTGTGCAACATCAGCCATTAGCCAACATTAGACGGTATCTAAAATATTCTAAAACATTTCTGACAAGGGAGATGTGAAGAGTCTAGGTATGATAAGGAAATAGACAATGGCATCAAATGGTGACCTTATCTCACCATACTGGGTCAACGAAAGCTGTTTTATAATCTCTGGCTTCTCTTTTCATCCGTATTGTTTTACAACATTGAGCTGAAGACCGTACTGTATGCTGGCACCAGCTGTGTAAAGCTAAAAACTGCATCATTTAAATATACAAGATGTGAGATTGGGAGCATTTCTAACGCCTCTCAACATGGCAAACGGATAACACTGCTCAGGTACACATTACTATATCTTTACAGAGCAAATTGTTGTTATTAATGCGCTGAATGTTGTATAATGTTCTGTTAAAGCGATTTGATACTAAGATCATTTAACTTTTTCCAAAAAGATTTTTTACACGATGACACTTGTTCAGCAGGTTGATTATTAGAGACGGCTGCAGAGCTCAGGCATGTAGCCAAGATCAGACAATTCTGCAGATAAAGAAAAGTTCATCCATGTTTTTTTTATTGCAAAGCACTTTATTCTGGTGTTAACAAGCAAAACCTCCAACAACTGCAACTTATACAAAAGAAAACCTGAACCTGAAACGTGTCGTTTATCTGACACGGTCCACCTTTACCTAACTTATCCCTTAATTTCCTGAAAGGACGGCCCCAAACAGGTCATTCAAAAAAACGTTCCTACACTGAATGTTAATTATTATGATTATTATTTACACATATATACATTTGAATAGGAATGCCAGAATTCGCCTCAGGCCTTTTGCAGTTTGTCAACGGTTGACAACCTGCAAGTTGAGGCCTGTCATGGGGATGACTGGGGGGCAAACGCAGTCACCTGTTTTTGGCTGAATTTCAGTAAAGCAGGGTATAGCCCTCCAAAAGTCTGACATAATGAGTGGGTGAAGTAACACCAATGATAGAAATGAGTGATGAAGTTTACTCTACGTTGCGTTTTTTCCCCATTGGCTTATTCTTTCGTCTCCGCCTCCACAATAAATCATCTGATCCACTTCATGTACGTCCAGCTGTTGGTGTTGCGCAACGCGTTTGTTGCTCAATCTCGACCCAGAAAGTCTCATTTGAGATATTTAGGATGAGCTCTAAAATATAATAATATAATTTGTTTTGGTATAAGTTTATATTTTGGAACAAGGCTAGGTTTCCACCTGGTCTTGTTCACTCAGGAGATATTTAAAGCACTACTCCATCAGTTACTGTGTCAAAGTTCAGCTCTTTGGTATTTTTGAGGCTAGGGTTGTTGGTATTTTTGGACAAGGACTGCAAGGCTCTGTCCAATCAGTCAAGTTTGGATTAGCACCGCACTGTCGTCAGTTGCAAGTGGGAATGCGATTCTGCAAAGAAGTGCAGTGGAGAGAGAGGCTGAGACAAAGAGGACAGGAGGAAAAAGAGTAACAACTTTAAATGAAATCACATGAGATAAAATAACGGTTATGTTTTACATACATATCACACACTCATTTTCATGGATGTACTTCATTACTCCAAATTAAAGTTGAAGACATTTTCCCTATGTAAATGTAATATGCAAATATATATATATTTATAGCATGACATTTTCTTGAGCATGTGCACATTTATCTTCATTTTATGAATGGCAAGTTACGTGTGTTATGAGTACTAAATAATCTCACAGTTACACAAAAAAATTGTATAACGATGAACACGTGGAAAGCCTACAGAATGACGATGCCCCTCCCATGGTAAAGGGTTGTCCTCTAAATGCTGTGGTCTATTTAAAGAGTCCTGTAGTATGGATTCCCATTAAGGCTGTGGCTAACTCTGTTCACCCCTGTAAGGTACACTGACCACCACGATAATGGGAAAGGTTCATCTTAAAGAGAATGATACCAAAGAAAAGCAAACTGAGTTTAGTTTACTGCGTGTCAAAAGTGCCTGGAAGTGTAAACTGGGAAAGAAGGTCAATAAAGACACTGCTGACTGTGTGTCTGCTGCAAAAATGTGAGTATAACAGTAGTCTTTAGCATAATTTGATTTAAAAAAAAGTATGATGCAAGTATCCTCTTTTTTGTTTTATATTTATTGGCTTGATAGTACTGCCTGACGCACGGTGACGTAGTTTCATGATTATGAAATGTGGTTGCTCAAACGACAAGCATGGCTCAACGTGTATGACTAATCTATATAGTCTGTAAACTTAAACAAATATGTTATGCAAAATTGCGTGAACATTTTAAATAAAACCTATTTTATGTAATATGGAGTCAGAAAACTGAGGTCAAAGTGTATTGCAGTCTATTCAGGAATCAAGATGTAGAGATTCAAATGTATCGCTTTAGTAGCAATCTTTTATTTCAAGTTTTTATTCGTCACATACTGAACATATCTCTACTTCGAGCTATTGTGATGTTGTAGAGTGGGGTTTGGTGGAAAAGGCAGAGAAGCAGTTACAGTGTTGTTGTGCAACTGAACTACTAAGTTAAGGTTAGGGAAAAGTTGTGGTTGTAGTTAAGGAAAGGAAAGTTGCCTTTGTGGCAACTAATTAATCTGGTAGGAGATAGCCTTTGAGCTGGGGTCTCCAGAGTCAATGTCACAGGCTGTGTAGTACCAATCATCCTTGACCTCTGACCGTGAGAGGTTTTGCACCCATCACTTTTGACACAGTACATCATTCTACACCACTTTCATAATTCTTTTCTTTCAAAAAGCATTCCAGTTCCATTGTCCTATTTTGAGACTTGAGGGTATTTTCACAAGAAGCTAGTTTGTCAATTTGATACGGAAAACTACCAGACGTTAGGGAAACTAAATTAGCTGTCAATCAACTTAACACTTTTAGAACATTAGGGTCACGTGTAGGAGTTGGAGGGAAAACTAGATTTTGCCATGAACCCGCCCAAGTTGTGTTGTGTATGTGACCTAAATACCTTTGCAGGAACTGCAAGAGAGAAGATGGCAATCTACAGATGATGTGTGTTAAAAAATAACGCAAAGGGATTGGGTGGAAATCTATCTATCAGAAATAAAGTAATCTATTATGAAAGCACTGTTGACCTCTCTATTCTGTGAGTTTGAGAGAAGAATATAACTTGTTTATTCTGCTGCTTGCTT
The DNA here is from genome assembly GCF_023349555.1 of Cebidichthys violaceus. Classification (NCBI taxonomy): domain Eukaryota; kingdom Metazoa; phylum Chordata; class Actinopteri; order Perciformes; family Stichaeidae; genus Cebidichthys; species Cebidichthys violaceus. The sequence continues at coordinate 250,661 of NW_027176297.1, forward strand.
CCAGCTAAAACAAGGACATGGAGTCTCGGAGGCGCTGACGTCTGTTTTGTCTTCATAAATTGGAAATAATACATCCTGTGCATCTTTTTCACTATTATAGTAACATCAGTGTGTTGAAGGCTTTTGTATTAAACCCCATTAGTTTGAGCTAATGAACTGGCAATAGAGTGTATGAAGTGCAATACATTGACAAAAACAGAAAAAAGGACTTGAAACCCCCCCCCCCCCCCCCCCCCCATCTACAATAACTGTAACCCATGCCATTATAATGAATATTTTTGTTTATGTGTTTTGTGTGGCAGCTATGAGAGCATCACAGAACAGGGCACCAGTTGGACAGTGGTCACCCCCATCGTCTTTACTTACAAGGTGACTGAGACCCGGCACTTGCTGGACCCAAGCAACAAAACCCTCCTGCTGGGCCACATCACCGACCCGCAGCAGCTGGAAGACATTCAAAAATCAAACAAGCCAATCAAACGCTTCGTGGTCGTTGACCAGGAAGTCTACAAAATCTACGGTACCAAGCTAACTGAATATTTAGAGGCCAACAATGTCATGTACAAGATCTTGTCTCTACCCACCACTGAGGAGAACAAATCCATGAAAATGGCCTTGAAGATCCTGGAGGAGGTCAACAACTTCTCCCTTGACCGCCGCACCGAGCCCATCATTGCCATTGGTGGCGGGGTGTGCCTGGACATAGTGGGCCTGGCTGCCTCACTCTACAGAAGACGCACCCCTTACATCAGGGTCCCAACCACACTGCTCTCCTACATCGATGCCAGCGTGGGAGCAAAGACGGGGGTTAACTTTGCAAATTGCAAGAACAAGCTGGGCGCCTACATTCCACCAGCCGCAGCCTTCCTTGACCTGTCCTTCATACAAACTGTTCCACGACGCCACATCTCCAACGGGCTAGCAGAGATGTTAAAGGTACGGTAAAGTCCCTAAATGTGGAATATTTACCTTAAAGTTGATACAAACTGAAGAATGATAACTCCAGTATCAACGTGATCATCAGCTTATAACATGACGTGCTTCACAACAATGTAAATGCTATTATTACTAACATTATAATTGTGCAAGTGTACAAAGTGGTAGGTTCCTGACTGTATGGGTGTATCCAAGTGCACCTGCTATTTTGGTTCAGGTGAAGAAGTTTCCAACACATTTTCACACCCAACTCGCCAAATACCGGCGCTTGGTCAGTGCCCCTCGGCGTCTGATACCGATTAAACCCACGTTGGAATTTATTTTTGAAAAGTGACTGTATGCATGTAAAAAAGCGGAAATTGACACGTAATCCCTGCCCCATCCAAAACTGGCTTCTAGAGGGTTAACTACAGCATTTTAGTTTTAAGCGTCTAGGGCCACTGATCAAGCGTTGGTATTTGACAGTTTGAGCATGAGAATGTGTTGGCACTTTTACAAATACCATTTACAGAACGTCAACTAATCCATGAGTCACCAAAGGTTTCCAATCACATTGACAGTTGCATCTCTGACGGATGAAGTGAAGTTATTTTTCGTGTTTGATCTGCTCATTGGAGTTTTCTTCGTGCTCTTGCAGATGGCCTTGATGAAACACAGAGGCCTCTTTGAGCTTCTTGAGACACACGGCCGCATGCTGTTGGACACTAAATTCCAGGCGGACAACAGCGTGTACGACCACAACTGCTTACAGGCTGCATCGCAAGCGACTCGTGTAGCCATTGTAACCATGCTGGAGGAGCTGGCCCCAAACCTTTGGGAGGATGACCTGAACAGACTGGTGGACTTTGGCCACCTTATTAGCCCAGCATTAGAAATGGTAATTGATTCCTCATGGCAAACATAGCTAAACACTTTTCATACAGTCTATTATTCATAAAGTATATTGTATCTATAGCATGTATTTGATTCTATGTGAGTCCATAACACTGGTGAGATTGTATAAGGTGTTCATTCCTTTTTGGTGACAAATATCCACATGCTCACATTATCTTTGTCTCTCTCTTTTGAATACAGAAAGTTCTCCCATCTCTGCTGCATGGTGAGGCAGTGAACATTGACATGTCGTACATGGTTTACGTGTCCAAGGAGCGTGGTCTTTTGACGGAGGACGAAAAGCAACGGATCATCAGCTGCATGGTGGGCCTGGAGCTGCCCGTCTGGCACGAGGCGTGCACCATGGAGCTCATACAGAAGTCTCTGCAGGACAGGCTGAAGCATTCCGGAGGCCTGGTCAGAATGCCTCTGCCTGTTGGTCTTGGGGAAGCGGGTAAGGATCACTTAAACTGTTGCTCAAGAGCAACCAGGAAGTCAAAACTCTTGGTGCCTGTGAAGCCTAGAATACAGCACAAGTCAGCGTGTCCTTGCAAAATAGGTAGCGCTGGAAGCTTGGTGACATAGCAACTACTTATGGGGCTACTTATGGCGAACTACTGTGCAGCATGCTAGCTAACGTACAGGCAGTAGCATGCCACAATAGTTTGTCAGCCCGCATTAGCATGCTGCATGTCAAAGTCTCCCCCTCCACAATAGAGACAGAGGTCTTATCCTGTCTTCAACTATGATGGTAATCCCTCACTTTAACTATGAACGTATACTTGCCTAAACATGAAAGAAGTACTGCCGGTGTGTTTTCACCCTAAAGAAAGGCACCAGATTAGCTCGTATTTGTTCTTTTTTGAATGCAAGGACAACCAACTTATGAGCTAGTTCTTATATTATTCAGACTTCATGTAATATATTTATGGTATATTTAAAGCATTTTTCTTTGCTCTCCTTTCTTTCATTGCAGACATTTTTAATGACACATCTTGTGAGATCCTGCACAACGCTTTCATGAAATGGTGTGATGAGCTCAGCGGTTCCTCTGACAGCAACTGACTCTGAACCTACGCATACCACAGCTGCATCCGATCAATCTGTTTTTAGGAGAAAATGTTTACATTTTAGGGAGGTAGCATTCACCTCCTGTATTTTCACTTTATGGCAACAAGGACTACATGTGGGATAACCGTAGTAGCAGTGCTACTGTGTTCAACCCTTATGAGCTAATAGTCATAATGCTGCCGACCGTGGCAATGAATTTCAAAGGGTTGTAAAACAACCCAATGAAATTAGAGTAAGATGTTGTTTTTTTAACTTTTTTTTAACCAGCTAGCAATGTAACAAGCAGTTTATAAACTATTCACTTATTATGTCTCTCAAGTATATTTGTAAGCATCCTCATTAAAGATCTTTTTTCAATTATCAAACCATGTGTACGTGTCTTAGCAGTATAGCAGATTCAAATATTCTTGACATCCTCCCTACTTTCATTTACTTTATTTCAATGGTACATTATTCCAGCTTTTGAACAACAAGGCAAAGGCCACTGCTCACAAATTAACAAGTTAACAAGTTAATCAACTAGGATACACATGTAATTTAGCACCGGGGCTCGTTTAATACAGGGTTTCGTAAGACATCCCTACCTTCAGATAACATAAGACACGAATGTGTGTCCGTTCTGAACTGCTGTAGAAACATGGCGGTACAAGATCGCGGACTCCGTGGAAGACGATCTGCTCTCTATGTAGATTTAAATGGCTTTTTCTAAGCCAACAAAAACACTACGGTTCTTAGTTTCAGGTGATGCACTGATTAAAACATTGTTATGAATATTCCGTTGCTGCCAATTAATCCCCCTAAATGTTACACACTGTTTCTGTCAGCAAGTATTCCTATTCCTGTGCAATACTACAATTATTCTCCCTGTATATATAATATTTTAGCTATTGTGGATTTTTTACTTATTTCATATTCTTTACTGTTTTATTACTTATTTATAATACTTGTTTTGATCTTGTTTTTTTTACTATGTCTCTTGTTTGTACTATCCACTATGCAGCTGTAATCCTGTAAATTTCCCCACTGCGGGACAAATAAAGGATTATCTTATCTTATCTTAAAGCTATACATTTAACATAAAACAGTTCCACAATACTCATCTCAAATTAAATACGGTTGAGGAAGAGGGCACTGATATATTGGATTTCTGATTGAATTCTTATTTATTTTGGAAAATTATTTTCCTCACAAGCTTAAGTTTTCTTAATTTATGAGAAACTTTTGATAATGCTACACTGGTTACAGAAAATGGGCCAAACAGCGGGCTGGTGGTCAGCGCCGGGACCACAACGGTCCCTCCGCCTCACTCCCAGTCACTCCGGATAAGGACAAGCTATCTAATGTTCAGCCCCAGTGACGTGTGTTGTCTCCATAACAACTAACTAATGAAGCTCGTGCGCAAGTTCAGTCAGGAAGACTATACTCTTGCGTGCCTCAACCCATAATTTATTTCCCATACATCTGTCAATCACTCCTCATGCATGCACACTCATTATGTCCTTGCTCTTATTGTTTGGGGCTGTCAATCATGATATCAACTGTCTAGATCAGCTGGTCTCTTCTATCCAATAGCACAACGACACAATTACATCGTTAGCCAGTCATCTTGCTGCTGTCTCTCTTAATTATACACCCGAGGGTCCCCCATTTGGACGCAGAGTACATAAAAACTTAGAGAGTTTTGTGTTAAAAGTAACTGGCAGAGAACCCACGAAGAACGAATATAATGATGTTATAGTTCTGCAGAAACCTCAGCGTCCTGGGAACAACATGAACTAGGTCACTTCTACATGAGACAAACACATCTCCCATCAGCCAAGCAAACAAATAACAAAATATCATAAATCATACTCGATATGACTGGGACAGACCGGAGAAAACAGCTGCTACACTCCGTTAGCAACGTGCTACCTACGAACATGCAGCATGAAAAAGCATGTCCGCCTGACGGAGATTACGGACATAGTTTCCATTTCTCTCTCCGGTAAACCATCGCAGAGATATTCAGCTTCGAACACAAAAAGTCACACAGCTTTCATCGAATATTGTACTCACTTTTGGTCGAATCTCAGCGAAAAAATGAAATATCTCCGTACTTCCACTGCATGTATGTCCAGCTGCTGGTGCTCCGTGTGAATCCGTTCGATTCGTGTCTCTCCGACACTCCTCGGCTTCTTGGGAGGGTTGGAAGCTCAGCAAATCAGATTTCAGAGATGGGACGCTTTTGAGCTTTATTGGCTAATAGTGCTGTCAATCATCTAGCTTTCAATTCCAGGCAATTCTATTGGCTCCTACGGTTCGAAGGATGTCTCAATGGTGAAAATCGGAGAAAGGGGGGCTGAGATACAGCCCTGAACAGAGAGAGTGGGCTGAATCTGAAGCAGTATTTGACCTTAAACTAAACAACTAAAAAGGGCTTAGAAAGAGCTTAAAACACTCAAAAAAGGTCCAATCTTCTGTCTATTGATTCATTGAACATCAGGAGTGATACATAGAAGTGATATAGAGTGTTTTTGAATTAAAAAAATATTTTTTTATTCAAATATTGGAATATTTGATCAGTTTTTTAATTTGATATGCTCTATATTTTATAAATGTTTCACTGTATCTATGTATAACTGTGTATATAGAGCCTATATCAGTTGTTCTAAGAGCTCAGCATATTTAAAGTCTTGGATTTCCATACTTTCCAAAAAACAATATCCTAAAACTGCTGTTTTTCCAGGGCGAGCTTTTGAATTTTCCAAGTTGTGCTGTGTTCCATCCTTATCTTATGTGAACCTGTAACATGTATTCTGATAGTTCCATGATTTTTCTCATCTCAAAAATATCTATAAAAAAAAAAATATATATATATATATTTTTTATTTTTTTTATTTAATTATACACTTAATTAGGTATTTCTTATCTTTATTCTAGCTGAGGCCTGCAAATAGGCCTCGTTTGTAATTAACTTAAATATGAGTGTCTCTCTACCTTCAGTACGTTCATGCTGCTGTTACGCAACCCTCCACCTCCCCATCTCCGCCAAATGTTCACAGATTCATCAGCCTCATCAGCCACCATCACCACCACCACCACCACCTCTGGACAAAGTCAAATGGCCATGGAAAACAGTGTCAATGCCCGTTCTACTCCTAATCTATATCTATGGTCTGGACACACAGATCAAATCTGATCACTTGCAAATAACAGTGTGGACAATCTGTCTTGAAAGTCTGATTTGAGAAAAAAATTGGATGCCTGCAGTCTGAACGTAGAGTTTAGATCCACTGGATTGTGATTCCAGCTGTTTTCTACAAACACCTAAAATGGTGCGCAGCCCCTTAAATCCAGCTAGCTGTCTAACTAGTGTGGATTGAATAACCTTTCAAAAAAGCCTGGCAGCAGAGCTATATATATATATATATATATATATATATATATATATATATATATATATATATATATATACACACACACACACACACACACACACACACACACACACACACACACACAGATTCCAAGTGGATAAGTATTTCTCATTGCAAAGGTGTCTGGTGACAGTGAACCATCCTCCATTTACCCTTCTTAAATTCCCCCTTGGGGAGATGAGATGGAGAAAGTCATATGACTAATAAGGTTGCTACATTTCTTTGCTTTAAACATAAAACGTAATACAACAGTTGTATTGTTCGAACTTACAACAATTCCAAATATGATGCTGTTTAAAGGTAGGAAAGGGAGAAGCTAGAATATGACATTACAACCATTTGCATGCGTCAGAAAGAGGAAGACTTCAATTGCAAAAGTAATTCTAATGATAGGACATTTAGGAAGCCATGACGGCACACTGTTCATATGCATGATTTATGTTGCAATAAAGTCTATATATTAACTTTACCTCCCCTGCAGAGACCATACTCTACATCATCCATCCAGTCGCGGTTCCTGTCCCCTGTGGCGAGTGGCTGCAGCCTGTCTCAGCACACAATGACAGGTCGCCAGACCATGGCTGAAATCTCTGTTGCATTCTTCTAGACTGAATAGTAAGTAAATAATAAAAAAAGCTAAAACATCCGGCGTCTGGAATTTTCTTGCTGAGAAAGCGTGTCCTGTCACAGTGTGATATATATTTTCAAGAATACATTTTATTTACAATGTTTAAATGTGAAGATTAAATACATGACAGCAAAGTAACCAAAACCAATAGTTTGACACTCTTATATGCTGCATTCTGCACAACAAATGTGATATAAATATCAACGGGCAAATAGATCAACGCATCTATCACACATAAAACATTGGCACTATATACAACATATCAGCATCTTGTTTTATTTATTTACAATGTTGGCAAGAGATAACAAACATTAGCAAAAAAATCTCAAATGGTGTCAACCATTTTGGTCCAAACATCAAAAAAGAAGAGTCCCCTCTGTATACATCTCCTCAGCTCTGAGTTATGCAAGACAATGATGAATAGTTGATACATTTTGGGCAAAGGCTGCTGTAAGCCCTTGTTAAAATTCAAACCACATTTTAGTCTATTTATTTTGAAATGTTATTTCACATTCATTATGAAGAAAGTATTATGATGTATACTGTGAGGATATATGTATAGATATAAATATATATAGATATATATAGTGCTTTTGTCATCTGTGGACCCAAAACAATGCTTTCTTTTCTTTTCTTTATTAACTTTTTGTACCCACAGTTTAAAAAATACTGTAGTACATTATCAATATAAGGTCATTGTACCCTATATTTACCCAATATTGTCATAGACTACTTGCGTCTCATTTGCCTTTAGTAATCAAAATGTGTACATGCTGTAAATTACGTTAGAATAGGAAAAGATAAATAATGTATTTGTGATCCGTTATGAATTCAAATTACAAACAAAACAAAATCAGCTCAGTCATAATAATATAATACCTCATATTAACATCAATAATATTTCTGTTTTGATTTGATTTCTTCAGAATACATTAAAAGCATGGGGTAAAAAAAGAATATAAATAAATATATTTAGAAACACTTCCTATTATGCAATAATATTTGGTACTTGATCCTTAAATATTTAAATACCTTTTTGTGTTTTTTAGTTGGTTAGATTGACCGAGTTAGAAATCTAATATTCTGAAAGTATTTGATTTATTTTTTACCATTACAATAAACATTTTGTGCTTAACTACCAATAGATTTTCACATATATATGTTCAGTTCAATACAAAGCATATTTTGGGACAAATATGGAAACCCTAGTTTTACTAAAAAACAATAATAAACAGTGAAGTCATTAAAATGACCAGTCTGTAACAGCAGATTGTCGTCATATTTGACACCTTGCAGCCTAAATATTTGTTTAATATAACTGTCCATCTATACAGCATCAAGATCAAAAGAATAGTAAAGTAAAAATACAGTGTACAATCAAGCTCAGTTACATTTACATACAGTATTTTGAACATCAGAGTTCAGCAATGAATTGGAAAAAAGTATGAGAAAAATATAAGGAACCAAGATAAAAATAGAGTTGATCCACTTAGTCGTGTGGATACCTTTAAAGTCACTTTTAGGTGAGTGCCTCATTGACGGGATGCTATATAGTCAGTATGCTAACAGACATCCTTTTCATCCATACTCGAGCTGGAACTGTGGAGGCTGCTAGCGTTGGAGCCTTCTGGGGACATCGAGGACAGCAGGGGATCACTTGGGGACATCGGCGACAGGGTGTCCCTCACCAAATCCTTCATGTTAGAGGTCCTGGAGGTTCCATAGGGACCAGAGTCCCCGCAGTCTGCAGGAATCTGGTCGAAGGTGATGGTGCCGTTGTTGAGGTCCAGCGTGGTCGGAGGGGACATGTCGGGGCCCGAGCTATGTTGGTAGAGCTCCACGGGGCAGTCGCCGAGGACGGGCTCCTGTTTAATGGCTCGGCCTATCAAATCCGATGTGCAGACAGATGAAGAGGACACCACTGTGAGACCATGAGCGCGGGCCTGGATTTCCAACTCCTAGATGATTATAGAAATAAAGAAAACATGATTTCATGAGCATACTACTTCAGTAGTAGATTTGTATCTGCAACGCTAGCGGCTCTGTGAGTCCTTTGCGCTAAATGCTAACGTCAGCATGCTAACATGCTCACTGAGACAATGCTAACATGCTGTATGTTCACCTTGTTCACCATCTTAGGCTGTATTCAAAATCGCATACTAACATACTACTCACACTAAGTATGATGTAAAATTGAGCATGTAGTGTGCTAGCATGTTAGCTAAGAGCTTACTACAGGTACTCAACTGCCCCACAATGCGTCATGGTAGCTCAAGACTGGATTTCAGATTTTGAGCCAGGCTAATAGCTGTTAATTTGTCACTTTATTAAGTTTTACTATGTTTTCTTAAGAGAAAGTAACCATTTGGATTACCACTATGTGGTCAATTTATCCAGATAACTCCTTTTAGGAAATTTCTTTTCAGAGATGTGAAGGAGCCGCTGGCTGGCCCCTTGAGACGGGCCTTGAGAATACTTCAGTGTGAACAGTCTACTGGTAAAATCATACCTAATCGTTCATTTATTAGGCATTATGCAGTACATACTGATTGCATGCAGTACTTTAGAATGCGATTTTGAACAAAACTTGTGTGTGTTAGCATGCTAACATTAGCACTAAACGTGCATAGGTGATAGTATATTACACAAAATTCTAACAGTTAATCCTGTAAATTACATACTAATCCATCCAATAACTGTTTCAAGATATTTCAAGCAATGTATAATATTTTTATGACAATACATGCAACTAACTGCCACTGCTAACATTAGCCCCTGGTTGATGAATAGAGGAACACAACTGCGCTCAGTTTACTGTACTTTTTGCTCCACCAAAGACAAATGACCCACCTGTATACGAAGCATTAGATGGCGGTTTGCATGCTCCACCTTCCTCTGTCTGCACTCAATCTCCTTGGCTCTCTGCTGCTCCCGCTGTAGCCTCCTGATATAGTCCACTGAGGCTTTGAGAATGGTTCCCTTATTCCAGCGCATGTCTCTGGGGTATACAGGAAACAGAGGTCTACAGTCAGAGTCAGCTGACCGGCTGACCAAAACACCACAGGATTCTATGAAGCCCCTCTGAGCATATGAGTCATTAAACTTCACCGACACTTGGGCGTATGAAGAGGAGGATGTTAAAAATAAAGCTAATGAATAGACAGATAGACAGGTAGCACATACATCAAATACGCACAAATTCATGCAAAGCATATACTCACGGATCGTTTGACTTGGGTATCAAGGTTCCCAGTTCTTTGATGCGATCATTGATGTTGAATCTCCGTCTTCGTTCAACTAGAATTTGTCAAATGGAATAAACAGTAAGTACCTCGTAAACCAGTCTTTGAAAGTTGAATTAAAGCCCATAAAATGAATAAAGAAAAATTGGAAATACAAATAAAAAACCCAAATTAATATTTGCAAAAAAATTTGAAAATAGTATTTCATAGAAAACCTATTTAACTTATTGAAATGTCTGCTATCTCACACTATAAGTTGCAATTTTGCTATAATTACATAACATAACAACTGAGACAATCATTCCGATGTATTGATTGACTCACTTAAGTTGTGGTTGTCTTTTTTCTGTCTCTCCTTAGCAAGAGCACGGACTTCAGCCTCTGTGAAGCAAAGAGAAACACTAATGTTAGTGCTTTGAGAAAACAGCATTGTTTAAATTCAATGGGTAACAAGGCATTAAGTCTACAAAATGAATGGATATATATATTTATAGTAAATCTTTTTTCGTCTACTACAACATTTGACGTTATCCTGGATAATCACAGCCAATAAGAAATAATTTCCATGTGAAATAAAGTTAAAATAATGTTAATTAGCAAGGTAATTACAGTTGATTTGTATTGGTTTCTGAAAATCAGATGGAAAAACAGCTTTTACAGTTTACAAAACATCATCTTTTTCACTTTCTTCATTTTGCTTTGCTTACCTACTGGAAAGCCCTCCTGCCTTTGATAGTTTTCATACATGCTACAGGAATCGGACTTGTCCAGTACTTGCTTCATGCCAGGAGCTGGAGTAATTATTTGGCAAACAGTTAACTTAATAGTATATTGCGCATTTCCAAATTGCACACAATATAGACATTGGCTATGTGTTCATTTCCCCTTTAAACAAATAATTCACAGTATAATACGGTATCAGATCTTAGATAGGTAGAATTAACAAACTTTTCTCAGTGTGCACTTTGATCAGATTTCACTACCAGATCTAATGGGGATTTCCTTGCTTAGAGTCAGATATTAGTCATGGAAAAATGTACTAAATTGATAATGAAATGATTTCACAGTCTGAATGTACAGCACTCATTGTATTGTTCGCTGCTGGATTCAAGCCAAATGACATCTGAGGACAGTAAACCAGCAGTAAACAGAATAAACACTGACAATGCGTGTGAAAGAGATTTGTCAGTAATGTACCTGAGTATTCTCTCTTAATGTTGGATGGACAGGAGTTGCTGACACCGAGGCCGGGGAGTGGAAGTCCTTGGTTGCTGTACACATCGAGAAGGTTTCCAGACACAGGGAGCTACAGAGTATTAAAGACATGACATTAGAGTGCATGCTTTAAAAGCAAAGCTGTGTATTGTATTAAAATTAAATTCAAAGACAGATGCACTACAGAGACTTTACGGTCGTATTTACAATAAGCAGTATATTCTTGTATCTTGAAAATGTACCGGGTTGTTCATTTGGAGTCCCGGGTCCATAAGTCCAAGAACCTCTTCATTGTAACTCGACTCCAAGCTAATAATATCATCAATGACATCATCCATCTGTGGGGCACAAAAGCACATTCCGTTCAATAACCACAGTTTATTTGAGTATCTTGGATGTAATGAAATCAAAGCACAGCGGGCGTACCTCTTTCTCACAGTTGGAGCTGAGGGTGAGCAGGGCCATGGGACTGTTGGGGGCACTGCTGCCGTGCCCGGGCGGCATGCCGTGCTCGGGGGGCTGGCTGGGACACTGGCTGCCGGCTTTGCCACCCAGGGTGGTGGACAGATACTGCCTCACCTGCTGCCGCTGAGACTGCTGGATGTGGTACTTGGTGGGGTTGTCCAGGTGGGACTGCACCTGTACGTGAGCAGGACGTAAACATTACTCCCTGGGACTTTTTCATTCTTTTATCAAGTCTACTCTATGATTTTTATACTTAGGAAAACAAACAACGGGTAATTCATTCAAATAAAACATGAATAAGGACTTTTCTAAATAGGTCATGATATTTTAAGGACACATCAAATCATTTGAATTAATTTATTCATTTCAAAAAATGCTTTGAATGTGATGATGTCATGTTCGATGCTACTGTTTCAAATCCAAATAATAAGCTTCTCTTAGAAAGTAGCCACAAAGAGTCGAGCTGCACTCCAGTAGAACTACTAATCTAATGTATAATGCCGACCAATGAGCCCGAAAACTACATTTTAAAAGCCAACTTTTGCTGGCCGATAGCAGGCTTTTTTTCCCCCTTACATTCCAGTGCAGTTGTGTCACATGATCTATGACCCGTTTAACTTTAAGCAGCATCTAAACAACTAATGCAGCAGTATAAAAACAATTTAGCATTCATTAGCTTTTCTGTTATACTGCTAAATTTCTGTAGCGTTAACTGTTCTGTACTGTGTTTAGCAAGTGTTGATAACTATGTAGAGAGGGACAATAACACAGTCTTTAACAGTACATACTGTCAACATAAATACCATTCCAAAGAACACAAAAAAATTAGATAATAGCTTCATCTTCAGATTCTTTTTATCTATTTTATTTTCTCAAAATAATAGCAAAGACAAAAACCCTCACCTGATAATGGCTGTATTCAAGCATTTCCAACATGTTATTTGAGTAGCAATTGATAAAAAATACTCTACAAACAGTAAATAATCCCTTTATCTTGTTCGCCTACACTGTGGACAGCAAGCTAGCATGTGCAAATCTGAGAGCAGAGGCTCGTCCTGCCTAATTTATCCAACGTTTACGGCTCATTAGTTATGCAAGTTAAGGAATGGAGGAGGACACTGAGACTTATCCTCCCACTGCTATGTTGTTCCAGTTAACTATGAATTTTGTCTTTATAGAGCACATTTGACGTCACCACCTACGGCTCACAAAGGAGTCTTTTTACTGATTGGCCAGTAGCCTGCGACTTGAAGCTTGCTCAAGGCTAACTAACGTTTAATCTTTAGTTCTGCTCATCTGGTATAAAACATTATTTGTTCTGAGCACCGGGAACACAATTGACACCATTGTTTCACAACAAACTAGCCGTATTAAATCATGAATTTATTCAGAATTTTTGGGATTGGGGGTCAATTTAATTTTACCGTCACAGTTGCTATGCAGTCACATTTGCAGGGTAAAGAAGGTGGACGGCTTGATTTTCAAGCTTAATGGTAAGGTATTGGATTTAAGTATTCAGATAAGCGCTCGTCCAGCCTATCCGCTCTCACTGTAGAAAGCATTGGATATCAACCCTAGTATCCCATCGGAAAAAAAGTTATACGGTTCTAAAAATGTCACTGAATGATGTATCAATGCATTTCCAGCAAATATTTAACTAATAAAGGGACTAAAGGAAATATGTGCAGTGTCACATAAATGGTCACATGACCAGAGCTGTTTACTTCCTGGCTGCATCTAAAAGAGAGGATGGCTGCATCAACGCTCCTAAACAGTAGGTTATTAAGTTATGTTAACATAAAGATAAGACGAGGAGTTTTAGCACACCTCATCTTTAAGGTGTCTAGTATTGATATATGCATTTGCATATCTTGGTATACATATACTTTCTCTCATAAAACCGGACACTTTTATTTAACACACCGATAGAAAGCAACAGTGAATCAAATAGCCACTTGTTACAACCGAGGTATGTAGTAGAAGAATTGGACAGTAGAAGATATGAAAAGGTCAGGATGAGAATTAGTACCTCCTAATCTGAGGCCATGGTTGTATGCCGGAGTAACGATAGATCGTGCCCTTCCGGTTGGGAGTGAGTCTCCGCGCTCTAAGGAGCTCAGATATCAGGAGGGAGCTCGGAGTAGAGCCGCTGCTCCTTCATGTCGAAAGCAGCCAGGCGGAGGTGAATAGGGCATCTGATCAGGGAACGCCTGGATGCCTCCCTTTATACGTTTTCCGGGCACTTCTAACTTTTCATAGCATTTGATTTTTCTGGAATTTAGGTCATATTTATGTCATTTGTTAAGTACCAGTAAAAGCACACCTTTCTTATGGCATTGTGTTAAGGCGTAACATTTTTATATTGTTTGCCGTTTGTTATACATACTGTATTGATTTATCCTTTCCCAACACTGGCTCGGAACAGGTCCTTGATGGCTTGTAGCTGCTGCTCATGTCGAGTAATCCTTTTTTTGAGAAGACCCCAGATGACACAAACTGTTGTTGTACATATTGTGTTGTGGTACATTCGCACTCAATGCATGCGATTGAGGCAACATTTGTGCTGAATGCAGGCTGTGGCAAGTGGGGTCAACCACAAACATTTCTTTCATATTCTATTGATTGAGGCTGCGATGTTAAAGTTCACCAAAGTTCAAATCCAGATGATACGAAGATGCAAATTTTCCGTGTCCTTAATGAGGGACAAACGGTAGCAAGTATTCTATAGCTTTCTTATTTCCTAATCACATGAAACAGGAAATAGGAAATGGGAAATACGTTAATGTGAGTAATATGGGAGCAAAAGGAGGTTAATCAAGCATGAACCAAACCAATTATATAATTTCCATTTTGGACATTCAGTTGGTAGTCCTCTCCAGAACCATGGGTCAATGTCTTGGTCAAAGACACACAATCGGCAATAACGTCTGAAACATGTGAACTTTTGATTGAAATTCTCAAATTACTTTTTCTGTCGGCTACAAGTTGCATTTAAGGGAAAAAAGAGACAATGACCATTTCAAAATCGTCCTTAGTTTATAGTCTGTGTTTATTGAAAATATTATGTGGATTTTATTCATAATGACTGATTTTTTGTGTCACAGCTGCATCGAATTACTTGTGTGTATGCTTTTGGGCCACCAAAACAATATTTGTAGCTTTTTAGGCTGTGACTAGCACTCCACAGAGGAATAACATCAACGTCACGCCAAATTCTTTTACAATTTGAACAACGATTTAACTGTTGAGTCTAATGCCACAGTGCTGCGTATTAATAATGCACTCAACTACTTCAAATGTTTTGCTCCGAGGGAAGCATCATTTATTTACACCACCCCCTGAGGCAAATTTGTGATATTGAGCTATATAAATAAAGATTGGCTTGACTTCAATTTACATTTTGTCACCACCAATGATGATGAGAATATGCTGCTATTACAAGCGAAGCGAACACAGCAGAAAATGTTTATGCACTGACTTGAAAGCTTATCTAATCATGAAGTTGAATAGTTACCGATCCCTAGAATCAAACGTTCCTCCAAGGAATTAAGCTGCTTCATCAGCCGAGCAGCTAATTCATGCAAACGCCTGTGTCTGCATCTCGTGTTACGCTGCTTGAGCACAGAGCAAACTCACTCGGAGCTGGAGAGGTGAACACAAACACATGGGAAGTACCCTCTGGCTGGACAGAGCCCTGTACGATAAAAAACAACAGAGAAAGCGCTCTTTGTAAACACATAGTAGAGCTTTTCTTTGTCTCCCCTCCGCAGTGTGGCCTTTTCCTTCAGAAAAAACCTTTGGGTTGAGAAGGAACTATCAACAAGGGATGTATTTCATTTAACCCTACAGCAAGCCGAGCTCTCACGTTATTCATTGTGAGACAGAGGTTTATTACCTTCTCAAGGAGAGCACATGGGTCCATGTTTTAGAAGCCTTAAGGACCAGTAACATTCAAAGAGATAGTCGTCACTCTTTGACCACTGAAGAATCAGATCCATTCATATCTCTACTCTGTTTCTTACGTCCTTGGTAACCAGCTACACTTGGGGGCATTTCTGTGAAAGCAGGATGCTAAAAATTGAGTGTGTGCTAAAAGCTAAGTCTTTGCTTTTAAGTCACAACAAAGTGCAACGCAAATCAGTAAAACGTATATACCACACAATAAATAATATGTGACGGATAACCATAAACCAGGGGCCTCATTACAGTAAAATATCCTGACTGCTTGTCCTACGGAGGCGATTCCTTAACTCATGACTGTGTGCTGTCCAATCTCAGACCTCCTAGTTTAACTTTGGAATTTCTAACTATAACTGCAAATTTGATTCTTCAGTCGGTACTGTAATAATGATAATATTAAACTTTACTCATATAGCACTTTTCATACAGGGGGAGTTGTTCAAAGTGCTTAATAAACAAATTGAACAAACAGGAGAATGAATAAACACAGATTAAAACATGCAAATAACGCAAGATGAAACAAAGCACCAAAACAAAGGAAGGCGTAACAATAAAAAAAAATGTGTAAAAGACTAAAACTAAGGAAGAGTGATTGTAAGTTCAAGGCAATGCTGAATAAATAAGTTTTCAATTGTGGTTTTTAAAATGCTTGCATCTGTTATAGCTTTGGGTAGGGAATTCCATAGTTTTGGCGCATAGTAAAAATGGATGAGCTGCCAATTTTCTTATTTCTGTTTCTGAAAAACAGCAGAGGATCTAAGATGCCATGTCTAATGAATTAGTAATGTATGCCGGTCCAAAACCGTAAAGAGCCTTGTAAACAAGTAAAAGAACTTTAAAATCAGTCCTAAAAGACGCTTTGGGCCAGTGCAGCTTAACTAAAACTGGGGTGATATACTCTCTCTTTCTTGTTCTAGTTAAGATTTATGAATGAATTGTTATTAATTAATTAATCAATTTAATTAATTTGGAACACCAGTGAAGAGAGCATTAGAGTAATCTAATTTGCTTGAAATAAAGGCGTGAACAACTTTTTCGGCATCTTGTTAGATTCGCAATATTTCTCAAATGAAAAGGTCACCTTTTTTCTTGGCGATTTTAAATGTAAGTCAGAGTCAGGAATGATTAACCTGTGGGGCCAAACTGCCAAGTTCAGCAAGAACTCGCTCTCTTTTAGTTTGTGGACCAACTAATAAAAGTGTAGTAGTGCCTGTATCTTTGATTAGAATGTACACTAGCTTGCTATCATGACAAAAAAAGGGATTACTAATTTGTACTGAAAATTCATTGTCTTGGCAGTCCACATATAACTATTAATACACGGTCTGGCAAAGAGTAATCATATGGTTTGAGTAGCCTTTCAATCATTGCATTTTGCATTTAATTCCCAACAAATAAAAAAAATAACAATAGACATTCAATACATAATTGTTGCAGTTTAATACATGTTCTCAAGACAAATAATAAAGGGACAATTGTATTACGTCACAAAACTCACAATGTACTGCATGTTTAGAAGAAAACGAATAAAGTCATAAAATCTTGAATGACCGGCTTAACTGAACTCATGAGGATAACCTCAGACCATTAGCGCCGAGATTGAAAAGTGGCCGATGGTATGCTACTGTTGTTCAGCGGTATGTACCTATCCTTAGAGTGGTATGTCAGTACTTTTCCAATAGCACACTGTTTGCTGAAGGGATGGGTACATACCACTGAACAACAGTAGCATACTACTCTAGGGATGGGTACATACCACTGAACAACAGTGTCATACCATCAGCCACTTTTCAATCTTGGCGTCACTCCCTCAGACACTGAATTGAAATAGCATTAAGAGTGAAACGCTGAATTAAAATAGTATCGAGAACAGTGTAATAGAACTGCATCACAGTCTAGCTTGTTAACAAGTCTTATACACATTTATAGTTAATTTGAACAGCATGAACTCACACATGAATGAAAGAAAGAGAGAGAACACCTTGAAAGAGGACTTGACTGCAGCGACTGGCTGATATCCTCAATCTATGATGACAAGTAACTGTAAAACAAACAAAATAAAAACTTTAGAAACACAATGTTCTGAACTTCTGGAAAGTTCTATGACATCCAGGATAAACACTTAAAAGAGGCTTTGGGTGTGCAACTGTTTTGCATGTTCCTCACATATGTTAACATATCAAGTCTTTACAAAAAGCTAATACAACAATAGCATACAGTTTAAATCAACAGACTTGTCTATGTGATGAGCTGATTACGTTAGGTGAAGAAATGAAGCTAAGACAATGGACCACAATGGACTAACGTTCAACACTAAAATGAGTTTGATCTGGTTTTAATGTTGCTCCTGGGATAACACACACGTAACGTTACCGTTACTGTTAGCATTACCTGTTCATCGTCTTGAACACACGTTGGCGATTTGTGGTCCGCTCTCCGTTTTGATAATCATCCCATTTGTGGTCCTACAGTCGGTTCAACAACAACACAAGTAAACACAAGTTAGGTTACTAACGTTACATCTTAACACTGTAATTGGTGATTAACTTTATTTATGTTAACTTAACTTGCTATGCTGTTAGCTAGTTAACCTTTTTAAGGCTACTTGATCTCGAGCTAGCTAATGTTACAGAGCTAACGTTAGCTCCACCAATATTAGCAACCTAATGTAATGAAACAGACCAAGTGAAACATTATCTTTGATGTTAACAGTTCAACAATCATAAAGACAGAACAATACTGGAGACTTTGAATTTCGGGTGATAAGCTGAAGTTACCTGATCTCCACATGGCTGTGCTCAGAAGGGCTGAGCTCCAAAGTCACGTTCACGAGCAGTCGGTCACGTCTTGTCACTCAAAAATTACTTTTAAGCAATGAACAGTTTGAATAATAAAAAATATTTTATCGTCACAACGAACACAATAACCCACAATAGACAGTACGATGTAGATGGATTGTGATTCACTGAACTTGTATAGAGAAGCGTATCCACCACTTACTATATTATGCTGATAAATTACAGTAGTCTGCTGTTATTGTTAATTGACGACATTGACATGCGAGGAATGAACATTTAACTGTATGTTACAGTTATTATGAAATACTGTAAGATACTGTTTTAAATCCACCGTAAATTAACAGCAGTTTATTACAGTGTAGAAGACGTCAATAGCATATTAAACAAACTTCAGCAACTCATTGCCGATAAGTTTAGAGTGAACCACTGTACAAGTTAGACATGTTCTGTAAGACCATCCTTGGTAATTTTGTCCACTACACTCATCAGAATCAGTAGGTGCAAACAGATGAATATAAACTGGTAAACAGCATGTTTTTATTTAGACTTCATGTCAATAAATGATGACATTGACAAGTTATGGTTTTATTATATTAGCAGCAGAGCAAATCTACTCTACTATGAAAACACAAGACATCATTGGTAGAAACATATTGAGGCTGTGATACAAAATTATAGACTGGACTTCCCCTGTTGGAAGCCAGTGCAAATAATGTATCTGCAAATCAACAAAAAACATGTCCAGATTTGTGGTGCCGTTGGGTCTTCAAAGCCTCACTGACGATATTAGCATCGCAACATGTGACATTAAAACTATCTGTTTAGGGCAGGGGTGGGCAATTATTTTTCCCAAGGAGCCACATGAGAAACCGGGACTGTTTCTGAGCATGTTGCTTTTGCAGCTTAGCTAGCAAAGACTCAGATGTCAGTGCCTGCTCTGCATCAGTCAAGTTTTCGTATCTCTCTGTGTGTTTCGTCATCGTAATGGCGTTTCAAATTGTAATCCTTAAACACTGCGATCTGTTCTCCACAAACTAAGCACACGGCTTTACCTTTGACTTCAGTAAATAAATACTTAGAAGTCCATATTTTGCTAAAACCTCTACACTTTGTATTTTTTTTAAAATAGGCTGACATTTTTAAGGGGTTAACAGCTAACTCACATAAGGTTAGTTCACCAACACATTGCAGTGTTGCTGGCATTCATTCACGGACATACTAACATACTTACATTGAGAAAAAAACCTAGCAACAATTGCCTTCAAAATAAAAGCAATGCAGCTGTATTCCGTGCATGATGCACACTTATTTACATTTTATTCCTAATTTCCCATTGAGTCGTATGGCCCGGGGGCCGTCTAATGCCCAGGTCTGGTTTAGGGAAGCTGATCAATAAAAAGGTCCGCTTTTGTAGCCAAAAATCCCTATTAAGTTCCTCTAATGTGAGTAGAGGGTCGAATGGGCCTGGGCAATTATTTATGAACTTATTTAACTCAAACCACGATCTATTCCTTAACATAACCAAGTAGTTTCGGTTGATTTGGGAGTCTGTTCTCTCAAGTTTCCACGGTTGTTTTGCTCACCAACAGTATTTCAAGGAAGCTGCAACAGTACACACCCACAACCAGAAGTCAGGGTCATTAGATTCAGGTTAAAGGCTGCACAAGGAAAAAAATGTCAACTAAATGTTTTTGTTTTTCTTTGAACTACGTTTTTTTGAATACCACATGGAGTTGTTTCAGATCAGACTAAATCCAACCATATCAGCCTCATTAGTTTTATGAGGTCAGCATTCATCTCAGAAGTGACAATAAGCCTCATTCATAAATGTTTACCTCATTATAGTTCGAATGAGTTTCTCTGTAACAATTATTCACTTTTGTGGCTACTTTTATGCATAGTCTTGATTTTTTTGAACGGGTCACACCCTTGCTCTAGTTTTGTAGAGAGGTCTTAGCCCTGACTACAAATAACTGCATCTGATCACAAAGCAGTTTTATTCAATATGGTTTTATCCCAACTACCTGTTATTCACAGTTAACCTGTCCATCAGTACGTTTTCTAAGCTTTTTACTGCTGCTTTTTTAACTGCCTTTAATCCACTTTTTAACACAGAGGAGCTGATCTTCCTTTTTAATCACAACAGTCAGAATGTCCTGAATCGTAACACCCTGGCTTTACAAATCCACCCAGGAATTAAAGACAGAAAAATGGAAAACGTAAAAACATGAAAATGGGCAAAAAACAGGTTTACATGTGTTTTATATGCTCTGAAAGCTGCAATGAAGATTTATCAACCAGCAGTTAAAAAAGCAACAACGTCCTTCATCTCAAACTTAATTTTAGAAAACCACTCTAACCCCAACATTTTATTTACGGTAATTGAATTGCCACCAACTCCCTCTGACATTTTACGATTATTAACAACTCTTTAGCAATAGGAACTTTTCCATCCACTTTTCAACATGCTGTGGTCCAAATTATTTTTATAAAACCTAGTCTTAACCCCTCTATTCTTAGCAAAGATAGGACAATGTCATAACTTACACTTTTAACAAAACTTTTAGAAGATTGGTTTCAACCTCATTTTCAGTTTCGGTGTGTCATAATAACATCTTTGAGAAGTTTCAGTCAGGTTTTAGAGCTTGACACGTCACAGAAACTGCCCTCCTCAAGGTAACTAATGACCTTTTAACAGCCGACAGAGAGAGGTTTCTTTTTTTAAGTATTTTAAACATAAGTACTGCTTTGACACAGTAAATTATGCCATTTTAAGCAAAAGTATAAAATCTTTGGTTGGCATCAAGGACAATGCACTTAGTTGGTTTTATTCTCTACCTTTTAGAAAGAACCTACTTGGTCAGCATAGGTAATAACTCATCCTCTACAACACACATTACCAATGGTGTACCACAAGGCTCAATTGTAGGTCCAACTTGGTCAAATCATCTAACATCACAACATATATTTTCATTGCTACGCAGACGACACACAGGTATATCTTCCCTTGAGACATGATGACCCAAGAAGCTGCTATTTTAGACTGTCTTAGTGAAATCGACTGTTGAATGATACAATATTTTCTTCAACTCAATAACTCTAAATCAGAAATCATATTGTTCGGTCCCCAAAACCCAATCAGTCTCATTGAAAGTGGCCTTGGTCCCTTAACATAAAGCCCACTGCCAAGCGCCACAACCAGATTTAAGCTTCAAACAACAATTCAAAAAAATACATGTCCAATCCAATCCTGCTTCCTTTAAATATGAACTATCTCCAAAATCAAACCAATGCTATCACGTTCTGACCTGGACATTCATTCATGCTTTAATCTTCTTAAGACTTGACGACTGCATCAACCACTGATTCTTGGATAATATCAGCCTTTAACTAGTTCATAATGCTGCTGCTGGGCTGTAACCTGAATCAGTGATCTCTTACAAATCATTCTTTAAACACATTTTTTATAGACGCATGCATATTTTTGGTCTTTTTTTATTGCATTTAGATTTCTAGGATAATAGACACCAAAATATTTCTCTTTCTCCCCATCTGTTGGTTAAAAAACGGCACTGTCCCAGCTTTTATTTTGAAAGTAGAAAGAATGACCTGAGTTTGCGCTCAGGGGATTCAGACTGGCTAAAAGTGAGCGTGAGTAGCTTTGAACATTACAAACGTGAGAAACCCTGTTGCCAGCTTTTACAAGCGAGCTTTCAAAGATAGCGCTCAAATCTATTTAGTGCTCCCTCAAATTTTTGTTGGCAATATACTACCATAAAGATATCCCTAAAATCAGAGGCTGATAAGGCAAGCTATTGGGGACCTTGCTGGCCTTATCAGTCTGAACAACCGGGCTAATTGTGCTTGGTTGGGGTGCAGGCAGACGACGTAGCGGTGAATTTAATAACAGCGTTCCCTAGAGCTTCCATTTTATAAGTGAATCCCAAAAGAGGTGAGGCAGGGGAGAGTGAAGGAATAAGCAGACTGACCTATGAGCTGGTTGTCAACATGTGATATTGAGGCTGTGATGATAGGAGGGATATTTAGTTGAACAAATACTTGATGAGCTGAGTTCCATCATCGCCTGTAGATTTTGCATTCTTGCCTGATGCCCTTAGTAACAATTCAGTGGAGCAAATGGCAGCTACAGCAAAGGCATGCCACCCAATCAAGAAGAGGAGCCTGGAACAAAGAGATGTCTTCTCTGCTTCTTACCCTGCGGCTACAGTATGTTTAACATCCGACTCCAAGAATGAGGCGCATTGTCCAGTCTGTGATGGATTAGGAACACAAACTTGTAAAAGTGACAAACAATGGAGCTTAATTTAGCAGCAAAATAAATGCACGGAACCTTGTTATGGTGCCCGATGAGGGGCTATGCAATGGACTAAACTGTAAAGATACTAATGTGTGTTCACGTCAAACAGCAAGGGCAAATATCACCCAGTGCAGCACTACCATGTTCTAAAGATGAAGTGAAGTGTTACAAAATAAAATGCAATTGTTACATTAAGAGGCAAACTGCTAAAAAAATTCTTGTGGTGGATTTGAAAACCTTTTGAAAACCTTATCTTGAAGAATCTACTGGATACTAGACACTGTGAAAAGAGCTCTAGGTATATCTGATATCTGATGAGTTTATGAAACAAAAGGCTCTCTTAGGCAAGTTTGAGATCTCAGAATTTAGCACCGAAAATCAAAGAGCACAAAGATGTAGCCTTATTCAGCTCAATGTGCCTGGAGTTTGAGGAAAAGGTCAGTGTAAGCCACGAACGACTGCACGTGGAGATGAATCTGGTGATTTTTTAAAAGTCAGGGCTGTTCTGAGCCATGTAATAATGGGACTGTCTTTGATTCATTTCTTTTAATAAATTCAAATTAAGGAGGAAAATTTGGCAGATAGATCAATTCTATGCTCCATGCTTTTAGGAGTCAGAAGACTAATACTGTGTACACACAGAAAGCAGAACCACAAATATAGAAACAAGACAGTAGCTCACTCCAATCACTTCCTTTTCATCTGTTTTATGATATCGGGTGCAACAAGTTCCCCAACACTGTTAGCTCTGTTGTCGTTGTTTGAACTGTTTGTGCTGTGAGCAGCCAGCTAAGCCATGTTGACAATGAACACATTTAGCACCTTTAACTACTGTACATGCTGCCAGTGTTACAAAAGTACCCACAAGGACCGTATAGGACATCATTTGAAATTACAATTTATATGCTGCACAACAGCTTTTGCCTGTTTAGGTCTGATTGAATATTTTTTTTAATCGCCCCATTCACTGCTGAAGACACTACCACTAGTGAAGCTCTAACAGTCATAACAGCCCTGATAACATCAGGAAGGCACAAATGTAGGCACAACTCAATTCTGAGGAGAACAGTTGCAGCCCGCAGGCAAGAAAACTTTTCTAGCTGTGGTGCACTTAAGAAGCACAAAGAAGGTCCCAGTGCCAAAAGTGCGATCTCAGGCCAACAGTTAAATGTTAGAGGGTAGTTCTCGTTCAGATTAGCTACCGTATGTAGAAAGCCCACTTTGTTTCAGTTACATTTCTGGATCATACCGTCACTTCATATTTGAGTGAATTTAACATCTTTATGTGTAAAGTAGTACCGGTTGCCGCTCAAGATAACCTGGATTAAAGCAGGACCTTGTCTCTCCTCTTCTTGAATACCATGACGGCAACGTGAAGAAGCCGGACCGAGGTCTGTTAGCGAGAGAGAGGCAAGTGTGCCTTGCGTCCGTGGTTTGTCACAGTTACGGCAGCTGTTGAAAACAAGAAGAGAACACTCAGCTGACCTCGTAAATGCCTCATTGTTTAGTTTTACAAACATATCTGATTCGTCTTGGGAGGCTTGTTTGATGCTCGGACGCGATTTGAACGTCAGTTGAAGACTTTGAAAAAAAGGAAGAGAGCAAATTTTCCTTCCTATGAGTTATCTCTATTAACGTTCCTACGTAGATCTGTTTGTTATTGCACAATGTTTGAGGAAACATGTGTCCCGTAGAAGAACTATTCAGCTCTTTAAACGTAATAAAAAATTGGAAATCATACAATTGTGGGAACAGAAATGACAGGAGCCATCGGGTATTTTGTTCTTCTGCGTTATCCACGTAATCATGAACGAGGAAGTATAAAGACCGCTGAAGCAGAGGTGGGCTGGAGGTTTAGGTGGATGGATCCAACAAACAGCAATCGTTCAGCCAGGAGATGTTTTTGTCACGTAACATGCGTACTTCAGTAACAGCACTTCTGTAGTTGTTTAAACCCTAATAACAATCTATTCCTAACTAGTTTTCCTAGTTTCCTGTGATTTCCTGTAAAAAAACGTACGCATGTAACGAACAGATTTTAAACACGTGTTGCAGGCTTTCGTAGGAAAACACCCAATAAATGACTACATTTTCATAGGATATCATACGAACCATTGTATGAGGATACATTAAGCAGGTAGTGTACAGTGGGTTTATAGAGCGTTTTCTCTGAAAACTATGAGAGCGGTGAGAGTGAACCAAAACGTTAAAGTTATGGGTCAGACAGCTAAACAATGAGTTTAAAAGTAACTACAGATCTCTATAAAGCCGATGGGAGCTGCACATTCAGATGATAATTCTTTTTCGGTGAATCACTACCAGAAACACCTTTCACGTTGTCATTTGATATATTGTTATTATAAAAATAGTGATAATAACCGCTTTAAAGAAATACATTATTCTGTAAAAATGTGGCAAAACAGATTCTGAACTGACTGGCTTTAGATTATCTTGCACTACAAGAGACTACTTTTCTACTTTTCTTAAATGATCCCAGGAATCCAGCGATCATTTGTTGCTGACTTATGAGTTGAGTGTGTGATAAAGCCTTTGTCTTGATCCTTGAACTAGTTTTTGTTTTTTCTACTTCATTCTCACTGGGGTCAGAGGTAACCTGGCTAATTAAGGGTCCCCCTCCCCTTTTGGACAACCCCATCTGAGCTTTATGTTTTCACTTTCATGGTCCAGCAGCTCTGCCTGGTACTTCTAAGCTAATTTTGCCTTGCCTGCACAGCTTTGGGGGGGTCTTTGATAATCCACAGACAGGTTAGGTTCAAACTGTCAAGAAGTATTTGCCCAGGAAACTGGGATCGCTGTCTGGACTCACCATGAAAATAATACAGTATGAGAGAATTGTTCCCACAAATACTTTTCTTCATCAAGCGCACCTATCTTTTTAAGAACAACTTGCTGAACAGAAAAAATTGCCATGCCCATTTAAAAAAAACAGCAAAATGTTCTCACAACACGGAAATATTAAATGAAAACAACAAACCAACTTCCTGGTTTTGCACATAGACATGAGTCCACGTGAAAATAGTAAGACATGGCAAGTGATACTGGCAGGATGTGATTTTCATGCTGAAATAACTGGATTATGTTACTCGGCTAACAATAAACACACTGATGAATAAAAACTGGTACTACAGACAAGTCAACAACTGGTGACCTTAAAAGAACTGCTCCATTACACAACTGCAGCAACGTCACACTCGTCTTACAGAACATATTGGACTTAATGATATTACATGCATATCTATAATAATTGGCAGAAATACTAGAAGTCGCGGTCCTCGTAAGCACAGGAAATCTGTAAACCCAATGCAGACCACTGATATATCTCACAGACACTCTTAAACACTTAATTATCTAATATTGCCATCTTAGAGATTTTATTTCCAGGATAAGGGCAGCGTTCTACCTCTTCCAAAACACATTTTCTCATCTTTATATTCTCACGTTTTCAGGGTCCCTTTGGTCATACCAGGAATGAAATGAATGAAAATATGTCAGTGTAGTGGAGCAAATAGGATTAAATGTGTTGAATGCCAAATGTCTGGAAACAGGAATTCTGTCAAGAGATAATCCCCCATATGGATTTAACACAGTCCACTCTCAGACAACTGTATTTGTGTCTCAGGAGCTGACGCAGACGGAAGAATTTCTGAAGCCAAAGTCCATAATCATGTTGAATTTGTGATAAGATACTGGAAATGCATAATCCAGTTTTGAATTGGTGGAATCAAGGCTCCACGGGAGAGCATCCACCACCACATCACATACCGAACATTGTCGCCCTTCACATCTCGGCTGCCGCGAGGTTTACCAGTGTGTTGGCAGGCTTACCTTCAGAACTTCCATGAGCCAGCCGCAGGGACGTGTGACATGGACGCTGGAGGTGTGTTGGTTGCCGTGGTACGAAAGGTCCCAGGTCCTCGTCTCCCGGTCCTCCCTGCGCTCTTGACCCTGGCGATGGGCAAACGCCGGCTGGTCTCGAACCCCGGACCTGATGTGACGTCAGGGCCGGTAGAGGGTGGGAACTCTGGAGGCTCTTGCAGAGGCCATGAAGGTCCGGGGGAGCGCTGAGGACCCTGGCCCACCCAAGGGCAAAGAGAGAGAGGGAGGAGTTAAACAAACCGGGCGAAACAACACGCTGGTGTGTACACTGTGCAAGGCAAGGTGGGATTTTTCTGAGCCATGCTGAGTCAGTGAGCCATATGAGGTATCCAGAGATTCTTCTACTGAGAATATATTATTGTTCTTTGAATGAGGGTGAAAGATGCATTTATGTTTGAGGGAGGTTGTGCAATATGTGATTGAGTTTGTTAATGAAGTAGAACATCAGACCTGTATTTATAGTGCATGTCTCGGTCAAGGTGCATTAACTTGCGGGCAGCAGGAGCAAACATCTTTAAAGTTGATATGGCAAACTGTTGCCGGACTGTTGCTGTTCCCTCATCCAGCAGACACTGAGAAATATGCGTCCACCTGACAAGTGTCAGTCCGTTATTCATTTGCCTCTTAGCTCTGATTTGGTCTCCAATAACGCCTGTGGATCTGCTGCATCTGAAAACGACGC
This sequence comes from Cebidichthys violaceus, assembly GCF_023349555.1. Lineage (NCBI taxonomy): Eukaryota > Metazoa > Chordata > Actinopteri > Perciformes > Stichaeidae > Cebidichthys > Cebidichthys violaceus. The sequence continues at coordinate 278,162 of NW_027176297.1, forward strand.
TGTTTTACGAGTTGTGAAATCAAAATATTAAAGCTTTATTAATATATAGGTTGACCGTGTTTTCAAATTCCTAAACCAGGGCCCTTAAAGCGTACCACACGTTCATGCATGCGCACACGTATACGCACCATGGGCGTGCTACTGTACGTATATTGCTATCCTAATAGTTTTATATCAGCATTTCCACCGTGTGCAATCAAATATTTACTCTCACAGTGTGTGAATTGGTTAGGTTATAATGAGTCTATGTAAGCACTGAAAACAGGTATATTATTTTTATTTTTACTGTGGGGAAAATTTGGTAGTGACACAGGACATTTGAGTCTTTTACAGATATTTGTCGGGACACCTAGCTTGGACAATCCTTCTTGTCAAACTTTGCAGTTTTCTGCAGATTCATCACTGCATCTTTCACAAACACATCGTAAGTTGATCCATTGCTGTATATAGAAATATTGATTGGAGCAGCTTTAAGTCACAATTGTGTGTCTTTCTGTTTACCCCCTATTTTGTTTGGAAAGAAAGACAAGCAAATCCCCAGCTGAACTCAGACATTACATCAATCGTTAATTCTGTTAATTAGCCCACCATCAGTGGCCAAATCTGTTTGGTAAGATTAGGCCTAAATTTGGTTTCCCCCTCCATGCTCTGCAAGAGTTTGCTTTCGGGGTAAGCTGGTGTGATTATGTGCCACTAGACTTCCAATAACTGGTTCTGTTGTGAGGTCTGAGGCAGTACCTGTGTGCCCATTGGCAAACACAATGCAGCTAATAACTTCGCAGCTTTACTCATGCGCATTAATACACTGAGTTCATCCTTTTCAAATTTGCAGCATATTGGAGCAGACAGCGCCTGCACATCCCAAACCGAAAATGGATCTGGCAGTGCACACGCTGTCGGGATGAGGCATTCCCCGGGAAAATGATCCTTTTGATAAAACCACTTCAAATCCTCTCAGCCTGTGCAGCTGTGCGATAATCGCACTAATTAGGCTGGCATGTCAAATCTAGCCCTGGTCCGCATCAGCATCGCCAATGGCAACGCAATGATGTTTTTTTCTTTTACCTAATATCTTAATTAGTTCACAGAAATCTGCACCTGTTTCTTAAAAAGATTCTTGTTCATGACTTACGCCACTTAACCTACTTAAATCCTATAAAAGCCCAGACTGAGACAAAGGTGGGATTCATATAGTCAAAGTAATCTGAGTAGTAGTTTTCTGGATGTCTGTCATATTCAGTGTTTGTAAAGATGTTCTATCGACTTTCATGCACTTACTATTGATTAATTGCTCCAAAGTGCTTGTAAAGAAACATATAAAGACTTTATTAGAGAACTTTAAAGGAGCTGTTTTTGTTTTTTTTTTATCTTTGGACAGATCCAAGCTAGCTGTCTTCCCCTGGTTGATGCTGGCTGTAGCCTTATATGTAATGGACAGATATTAGAAATGTATCAGTCTTCCCATCCATCTCTCAGCAAGAAAGCCAATAAGGGTGCGTTCCATTCAAGTTTTCTTGCACCTGTTGGGGCTGCAAGCTTGAACGAATCTGTCTTCAACATTTAAGCGACCAAAATAAGTTAGAATACATGGCGTGTATTGACAGGATGGTGACCTAACATGACCCTTATCCCTGGGAACCTAAATATGTTAATAAACACGCAGTGTCGACTATTTTCATTTACATTCACCAATAATATTCATTGAAAGTGAATAAATATGGAGACACAAGTCTCAGCAAAGCTGGCCCCAAAAAAAGAAGAAGAAGAGAAGAAACAGGATGAGTCAAGTTCTGCTCATATCCAATGTGGTTAAACCGTGTTCCTCACTTCTGCAGGAAATATATTAGACACTTAAAATTCAAGACTGAGTATCGACAATATCTAAACCACACACGGGCAACATCTCAATTTGGCCTCAAAGGAATATCAGAAACGTGCTCTACGCCACGACTCTCGCACACCTTCCACGCTCTGTGTTTTTTTGTTGTTGCTATGACTGAACTAGAAGTGGAGCTGAGAGGACGCTCGCTTTGTTTGCCTCCGCCCGTGTATGCGTGGCAACAAACTTTTCCTGTGATGAACTACGACGAAGTCACGCCGCAGATCATCTGTCGTCTGTGCTGCGTATTTCAACATCAGACATGACGCCAGAGTTTGATGGGCCTACGAAGAGGGTTGACTGTGTCTATTGTTCCCATCAGGCTAAATTACACGGCTATGGAAAAGCTTTCCGGGACTAATAGTGTCATTAATCAATATCTCACGGTAATAATTAATTCTCACAGGTTACTTACACAGTTACAGGAATTAATTAACAGAAAGGGAATTTATGTAGTCATTCGGACAAAGTAATTGTTAATTATCATGTAATTATGCATGTCTGTCCTGCAATGGTATTAAAGTTTAAGTAAAGTATAAACTGTCACATACCCAGGTAATAACAGAACATAAAATGATTGTAGTAAAAATAATGAGTGGATATATCTATGAATATGACAATGTATTTGTTTGTAACTAGTGTCTTATTTTATTTTTTTGTCATGTGGTGATGCAGCTCTGTACTCTTAAGGTCAATATTACATCATTATAAAGCCTTGTGTTCTTGTTTATAACATAATGTGATGTGTTTCATTGACGGCACCAGACAATTGGCAAGATGCATAGGCCAATTCGAAAGTTGATGCTGCATTTAAGTGGATTGTTTTATGTAAGTCATATTTTCATTGTAACCTCAGAGTACACATACAGTTGTAAATAAAAAAAAAATAAAAGTCAACATTTCTATGCCATGATATTGTCCAATGTGTGGCTTTTTGCTTACTTTACATAAGTCAGCATGGCCCTCTGGGGAAAAAACATTTAACCAAATCCTTTTTTAGTGTTTCACCAATTAGCAGAGTCAAAGGTGGACATATGCACAACTCAGTAAGTAGACTATACTGTTGACTGCTCGCTGCTCATTGTTTCCCTGAACAAGCGGAACACTGATTTATTGCATCCACTGACATTTCCTGACATAACAGCAGCGCTTTGACCCACTAACGGTGTCAATCCTTTGAGTAAAGACATTGTGACTACAGCAAAATCAGTCCCACTGACTTCTGTTTGGGAAATTAAGACGGTTTTCTCTGAGCGTCTGTTCATTGTGTTGAAGGCACAGAAAGCCTGATTATCTACGGTCAGCATTTAAAAAGAGGCCGTAAAAAATTATTAGCGTGCTTGCGTGGCTCAAGACACACTGCTGATGTGTTGCCAATTGTTAGGATGTGGGAATATTACAAGCTCAAGCACAACACACTCGTCCAGTCATTTTATAATGAACCAAAGAGGCACGACTGCTGAAAACAAAAAATAAACACGTGGAATGGAATTTGCAGAGGATGAAAGGAGGTTTCTTACCTTTTTATTTTCATGTAGGTCAGTGATTCAAGGGTACTCGCTTCACGATTGCTACAGTTTGAGGAATTAGGTCCTTTTAAAGCATTCTAGGATGTCAGGACTTCCTGGTGTGACACAATAATGTCTCACTTGCAAGTTGAGAAAATGACGAGTCCCAGATGTCTTGGCTTTTGTGGTTTAATTGGACATATGGGTTTAGGGAAGGAGGACGAGCAGTTCTGTAGTTTTGCAACCGGAGCAGTTATTTAGCACACTATCTCCATTCATTGCTGCTGGTGAACTGAGCTGAATAAGCCATGGATTGTAGACTATTATAGCTGAAAGGTTTGGGTCTGAAAACTATCTCAATGTCTGCAGGACCATGGCCGTATCAGGGTCATCGGTTCTCAGTGTCCTACAGCGTTTTTAATATCAACTGACATTAAAAGAATTTGGTAAGGGCTATCTTAGCAGTTCAAATGACGCAAACGGCTGAAGCGAGATGGACGTTTCAAATGCAGTTTCACTGGTAAAAATCCATTCAGCCACTGTGGAGATCATGTCTGAAGAAAAAAAAAAAGAGAAAGCTGTCTGTCCGCAATGGGTTTAAAGGAGTATAATCAGTAGGCTATGAAACGCATAATTGTGAGTGTGCTACGCTCAGAGTGACGTGGTATAATCGGTTGGTGGACGGGTCAAACAAACGGAGAACTATCAGAGGAAATATCAGTTTCCACGATCATTAATCGGAATATTTCAAAAAGGCCGATAGCTAATGAAGTAAATATTTCTAATCATCATCCACTATATCCTTTGACTTTGTTATAATCATCTATTGTGCTTATTTGCATAAAAACACACAGCTGAAATGGTAAGGAAAGGAAAGATTGTATTTGTATTGATAGAAGGAGCTTGGCATTAGTAGTTTTGATGATGTATGCTAAGCCGCTTAGAGCAATAAGAAGTTTAGCAGGTCATAATTCCCTTTCTAATATCTATTTTATATTGCTGTAAAAAACATATATTTATTCAAGTGTCTCGCAAACATAACATTTTTCAAGATTACATTTGAACACATCATGATAAAGTTATTTTTTACCTTCATCCAATACTTATTGGATGAATAAATACTATTATTTTTACTGAATGGAATATGAACATTCATACATTATAACGACAGCGGTTAGCTCCATTGCTACGTTAAGTAACTCTCCTGCCAATTTCAACACAGGATTTGTTGTTCACTATGTATCATTATCAGGGATCGGTGAATCGAAAGCATGAATGCCGTATATTTTTACTCAATATAGGCCAATAAGGATCAGCAGTAAAACTTTATCTCATTCTGTGATGGTTAAACTGTGTAATTAATCCGCAGCTTCTTCAATTCGGAAACCGAGCCGATGTATAACCACGGTTATCCCGACATCCTTGGTCTCGCGGCAGTTCGTGAAATAGTCACGAAATTCAAATCCACGCATTCGTGCACATGGACACAAACACATGCCACGAAAACAATACCAATAGAAAGAAGATGTTGTTTTCATGGTGGACAAACAAATTAAACAAATCCACGAGACTGTGTTCCAAAGTGTGTCTTTTTTTAAATCTTTGGACAGAGTCAGGCTAACGTTAGCTACTTCCACCTGTTTCTCGTTAAGGTAACGGCCTGCTGGCTGTACCTTTATATTTAATGTACATATTTAATTAGCAATTATATTTAATGTACAGCTCTAATCTTCTCCTCTAACTCTCAACAGGAGAGTGAATAAGCACCTCTGTGCCAGTAAGCGATCTATCTCCTGGCCGCTTCCTTACATTTAACCAACTGTTCCATGTTCTGTCATTGTTTTTGTCCATTTGTGTACAGTCTTCCATGGAAGTACATTTTAATTACTATAATGTTACTTTTTTTATTTTGCATAAGAAGAGCCAACTCTCTACTCTAAATACTTATCTCTACTAACATTAGGTCAACATTGTCAACCTATTATTCACTTACAAAAATGTAAAATAATCTGTGATGTCAGAAACTTATTATATTCAAATAACATCATACCCCCTCCGGAGTAACTGCACTGAAAATAAAAAGCACAATTCATATAATCAATGGATGTGCTTGTGTCTGCTGGGCTTTCACATATTGTTTCACAGTGGTGATGCAGCTCTGAACCACAGAACAAGCCGTGATATTCACTCCATAGGGTCAGTGTCCTCATATTTTCAAAAGAGATGCTTGTCTAGTTTCCGTGATTTAGCTTGCTAGTACCCTGAATGAGATCAGTCTGGTGTCAATGTCATATGGGAATTAGGATTCATAGGGTTTCAACTAATTTCTTGTAAGAATGTCGTTTTACTGTTGTGAGGAAGTGATATGTGTATTTATTTTATTATATTATATTTATTTATTATATCATTATATGTCAAAGATCCCTGACCCCACTGCAAATATCACACTGGTGAACAAATGCACGTGGAGCATACGGTTCAGTGCTAATCTCTCGTTTTCGTCTTGAAGCTTGAATTTGCAGCCACAGAAAACAGGAAGCATGGGTTGTGATTCAGCCATTTCCATTCTGAAACTCTAAAATTGGTGCTTTCTTTTCTAGACGGTTTCATCACCTTCCTCCCGGTTGCGTGAGTTGAGAGACTGTTGAATACCTTCACAAAGGATTTCACAAGGCTGTAGTCGTCAGAAACCTTTTTATAGCAGTACAGCAACATAGTCCTTCAGTTTTTTCTAAATGTTTTTCGTAGGTCTGGTATCCTGGCAAGCAACATAAAACTCAGGCACAGGTTAAGAATCGTCTTGTTTCAGTAACTTCAGTAACTTTTTTAGTTTTTAGTTTTTTTGTCGTGAAATATGTATTTCACGACAGGAGATACTTTCATCTATAAAAAAATCCCCATTTGACACATCAAATAATAATGTGTTGCACAGACTGTGGAGTTAGAAAATACTGCTTATCAGATGCGGTTTGCTTCGTGCAGGACTCACTGGAAGAGACTCACTGTGCTCAATAAGGGTGAAGCATACAAATTCATTTTGCTGGTGGATACGCAAGGATGCGACTCATTACAAGGCCGGTTGTCAACACACAAAAGGACAATTCAAAGCAACATTGTGTGTACTCTCCCCAGGATAATGCAGAAGAGTACAGATGATACTTCCTTTTCCAGAATATCTATCACATCTATCTGTGGTCTAGGACTAACAGTCCACTAATAATGTCACTTGACCTCACACAAACTGGAACAAAAGCTTTTTACGTGTAATACACCCCTAAAGGTGTCCTCTTTGGCATACAAAAAGTGCTAATGAATAATCTGAAGGGAAAATCCTGAATAGGGCCAGATCTGGGGTGAACAGGACCCGATCTGGGTAGAATAAGACCAGATCTGGGATGAGTAGCTCCAGATCTGGGTAGAAGAAGACCAGATCTGGGGGGTGAACAGAACCAGTTCTGGCTAATGTAAGACCAGATCTGGGTAGAATAGTACTAGATCTGGGTAGAATATGACTAGATCTGGAGCGATTAGGATCAGATCTGGGGTAAATAGGGTCAGATCTGGGTAGAATAGTACTAGATCTGGGTAGAATATGACTAGATCTGGAGCGATTAGGATCAGATCTGGGGTAAATAGGGTCAGATCTGGGTAGAATAGGGTCAGATCTGGGTAGAATAGGACAAGATCTAGGGAGAATAGGACCAGATATGTGTAGAATAGGACTAGATCTGGGTAGAATATGACTAGATCTGAGTAGAATAGGACTAGATCTGGGGAGAATGAGGCCAGATCTGGATAGAATAGGACTAGATCCGGGGAGAATAGGACTAGATCTGGGTAGACTAAGACTAGACCTGGGTAGAATAGGACTAGATCTGGGTAGAATAGGACTAGATCTGGGTAGACTAAGACTAGACCTGGGTAGAATAGGACTAGATCTGGGGAGAAACTAGATCTGGATAGACTAGGACTAGATCTGGGGAGAATAGGACCAGATCTGGGTAGACTAAGACCTGGGTTTCAAAACTTCCCTTTCATACAATTCCTCACGACAGTTCACAAAATCTATTGAGTTTGTTTTTGTTGCAATTTGTGAGGTTGACCCACATTCTTTGGTAAAATTAATGGACTATAAACAATACCACTAGCTCTGCTTTGATGCAATATGTGTGTCATTTTGACATCATTCAGCCCAGTGAAGCTAAAAACAGCTATTGTGAGCCTACACGTTGTGTTATAATTCGTAAGTGACACAGATGGCCCTTGTCCCTAACCAAAAGGCTTTCATCACCAGAAATAGAAAGAGAAGAGAGTAGAATGTTTTCTTTGTATTTATTCAACAGATCCCTCACTGTCTTCATCCTCAGCCCCTATCTGCAGTGGGGTCCCCCAAGGTTCTGTTAAATTACATTATACATAAATACAACATCTCTTGTCAGTTACACTGTTGACACCCAGATAACCAACATGGTCTCACAGAAATACTGTACGGGGGGGGGGGGGGGGTCCTGAAGGGGGTTTTGAAGCAATTTGTTGGAATATTTTTACAGTACAAAAATAAGCCTTTGTGTTTTTTAAGAAGGATATACATATACAATTGTTTTTTTTACTGTTAATATGATAATTATATGGAGGGTGATCCATTAGTTTCAACAACAAATTTTGTAATAAGGGTAGGATATATGTGTGAAGACCCCCATTGGCATTAATGCTAATGTGAGATTTCTTCTTCTTTCCTCTGGTTAGACACCGTCATCTAACAAAATAACATAATAGCTACCCAACAGTAAGAAATGGTTGCCATGCCATTACTCCGAAACCCCAAAAGTCCTAAAAATGTCCGCTCAGCTCTTAATCTGATTGGCTTGCCCTGATATTCTTACCCTTAATCTGATGTATCTCACTGCTCATGCCTACACCGAACCAACCCAGCCAAGGAAGGCCACAAGTAGCCTAATTAGATGCCGAGAGCCATGCAAGCCAACTTTATTTCTATACCTCATTTCATTACAACAAAAAGTTAAAAGAAAAATAAGAGAAGGAATTTGATGGTGGCGACCAGTTTTGGCAACAAACCTACGTTGGCAACAAAACTACTTTAGGTTTAGGAAAGAAAAGATGTAAATACCAGTCCTAAGTAATATAAGTCAACGATGACTTTTGGTTTCAGACAGGACACAAGCACAGATCTCTTGGGTGAAAGTCCCGTGTCTGAGCCATCCATTCACCCCGAGCGCCTCCCTTCACAGACTTTGATTGAAACCTATTTCTGTTGAACCCGGGAATTTGCGTGTCCGCCACGAAAAAGGATCCAAATCGATTTTCCATTTGCCATTGTTTGCGCTGTGTCCGCACGTAATTTTCTGTAAAATTCCGTACCAAATCACGTAATACGCTGTTAAGACACCGCGGCCATTTTGCATACTTTTGGTGCCACGCCATTGTTCCGAAGCCCCATTTCTCCAAAAACTACAAACTTTCCACGCTATAAACAAAAGCACATGGTCAATTATATGCAAAATGATGTCATCGGACCTTCCTAGTTGCAATATTATTTTTCCTACCATGTCAAAGGTATGACCCACTCTACTCTGCCTCTGGTTGGCTTACCCGGATATCTTAACAGAGTGGAAACTTTAAAAAACAGCTTGAGAACTATTTGTTTAGACTTGCTTTTGTTTCAAATCTTTGTGTTTTTTTTATGTTCTCAGCTTGATGTCTGCATTTTTCTTTTTGTTCTATTTCACTGCGATCTGTAAAGCACATTGGGTCAAATTGTTGTGTTTAAATGCTATATAATTCAAGTTGAGTCAACAGTGTACCTTAAAAGTTTGAGTGTGTAGGATTTTGCTGCATTTGGCGGCGGGGTTGCAGATCGCATCCAACTGGGTGTTCCAAGTGTGTAACATCTAGTTTGTCCCATCTGGGCTGCTGTAGAAACATGGCCGCCGGCTCCGTGAAGAGGACCCACTCCGTATTTAGATATGAACGGCTCATTGTAATGTAACGAAAACACAATGCTTCTCATTATCAGGTGATACAGTAAAGAAAAGATAACTATTAATATTACATTTCCGTTCCTTCCAATAGACGCGCCCCCCCCCCCCCCCAAGTTCTCCACACTGAGGAGTTTTGTTTTGAAACACAATTTTGAACTTGGCTTTTAGAAAAGCGGACTTTTCAGAATGACACAGAAAACTGTGTGGCTATTTCACAAAAAGATTTGCTACAGTGATTTCGTGCCTGCACCATGTTTTTTTAATGTCAGTTGATACAACTAAACCCACTTGGTCACGTTCAGGAGAAACCTCGTGGTTGGGCTTAAAATAAGTATGTAAAATTAGGTTTAGGCAACAAAACCACATCAGGTTCAGGAAAATCGTCACAAACGCGTTACTTCAGACAAACCAATGACTCACGATGACTACCTCCACTCCTTATATCCAGTCTGTGGTCACTACCTCTGACTGTGGGATAGTCACGTGGATGCGTTTAATTTGTGTGTCCACCACGAAAAAAAGGACCCTTATTGACTTTCTATTGGCATTTTTCTTCTTGTGCTGAGCGACACAAACAAAAAGGAAAATACATAATCCATTGTACACGAATCACAAGATTTATATTTCCTGACCATTTCAAAAACTGCCTTGAGATGTAGTTGAAAAGCCACACACTGTCAGGTTGGATTATAATTCATATGTATGACGTCAATGAAACAGTTGTGTGCTATTTCATTTTCCTTCTTTTTTTTCACCGAAAAAAACAACTTCTTTGTCTTTTTAATGGGCATGAAATCATACAATAGATACAAGCTAGATTTTGACACAGTGTATGTAATTGTTTATGGGCTAGTCACATGTATCCACCCCTGCTACGCACTCTGAATGTCAGAGCAGTGTTGAGTTCATCTCATAGTCAACCATGACTGCAGGGCTTGTGTATGGCAAGACAACAGAACTGTTTTTACCACGATGGAGAGAAAAGATAGCATAGGATAGGAAAATAAAGCTTTAGCCATGATAATTAGTAGGACTTTATTTTCTCTCTCTTGTTCTTCAATGTCTGGATACTTGAACTTGGAGCTTACAGAAGGTAGACTATCCTGCAGCATGCAGTCAGCTCTTACTCTGATTGGCTTGCCCTGACATTCTTACCCTTAATCTGATTTATCTCACTCCTCATGCCTAAACCTAACCAACCCAGCCAAGGAAGGCCACAAGTAGCCTAATTAGATGCAAAGTGCCATGCAAGCCAACTTTATTTATACAGCCCATTTCATTACAATGAAAAGTTAAAAGAAAAATAAGAGAAATTTGATGGTGGGTCAGGCCTTCGCCATTAGGAACCCGATTTTACATTTAGTTTTATACTAACAGAATTGTAGTCTGTTGTGATTTAATTTGGCTATAAATATGTTTAATTGAGCATACTTCTTGTGTTCATATTTGATTGACATTGGAATGTAATAAAATCCCTCAGGGGGTGGTCTGGCAACAAAATTACTTCATTAGGTTTAGGAAAGAGAAGATCATGGATTGGGTTAAAATAACTGGCCCCTAAGTAATTTAAAGTCAATGCCATTGTTCCGAAGGCCCATTTTTCCGAAAACTACAAACTCTCCATGCTATAAACAGGTTAATTATTATGCAAAATGATGTCATCGGACCTTCCTAGTTACAACATTTTTTTTCCATTAGGTTTAGGAAAGAAAAGATCATGGATTGGGTTAACATTTATAATGGGCTTGAAATCATACAATAGATGTGTCTTTCTAATGTTGCTTTTTTTTAGCTGTCCATTGCCATAGCTAAAGATTTTCACCAGAGGGCGCCAAATACAAATAAGAAGCCAGCCACTATACATTTTTCTGTACATCATTAAAATATGAAACAATCACAATTACTAATGAATTTCAGTAAATGTTGTTGTTTGTCTCCATTTAGGGTATGGGACCAAAACTGTTGGCTTGGATTTTTTAAGAAAGATTATTTCAAAAAGACAGTAGTTCCTAACCTTTTTTTTCTTGTGACCGATTGATACGAAGCAATATGTCATCAATAGTTGCCTGTCTATTAAGTTTTAAGTTTTAATATATAATAATAATAATACAATTTTAGACATTGTGAGCAATTCAATCAAAGTGTGTGTTCCCCCTCTCATACTGTGTTCATCCTATTCATATGAATAAGAGAGGCCTGAAAGGGTAAATTACACATCTTCTCCACACGGTGGTACTCTAACAGCTTGTAAAGGCAAATTTTACTCCCTATACTGACAAGTGGCTTCAATATCCTGTTGTGTGAAATAGAGTTTAGGGCGTTTATGTGGAGCATAGAGATGTAGTTACATAAGAAGAAGTCTAATAAATGTATCTTGTGAAATACTTCTTAAAGAATATCTGACAAGACTACCAGTAGTTAATAAACATCGTGAAATACTTTGAAATGAAAAAAAAAAGTGGGAATAAGGCTGAGAAATGTGAGCACAGCATCTTATTTTTTCCGAGCTGTAGTGTCGTCTGGTTGGTTTCACTGTCTACGAGTGACGCCATCCTTCCTCAGCTTCCTGATGACGTACGATGATCCCAAAAAGAAATGTGTAAAAGGTTTCGATTCTCTCACAGTGTGATCACATTAGGTTTTGAGGCGCGCGGCCAAAGAAAAAGTCAGTCATGAGACTCGATTCTGTAGAAACCCGCACATCTCGGTACAGTAGTCCTACTCACACCCTGTGCAGTCTGCCCTTTAGTTCTCCTTGCACGATAATCTAATTACACCAAGACAACGTGAGGAGTCAGGACACTCAGCACACCGATTCAAGGTCCTCTCAGCAGCTACGCAAGGCAAAGTCGCTCAAAGGACGACAACTTCCACACATGACCAGTTATGAAAACGCAGAACTGCATTCTTATCTAGGACACAGATTACAATAAATAGATGGAAGGGGAATGCTTACTTGATAATTTAGACTTCCTACAACAGACGCTGCTTTAATTTGTGTTGCAGGATGATATCTGTCGAGCCGATTTTCTTGATTTAACATACGTTGTGTTTCTGGTTGAGTTGAATATTTGAACAAAGTGAATTGTTTACAAGATAGGCCCCCCGCAGGAATGTCCTCCAGACAAGACATTAAAACCTTTGATGGTTTTCTCTAGGGAACCTTTTGAGTTGTGAGATCTCCATATCTAGCGCTGAGATGAAGCATACTTCAAGGAAACCCAATGTTTTCCAGGCGTTTCCCTCCAAGAAGTCTTGGCATGTGTCCTGATGGTGATGTTTTCACAGGTAGTTATATGTTTTTTTTTATGTACTTTTTTTCATTTTTTTTCCCTGATTATTGGTTGTAATGATTCAACGTAGTAAAACCTGAGCACAATAACAGCTGTGGACACTTTACTTTGATTACTGAAGGTGGTGCTACTGTCTGTTAAAATGTATAGGAGACGCTCTGTTTCCTTGTGTTTGAATATAAGTCAGTGATGGTTTGTTGAAAACCAAACGATGATCCATCTGCCGTTTATTTTCTTTGCGTTCATCTTCTTTAACGTAAGCTGCAATCGTTAGCACACCCAGCTTACCACTAGCTAGCTAGCTGGCTACTTGGGAACCTACGTTAGCTTACTTCCAAAGGCAAAGGGGCATGCTACGAGCTAAGGGAGGGTTTTCAGCCACTACTTTTTGGAGTCAGCGTTTGCTAACGCTAGCTAGGTACAGCTTATAAAATGTTCTACTACTGTGTACCACAGTTACTGCTAATTTTATGTGGTAAAGCTGCCATTGTAGTCGTTGTAAACTGCAATTGCGCCATGCGAAAAAAGCTCAACAATTTAAGAGGTGTAGCAACAAACAACATATGAAATAGTCACTTGTTCGGCTCATGACCGAAATGTGTGGTTAGTTGAAAAAATAAATATGTTACATTTTTGCATGGTTAAGAAGGTTAAAGTATTGTGCAGTGAGCACACATTATACTTTAATTACATTTTTGGGATGTGTCAAGAACGGTTAACGTATCAACATATTCAAGAAAATGGTCATCATTTTTACAAGATGATACGGGGGAGGGGTAACACACGGTCAAGAGAACTACTTAATTCGTTCACCATGACCTGGAAAATACTAAAGACGCACTGAAATGGCCAAGCTATCGGGAGGAATGAAGACTGGTGGCAAGAGGACAACGACACAACAGCTGACCTGCTTAGAGGTCGGATGAGAGGATGAGATGGGATGGATGGGTCAGTGCTCACTTATTGTTGATGGTACTTATTGTCACGCATCCTTTGTTTATGAAAAGCTATTCATGAATGCGTAAAGTTTGTTTTAAAAGGAAAGCATGAAAGTTGGCAAGAGTTAATGTCCGTCAAAGCACAAAAGAAGATGACATACCAGTCCATCAAGGTCAAAACTGATGGGGGGGGGGGGGGGGGGGGGCAGAGTTAATCTGTCCAGGAGGGGGGGTGGGGGCAATCGGCAACTAAAGACCCTGAAGACAGGATGCACATTGACAATGGGCCAATGACTGTGGGACAGTGTGTCAGTCAGGGCCCGCTGTCAGGAGGTTAGCCCGCTCCATGTTAACATCTGTTCCAAAGCACAACATAATCCCCTTGTACTTAAAATTCATAGTTTCCTCTCTCTGCACAAACAAAGGTCCCCTCACTTGGACCGTTTGCATTACCTTCCGTTTAACTTGAGCCTCAAATCTTTGGTTTTGTGTCGTGTTTCGTTCATTATCTGACTTAAACTTTTTTTTTTTATCATCTTCTGAGAAATAATACATCTAAATGCTAGCATCTTGCGAGTAAATGTCAATAAAGGTTAGATCATTTGAATCATTTTTCTGTACTTTATGTTTATTTGCACTGCATGAACCAATTCCCCGAGAATACCACATGTATTTTATTCTTCAAAATCGACCGTGTAATGCAATGCTGTTTTCGTATTATCATAATGAGAGTAAAGCTTATAGGAAGTGTCATCAGAACAATAGCTGGTGGGCTAATCTCACCGGGAACTGAGGCCAGGGAGAGATTTGGTGTGTGTGGGGGGGTGGAGTGGGGGTACTTGGTGCACACATGGCACCGGGGTGAGCCTAATCACGGGCTAGCAGAAATCCTCACAAATGGGGAGGGGGGATGGGGTCTGTCCCTATGGAGACTCATTTAGACTTGGAAGAAAGCATTTTGTTCCAGTAACAAACTCAACCTTTGCAGAGACATGAAGATTCATCTTTCTTTTTTTTTTTTTGTTGCACAGCTGAGATAGCTGAGGAAGCGTCACCTTGTGGCTGCCCACGACGCTCGGTCCAGCTGGTTCATAATAAATGAGACAGTTTCATTCCTCCCATTTCCTCGCTGCTGCAGTTTCTGTGGATTACTGATCTTTTCCATTGTTCAGCCTGTCAATGACCCACAACGGTGTGGCACTCCTTTCCTTCCCCTTACAGTGGAGTCATTGGAAAATCCACTATATGTCTAAATGTTACATGTTCTAACAAACCTGTAAAGCCATTCTTGTAACTCACAATGATTCTGACTGCAAAAGTGCTTGTCGTACATTTTTTCTTTCAAAGCATTCGCAGTGTTTTGTGAATAGACAGACACCTTATATCCAACAACTAATAAAAAAGCTTAGAATAGGGACTAAAAGCAGTAGCATAATCTTTAACTCTAATATACATTGAGTTTACACTTTACACTGAGAGTGTTCAGTATACTGTGTATATTGGTAGAACACAACGAGAAGTGTGACTCACAGAAGTCTGTTAAACTATGTACTGAGTCAGGGTAAGAGCATAATAGATGCAAAGCACATTCTGGTAGTAATAACAACGATTATACTTTTGCAACGTCCGATTCTTTTTATTTTTGGGCCACTTGGGGGCAGTACAACAAGCTTTAAACAACAACATTAACATTGTATCACCTTATCAAGTTGAGATAGCAAATGCCTATTTACACATCCAGCAGACGCGTCATTTAGAGTCGTGTTTCAGGTCAACTGATGAATGTAAATATACTATCACCAGCTGGTCTCTATCTGTGTCTGTTCGCTGTTTGGTGCTGGTAGCGAACCGTAGAACAGCGGCCTGCTGCTGCTGGAAATGACAGCGATGAACCGCGAGAGTGTAACTGATGACAAAGTCAAAATCATTACTCTGAGATGCTCGGTAGAGTTGTATGGTCGGGTGGTAATTCTCAGTGGGATTGTCACTATAGAGAGAACCTCTTTGCTAATTTAAAAATATTGATTTTAAGCAGCTTCAAGAAAGCTATGTAAATCGGACGTTGTATTCTTTATGATGCAAATGCAAAAAAAACTATGCGCTACAGGAATGTACTACTGTTATTGTTTTGTTGGTCATGTGTTTGTTGTGTTACAAATGGGCTACACGTGAACTCCGTTGTGCATCCCTGTGTTATATAATGACAGTAAATGATCCTTGATATCGGGCCACTTCGCCATCCCAAACTCATATTCTAATACATTTCCCCATCCAACAACAGAACAACGGATAATAACTTATTATGACTGAGAAAGATATCCCATAATAAGTCAAAAAAACACATTGTGCATCCCTTCTACGTTGAGCACATTACAACTTCAGGCACAGCAATATACAAAAAGATGGAGAAAGCAGGAACCGAATGTTCCTACAAACCAATCCACACATCTTGAACTATAACACAGGACCAGGCATTGTTACATAGACGTCTTTTTCTGATCCACTTTGCTTTCCGGAGACAACTCTTGACAGCGGTGTTTAATTTAAATATTTAATTGATTTCCGCTGTCAGCAGAGAGCTCTCCTCCGCTGTTGGCCAACCGCCACGCGCAGAGCGCCGCTGAGGGACACTGTCATCTGTCCCGTCCTAGATCTGTGGACGGCAGCGGAGAGGAGGAGGAGGAGGAGGAGGAGGAGGAGGAGGAGGAGGAGTGTGTGTGGACGGATGGGACTGACTGACTGACTGACTGTGTGGAGAGACACGGCTGTTATGGCAGCGGCTTCGCTTCCTGGACTTTGCGGATGAACTCCGCGGAACCTCCTCTTCATCCACCACGAGCCTTTTTCTTTGTGTTATTATTCTGTGTCATACTCATCTTCTCACGAGAGAGAGAGAGAGAGAGAGAGAGAGAGAGAGAGAGAGAGAGAGAGAGAGAGGTGGATTCGTTTCACTGACCCGGTGCCGGCTGAGACGCTCCGCGCGCAGACAATAAGTGGGAGCGCGCTCACATCACAACAAAAGACACAAGGTGAGAAACGTTTCGTTCTCGTTCAGATCACCTGTAACTGCTTTCATGTTCACTCACTTGCAAACGTCTTGCTCTTATTTGGTGCTTTAAAACGTACATTTGTGTTACATGTGCCATTTAAATGCTCTATTTTAATAAGAATAATATGAATAATACATTTTATTTGTGTAGCCCTTTAAAAGGCACTCATAGGCACTTTACATGGTAAAAACAGAGACAATGAAAGCAATGGCAATACAAACAAGGAAGATAGATGATGTTATAAAAGTAACATAACCAGCATCACATTTTATAGAGTGTTTCTGTGGAGAGTCGTGTATTTTGTGCTCATGCCTCACTACATCAATCAACAGCGCTCATTTCGCTCTGTTTGAGTAGAAACGTGTCCATGCTTCCTGTGAACTGGCAGCCTACATGTCTTTTACTTGACTTCTGCTGCCTAAACGTCAGCATGTTGAACTGTTGACATGTCAACAGAAGTGCTTTCCCCTGGTGGGAAACTCAAATTTGAGTCTTGACTGGTTATTTGGACCGGTGGGAGAACATTAAAACTGATGTGGACGCCACAGTGATGCACCTTAAACTGAAAGGACGGGAGGAATAAGATGAACTTCTGGTCTGTTTTTAAAGTAAAAAACAAGAAAATCCTCTTTCTGTTTTGCCTCTGTGGTCAGCTGGTCCGCTCTCCTCTGTGTGAATATCCTGTTTCCTGGACAAAACAAACAATGGGCAGGCAGGCATGGCAGGCATATGATATCCTGTGTGTGTGTGTGTGTGTGTGTGTGTGTGTGTGTGTGTGTGTGTGTGTGTGTGTGTTGGGGTCGGCAAAAAAAACCTGGATGAATACTTTCATACAGAGCTTTAGAAATATATATTATACATTCAAAAAAATAATAATGACACACACAGAAGGAAACCCAGTGACACCAGTCGTGTGAGTGAGGCAGAACAAAGACACAGGACTGGTTTGTGTCGGTGATGATATTCAATTTGTTCCTCATGAGAGCAACATGTGCTGTGTCCCTTTCTGACAGGCACACACACAAAGAGAGAGAGAGAGAGAGAGAGAGAGAGAGAGACGAACTGCAAAGGCAGCGCTGCTTTGTGTTGACTTTGGTTCTGGGATGTTCAGCTGCTTTTAATGGGGTCAGCGCTTCTGATTCAATAAAGCTATTAACCGCCACAGAATATTCCAACGCCGCGGCTCGGCCCCGGCACAGATACGAGCGATTTGCCAATCAGGGTCCATTAACGACCTCGTCCACACAAGGTGGCCTTTTGTGAGAGCAAACCAGATTAAACATCCACATCCAGTCGACCTGGGGAGAGAGTGTGACCTGAGCTGTCGACGAGTTCCCACCTCTCCTCACAGCCCCTGTTTTGAGTTTCAGAGTTGTTCGTCAGCATTTTTCTTCTTCTTTTCCCACACACCTTTATGATGACTCTTTCCGCAGAGAGTTGAATGAGCGCATTAGTCAGTTATGCTACGCGATACTGTTGTCACGCCGGTTCAGTACGAAATCGACTCTTCTGCTGGGAAACAAGATCTGGCCGGACTGGTTGTGACAACAGATCTCCTCCGCTCACAAAGATCAAACCCTTGATCAAACTCTGGCATGTGACAGGGGTAAGTGGGAATCCTTGCAAGTTACACACCCTGTTTGTGCAGGTAGCAGTATGTACATATTGTATATTTAAAAAAATAAAAACTTCTATCAAGATGATAGAAACTTAAAGGTGTACTTCAGTGATATACTATTACACTTACATAAAGTTAATGGACTCTCAAGGGACAAATTAAAACAAAGAACTATCAAAATTTTAAGAAGCAGAGTCCAGGAAATCTTGACTTTTAGCCCCAGTATGAGTTAAGCTCCAAAATATTGAACCCTGCAGTTTAGCCCTGATGACATCATCAGAGTGAGACTGCGGAGCCACAGGGTACATCACTCAACCCCCTGTAAAATTGGTGGATTGGCCCTCTTCATAGCAAGACCGCGTCGCTATTGCAGAAGAGCAGCCCCTGCGTAATGCTAAACTACCGCGAAAATGCTAAGCTATCGTAACAGGGACACGAGTGGAAAAGAGTCATAAAAGCCGCAAACTGAATCCCATAAGGCTGTGTTTTATTGCTTATGAATTATACTGTTAATTTGTAAGAGGACAAATCTCTAAATTCTTCTCTCTAAAGCTTTAACCGTCTTGTAGCAAAAATATGATTGACAAGTGGTGATGAGAAAAACACCAGTTCAACGAGTGCGTAGCTGTTGACAGAAGTAGAAAACATGGAGGTTGTGGAATGCCACTTTAATATATGTAAACAGGCTTGGTGCCCGAGGCCTCATTCAGGGTCAGGCAGTGGAGTGTTTTCTAGATACTGTGTTTGTGGGTCATCGCTAATCAATAGGCCTCGCAGTGGAAATCAATTCAATTCAGTCCAGAGGGGGACGTCTGCAGCCTCGCTCATTGAGTGTGTTTAGGAACATCATTTAGTCCATAAAGGTAGCTGTTAATGTCCCCGGTGCTTTCAGTTCCTTCTGTGGCATAATCACTGCAAACGCGGTTCACACCGAAAGTTGAGTCAACAGGAATCTGTTCCTCGTTGGCTGCGAACCAACTCAGCAGAGTGCAGGCACTACGGCTCTCTTCCTTGTTTCATGTCTGCTTCGTCCCCTCAGACAGGACATCCTGAGTAAAACAAAGAGTCTGGCCCTCGGTTTCTCGTGCAAGACACAGACATTGCGAAACACGCCGCTTTCATTGTGTGTGTTTTTTTTCGAAATTTACGATTCTTGCATACAAAAGAAATACCGAATGGAAAGTGTTTTATGAGAAAACGCTGTTGTGTTGTGTTTTGTTTTGCGGGATTTGGTCCTTTAATGTGGTGCTGTAGTGAATAATGATGTTGAGGGTTGGTTTTTGTGTTTATTCCCCTTCAGAATACAACAGAACACATTAGCATCAGCCCCGGAGAGCGGCTCTCAGCTGGTTGCTAATTCCTCTGGGAGCTGGTTTCCATATCATTTCGATGAAAGAGACTGCATTAAAACAAGCTCCAATCTGTTTAAAGACAGACAAAATCCCCTCAAAATGCAGCGCCCAATCCCGCTTCCTTATGAATTATTTAAAGAATGGACACAAGGATGGATTTATTGGTTACCCATGTGTATCAGTGGCTATTGACCCGAGCACTTCAGAGTAAAAGCCCCTTGTCCCGGGGGAATGCTAGTGGGAAATTAATCACAATTCCAACAGTGCATGCTTTATGCCAGTACAACAACCTACACAAATTAGTTTAAACACGAGGCTGGTTACACATCATCACTTGTGACAACTGTCTTAATGACACAGAAAGCAAAAATAGCGCTTCAATCTTAAATAGAAATATTTATTTATGATTTCTGAAGATGTTAATGTGTAGAGGTTATGTTCAGCTTTGATAGCAACATCATTTCATTTCAAAAATGAAATAAAGACAAAAAGTGTGAAAGTCAAATACAGCTGCTGTGTTATTTTAGTTTGTAAAATAATATTTCAAACTGAAGATGGAGAAATAATTATTCATAATAGATCCTGTGTTTTAACCTGTAAAAAACTTAATCCAGATTTAAAGTAAAACATGAAGTCCGGTTTCTGTTCCAGAAGAAAACCACATTCAAAATCACATTGGCATTCATGCCAATTTATAAAAAAACATAAAGTTCACTCAAATTGTCTCTACGGGAATGAAAAAAAAAACATTGTAATATTGTCATTTATTTGATATTTATTACAGAACGGCCTAACTCCCACAAACCTAAGACTGGTGGGGTTAAAGGTTAGAGATCGCAGTGAATAACTTGGCGTGAATGTCAGATTGTCAGGAAAGGTACAGAAATTGCAGCAACTGTAATTCTGATGTCGGAAAGGTGTGGGAGGAAATGTTTGACATTCTGACCCGCATTTGATGGATTCTGCCGGCCCTTAAGTTCCAGAGTATGCCTCAAACAACGTGCTTGTCAGATCGGACCCCTCACCTCTCCGACACAGTATTCAAGAATTGTACTTCTTTCTCAAGCTCTCGTTTTTCCTTCTTCACACAACCTTTGACCCTCGTTGGTACGATTAATCCTGTCACGCTACTCGTTGTGACAGAAGGCTTTTTCCGCCCCGAGTGTGGCCTTTCAGAGCAGGTATACAAACACCTGACCATTACGACTTAGTACTTAGTCTCCTGTCATGTTGTTTCACCTGCAAAGTTACAGTATATGAGTTTAAGGCAAAGCTGTGGGTTAAAACAGGGGAGGACAGTTTTTAAGGAAACATCCTATAATTAAAAACGATTGTTGTGTCCCTCCTGATGTTCACCATCTAAATTTCCTTGTTAACCCGACTATTCAGTATCTAAAAATCTAAATGCGGTGCGCTGCTGCACAGGCAGGTGAGGTATAGATCCTAGTGGGGGGGGGGGGAGCACCTGCTTCCTGGTGGGTTCATCCACAACCTCAGGCAGCAGAGGCAGCCCTGAACCCAACAGATCTGTGCAGCGTTTCACTCCAGAGCAGAAAATCCCCTCTTTTGTTTGTTTGTGTTCTCCTCCTCCTCATGTGTCTCTGGGATGTAATTGCTGTGAGGCTGAGAAAATGAAAATCACAACAAAGCAAAACCCTCCACCACCTTTTTTCTCTGTCTGTGCTGCTGTCGGCCTGCCTGCGAGGGTTTTCGGAAAGAGGAAGGGAGGAGGAGGAGGAGGAGGAGGAGGGTCTTCACTGTAATTATGCTGCTTGTGTGCCTCTATCCATCCATCCCTCTCTAGTGATCGCTCTCCATTTTTTTTTTTTACCCATTTTCCTCTTAAACTTACCCTACACAGATCACACACACGCACACGCACACACACACACACACACACACACAGCAGGAGAGCTGTGTGGTGATGACGCTGAGGGGATGTTTGAAAGCCTGAAAGGTAATGACTGGAATGAGACTCCCTCCACTGTGAGCGTGGGTGTGTGTAAGGTAAAGGAGGAGAGGGGGGGGGGGGGGGGGGGGGGGGTGGGGGGGTGGACAGAAAGGGCCCGAGCTGCTATTATTACCCTCTCAGGCACCAACGGAAAAGGTACCAAAAGCAGACGTACCCCACAGCCTCGGATCCACAGTGATCGATAGTGCTCGACTCCGTTTCACATGTTTAGAGCCAGAAGCGATGGGGGCACGGAGAGGAGAAACACTTCTGTGAATGTGCGAGATGCTCACCCCCCCCCCCCCCCCCCCACACACACACACACACACACACACACACACACACACACAAAGTAATTTCCTGTTGAGTCGGTGTGCTCGATTCTTCTCGTTTTCCACCATTGCCTCAATGAGTTAATTTTGTTTAAGTCCCATTGTCAGTGCACTTGCGGTGCGGGTGTCATTAAGGTGTGGCGCGTATAGGTGCTCTCATCATTAATGGAGTGTTATGTGAGCCTTCTTCTTTTTCACTGGGTTAATACTGGAAACCAACACCTATAGGCCGACACTCGCTCACAATGCCCCGCAGTTCAGAAAGAAAGAAATCATCCAGCTGCAGTCACCGTCACCGCTGCAGTTTTGGGATGAGGAGTAGAAGCGGGGGGGGGGGGAGTCATTATCACCTAGCCCTGTGGACCGAAACCGAGCACCCCTGCTGGTCCACTCTGAGCTCTCTGACAGGGACGGAGAGAGAGACTGCATGTTAGCCGTAACATGGTGGACAGACGTAGGCGTGTGGTGATACAGTGGCGAGGAGACGTGTCAGAGGAAAACCTGTCTTTGATCTTGGTCGCGTCGTGTTTCCTAGGGCTCGGCTACTTCCTTTTGAAATACATAGGTTACCTATATGAGTGTGTGCGTATACCCTTTCATCTACTGTACCGCACTCCACTGTGCAATGCATCCTCAATAGGTTCAGGCAACAACACTGCTTGGTTAGGTTTAGGAAGAGAGCTTTGTTTGGGTTAAAATAACCACGGAAGTGTCCTTACTTCAGTTCAATAAATCAACGTTGACTTCTTGTTTCACACGGGGAACTAACAGCGGCCGCGGTTTTGGTTTGACCCTTTCACCTCCCATCACAACCGTGTGGGTTTTTGCAGTCTTTACACTTCCTGATTCACTGTGAAGTGGATTACATACTGATTGATTTTGTGTATTACAGCCCATTCATTTTCGTAGGTATTGCTGAGAACAGCTTGTATTGTAACAGCAGCACACTTGTCTCTCTTGGGTGGATGTTCTGGACAGTGTTTGATGATACTGTGTACGGGGCTGGAGGTGGTTTGCAGGGCGCTGTTGTAACAGGTGTCAAGCACTCCGGGAAGAAAGATAATACTGTATCCCCAGGGGAAGGCAGTGGTTGGTTAGGCTGAGCGATATGGGCAGTTACATTCATTTGTGTCTTCCAAACCAGAGTGGGATTGGAAATGTTTACATGACAGAATAAAGAAATTAATAGTTGATTAATTGACAAGTCGATCGACTGAAAATGAATATTTTGAGTCATCTATTTATCTCCTTTCCCAAGCAGAATGACAAACATGTATTGCTCCAGCTTTCAAATGTGAGCATTTGATGCTTTTCTCAGTTTTATATCATTGTAAATTCAATATATTTAATGTTTGGACTATTGGTTTAGATAAATGTAATATGAAATGACTATCATTAGTCGCAGCCCTACTCGACAAATTGGATAGCTAAATGGTTATATGTAGGAAAAGAATAATTGCCACTTCACCTCCTTCATATTTCTTACATTACATAAGCGTTATAGATTAATTCCTCTAAACCATTAAACCATGTAATGGTTTTAGAGGAATTAAGAGTATTGCAGAAATCTTTCATATGTGTTTTAGTTGCTATGCAAACATCTAGTTTGATGAAACTCTGTTATGAAGCCAGCTGAAGCGGCTTGGCCTATTTTGCTTGACATTATGTGGCGCATCCCATGATTAGAAAGGACCGCTTGTAATTTATTTAACCGTCCAGATAACAGATGATCTACTGGAATGGCTAAAATGAAATTACTGCCATCCCCTGGTAATGCTTTCACGGTGCATGTGGGTACCAGCGATCTGCATACAGACGGTCTCTCACTACTGTAAGGCTGCCACTGTAAGAGAATCAGTAATTAGACATAAAACACAGTACTCAATGAAATATTTCACTTTCATTAGAGATATTAGCAAACAGTGTTGTACTCATCCAGCAGACACAAAGCAACACTAGCGTTCATTTGGCGTTGTGTTTGTGTCCCCCGATGAATTTAAGTCCAACATTCAGTCTCCTTTTAGCTCTGTTTTGGTCTTTTCCATGTCCCGATGAAATTGTCTGGCTCTTATACAATTATTTCCACTCTGTAGTTGCTGTAGTTTGTCTGTGTGACACATGGTGATGGTGCATAAAACTTTTTTTATTTTCAACTCGCAGCTTTCCCGCTGCGAGTTGAAAATAACTTGATGAGAGCCGTAAACAAGAACCAAAAGACCAAAGAACTAAGTTGCGGGCCTTAAAACCACAACAATGAGCTGAAAAATACTAAAACGCTCCGTAGAGCAGCAGGGGAGAACTGCAGAGTCAGGCGATAATTCTCTGGGTTTGTTTTGAACGACATTTATATTATTACATACTGATTTAGACCATTGTAGATATGGAAATATTTGTGTGCAGCTTTAAGTTCCTATAGCCTGTTGTTTTCAGCCTCTTTTGTTGGATCTTTACCTACTTTACCCTAAAAACAGTCTTTTCTAACCAATGAAATATTGAAAAGCAGTGAGACGTGTTTTCCATCCTGCAGTGTAGCAGCTGTTTCAGAATATGTGATGGTGTAGTCACAGTAAAAGTACTGAATTAGACGTTCTAGCAGCAGTAAAGCAGGAACAGATGCTCTGTTTCCAGGCCCTTTCTTCTTCAAACTCTACATACTTATAAATCCTCATTTGACTCCCAGCGAACTCACCCGCCCTACGAATCATGGCACCTCCTGAAATCACTCTGACGGAGCCGGAGTCTTTGAGAGCTTTCAGTCCACCGAGAGCTTTTGTGTTCATACACAGCCGGACAAAAATAGAGGTTTTCTGCCGTATTGGTGGCTGAATAATACCGACATGTTTCAAAGTGATGTCTGCTTGTGCCACGCTGGTTCTGCAGTGTGTCTACACAGCACACTGGCTACCGGAGTGCAGTTTTCAACATACAGTATGTGGATCAGTTGTGATTTCTCTGTTGTCTGGCCAGATAAGGCCATGTTTCTGATCTGATTATCAAGTCAGTAAATTGGATTGAGAGCGATAAGCCAGGGGCTCTCATTACTGCACATCATCTAAATGCAGATATCAACTGCCACAACTCTGCTAATTGCTGCGGCAAAATGGATTTAGACACTTCATTGTGTCTATACAGCATGTAAATGTATTGGTTTAATTGAAGGGGGCTATAACCCTTGCAGCCCCTTAGCATGTGTTAAGGGCTCAATTTCTGGTATCAGATGAAACCAATTCCCTCAGTTCTAAAACCAGATTACACAGAGCCAATATGCAACATGTTACCAATCAAAGTGAACTGCCACGAATAGGATTTTATACCTTTGTAGTGAAGCACACAGGGAGTACCTTGTGTTTCTAGCCACGCCAGCAGTGCGGCTCTAGGGATGGCAACTATTGGACAAATTGCCATAAAATCGGACTCTTCATCTGGTCGGTGAGCCTTAACAATATACCTGCTAAACGTCAGCTGAACGAGAGAATGTTAGCATTTAGCTCAAAGCGCGCCACTGTGCCTTAGTGGTCTAACCGCCTCACAGAGCAGCTGGCATGGCTTTACACTCGTTTAGCTAAAAGTTGAGGTTCAGTTTTCGCTGTGTGCTCCTTAAACTGGCATATAAGCTTGAACTGAGGTCTTTTCCTTGATCCCCACCCAGTCTCCCTGAGGCATCATTTACAATCATGGATAGAAATGAAATTTAAATCACTTATGTTTAGGGTTGTAAATCTTATGCATTTACTAATTCCCAGCATAGCTCTGAATGAAAACAGCTTTGTGCTGTTATTCGCAGTGAACTATAAGTGAACTATGATGGTTTGGAACATGACAGATCATTTATATAAGTTGTTATTAATAAACAAAGGAATGCTTTTTAAATATCTCCTCAATCTCAGATCTTAAGCCCTCTTTGTATTTATTCTTTCCTTCAGAGACAATATCGGTAATTTTAAATCCTTCTTTATTTTTTCTTTCCCTGCAATAATTTCACCCCCTCCGCCGCCTCAAGGCTCATTAAAGCCCCTCACTGGTGGTGTCTCCTCCCCTCCCCCTCCTCTGCTTCATCTCCCTCGCTTTCTCTTTGTTTCATTCGCACGCCCGTGGAGATGCCCACAGTGGCCATTCATATTTTCCATCACTTGGCTATGATATTGAAAACTAATGACACAAGCTCTTTGTGCCCCTTCTAAGAAATGTCTGGACAAATCTGAGCACCCGCTGTCCCTCGGGGCAACATTTTGTTGCGGCAGACACTGTGAGGCTGCTACTCTGGCCTCTGCCCCCCCCCCCCGCATGCTCCCCGCTCTGACCTCCTCCTCTCCATAGCATCTGGTTCATACACACACACACACACACACATGGTTTGTCATGGCCTGTGGCCTGCAGCGAGCCCCTGAGCGCTGTCCCGTACAGCAAGAGGAGCTGACCACAAATCCCCAGACGCAACCGACGAGCCTATATGTGTGGATGGCAGCAGCAGCCGGGCCCTCGCCTCTTTCCCTGCCCTCTTTTCTTATTCTACCCCCCGCCAGGCCACACAAAGCTGGGCTTGACTGTACCGCCGAAACACACAAAAAGCTTCTCTGTCTCGCCATTCATTTGCCAAATGGAGTTCTATCACATGGTGTTAATTGGCTGTAATTAAGACGTCTTGTGTGTTTTTTTTAACGGATGCAGTGAAAATTTCTGTCAAGATGTATAATGGCAATCATTCACTCACTGGCACGGTTGTCAAAAAATCTGACGACCTCAGGGTAGACATATTGTAAAAAAAAGAATTGTAGTTCCTTTTGTGTTGATTTAATGCCGTCAAAGCATGTGTCGAGGAGAGAATTACCGACGGCAAAAGCAGACAGAAGCCACGGTATTTTATTTTCTGGCTTGTCACACATCAGGCTTTGCAGTACCAAAGCTCATTACGTAAAAAAAAAAAAAAAAATGTAGGCCATAATCTATACATGAGCAGAGATGGCCCTCTTTCATGTTTTATGAACGTAATCTATTCATCTATGATGTATGACTACAAATCGCTCTCCCAGTTTCGTGATTTCTGACAGCTGTGTCCACCTGCTCCATTTCTAACCACGAGTGACAGTCAGGAAGCATGACAAGCGAGCAGGCCGGGTCCTGTGAGGCAAGCACGTTATAACTTACCACAGCGTGTGTGTGTGTGTGTGTGTGTGTGTGTGTGTTAGGGAGCGTGCCGGGCACACTGCACAGAACAGCTTCCATTCAGCGTGTCAGCTGCAGCCTCAGTATGTGGCGTAGCTCGTCAGCTGCAGGGCCGTGTGGGTGACAGCTGTTCTCCCCGCTCCGCTCGGGCTCTGCTATGATCACTCGGAGGCCTTCCCCTTTTAGACAATTAATCTACCGCTTACTGTACACGGTAATTGCCGTCCCATGTTGAAGTGAGCCCAGGGACGGGGGGAACTGTGATGATCTTGGCAGCGTGGCTGCCCCTGTCATGCCCTGCCTTGTATTCTCAACAGATTCGGGGGCCTATTAATACCGAACTTCTGGGACTGAACAAAGCAGTGGGCTAAATTGTAACAGCCTGTCTGTCTGTATTCCTATTAAAACTTTCAATCCAGGCAAGTAGAATGAGGCCCTTCTGTTAGGGAGAAAGGGCATGACATTGGCATAAAGATAATAAGAAACCCCTCCAGGCAGCATAATTTACCAAACAATTTCCAGCACTAAATTATTTCCCCTTTTTAGTCCCAGAGGGTCGTGTGAGACACTCGATTTCCCCATCTGCTGGCTGTAAAGGGGCGCTGCAGTGTGAGCAATAAGTATGTCAGCCACCGCCGCACTCCCGCAACAATTGCTTGTGCTCCACCGAAGGGGGAAAGTATAGCAACAGCTTGAACAGAATGAGCCTTTAAGTGAGCACAGTCCTGTGTGCAGCACATGAGGAATGGAGTGACACTCGAGTGACATCAGAGGCGGGGGTGACGGACTGCGGTGTGAGGTCATGGTGTTTACAGCCGTGGTACCAGGCTGGAGACAGAGAGAGGACGGAGACAGCAGCCATGCATACTGAGTTACAATGAACGCTGCCTGTGTAAAGATATTCATAAGAAGAGCACTTTAGCGCCCCCCCCCGCCCCAAAAAAAAAGCTGGATGTCAGGTGACGTAGCACAAAGAGCGACAATGTACGCGTAGGGAGGAGGTCCGGGTGGATAGATGGGTCAAACAAACACAGGATTTTCACCCAGGAGACCACTGTTTGTGTCTCCTTCATGAAACCAAAAGTCAACAAATGCATCACATGTGTCACTGAAATCCGAAAATCTGTGTATGAGGGTTTTTATAAGACGGTTTGCACGATAGTGATACACATATGTTATAAGTAAAAGATGCTAAAGAGAGCACTGAGACATGGGCACTTGTAAACAACTTGAGGATCAGACGGCGCTTATTGTGCGTCTCTCAGAGTTAGAGCAGACAGTTAATTCCCACTTTCCCACGGGACGCCCTCTCTGAGCGTAGACTCCCACGGATTGATTCGAGCCGAGGTCGTTGCCTCTTCCTACATCTTCACCCCACCGCAACCCCCCCAGTATGGAGCGTGGAAATCATCTGGGATTATCTGCCGCCTGCAGGCATTTGGCATACTGTGTGTCAGTTCACTGGAAATGTGCGTGGCTCCAGAGACAATGCCCGCATGCCCTTACGTTGAAATATAACCAATGTTTTGTTTGTTTCCCTACACTGCATAGATTATATTCAAGTCAGTTCACAGATTTTTTTGAAATCGTACTTTTAATTGAACGTTAATTGCTTATTTATAAATGTAATAAATAAATAATACAAGTGGAATGTTGGCAGCTATTTAAAACTCTTTTTTTTTTTTTTTACGATTGCATGCAAGCTCAACTCAGAACTACTGTGCTGCCAGATGCACCAGAAACCCTGAGTTTGTGAACATTGTGTGGACCAGAACACGTGGCGATCATGTGTACGATCAGCGGCTTGTGTCCACCATATGTTTGGCTGTCTTGGCCACTGTTGCTCCAGGCGGCTGTGGCCTCGCACATCTGTCCGTGTTTATCATGGTTTGCTGCTTGCGCTCTATCTATATACCTTCAAATCGGGTCTCTGGTGCTGAATCCTGTTTTCCAGAAATAGATCCATCCGGTTCTTGCAGTGGTGGATTACAGCATCAATAGTATTTAATCCTGTTAGGACATTTTCTACACTCCGAAGGAAGGAACTTCTAACAGCACATTTGCTGTGTCAGTATTATTTCTGGTTTAACTCTGTACATTATTTTTCTTATAACAGCCGCCATTATATATTAATAAACCTTCAATGTCTATTGTATTGAAGATAAAAAGTATGTCAGGAGATTCACTGCCAACAACAGACAGCTTGGGATTTATTTTCCAAAGATTTAAAGGAATCTGGCAATTGAGTTTCTAGAAGAAGAAGAGGAATTACAGACTTTGTGTTTTATTTTTCAGAGCTGATGATGGAAATATCTAAGGAGGGAGCCGTCTTCTATGCTGTATTGTAGTTTTCCATGTTTTTAAAAGTGCTCTATAAATAAGCTAAACTTGAAACTTGAGCCAGCTCCCTTCCTTCTCAGTTCTGTTGAGAGTTACGCGTGCTCAGTACCGATCGGTCACTTGAGATAAACATGGCGTCGGGTAAAGACCGAGTTTATGAGCTCTAGTGCAAGCGAGCGTTTCAATTGTCCTAAAGACAAGAGTTTAGTTGGGGGGGCGATAGTGAGGATGTGAGTAAAGCTCCAACAGTTTATTTGGGTTCGAGAGCAAGGTGATATAAAACATGACAATTATCTTCTCCGCATACATATATTCTTGGCAAGCAAGCAAATAAGCGTATTGCACAAAATGCAGAACTATTTCTTTGAGAGTACAGCAAATACACGATCCGTTTGTGCATTTGTCAATTGCTCATTGTACCTTTTTAAAAATCTTTATTAAAGACCCAATGTCCCAGCTGCCACTGCTCAGTATAGCCTAGTTCACTGCCTGCATCGGCGTAGTAATTGATGTGCTCATTTCCAGATTGTATTCACTCACATGCATTACTGCACGCACAGAAGCAATTCGATGCCTGACGGGCGCTATAACTTTTGTTTATTATTTGTTTGTGTACAGCGTTGGGTGACTGAGCACATACGGAGAGTTCTGGAACTGACTGTAACAGTTTGTCACCGTCTGAGCAGCTCCACTGCCTCCTCAATAATGGTTGACGAGCCAGAGAGCATCACTCACTTACTGTCCTCGCCATGTTTTCGGGAATTATTGATCCAAGAACAACAGCAAGCCTGCTCGTCTAACCTCAAGTCTACATCCTCTGAGACAATTCAATGAAACAGCCCCATTGGGACTGAGGACACTCAATAATCAAACAGCAGGATAATGTTTCCGCTGAGAGCTGTTCCATCTTCTGCTTTTCTCAGTATTCTCTGACTTGTTTGTCTGAGTCAGGTGTTTGGCCCGTGTGCCACGTTTGCTGATCGATCGCAGCTGTGCAAAGGAAGACGTCTGGTCGCGAGTCTCAAGCCTCCACGTTGTTACATCAAAGCCTCTCTTAAACGTTTCTTCCCCCTGCGGTTTCACTTCTAGCTTTTTTATCCCCCGTCAGTTCTTCCGTCCAAACAGGACTAATTATTTTGAGTGTTGCTGCAGAATATGATGGGTGGAGATGTCTGGCCTGCTCAGGAAATTGCTCTCACATCCCAGACAAAGTTGCAGACCGTTCCCACACACATGTTTGCAGACAATGCATTCGAAAAGTGTGCTGAAATTAAACAACAAAGTAAAAGATGATGTCATTCGCTTAAGCTGAGCAAACTTTAGGGAGCAACGGAGGAAAGTGTTTATGACTTTAGAGGTTGAGCGGCCGGCCGGAGTTGGTTGTGTTTGTTGTGTTTATGGGGGAGACGGAGCCTCTGCAGCAGGGGCCTTGTGGTTCTGCCCTGCCCTCCCCTGCGCTCCCCTCACTATGAGGCAGTGTTTTGGACCGGGGCCCAGGACCAAGCCTGAGGCACGCTGCTGCGCTCCAGCCTCTCCGGAGCGCCGACTCTCACTGACATCACATCAGCTGGTGAGACATAGTGGACTGTGTGTGCGCGCGCGCCAGAGCCTAGCTGCTCCTTTCAGCTTGTTGCATCGGAAAGCAAAACAAAAGTGGTCTGCGGATCATCCCCTGTCTGGGTTCCCGAGCTGTGAGCCGCCGTCAGTGGAGAAAAAGGGTTGGCCAACCATGGCCGTGCGCATCATACGAGGGATGGAGGACCTGGTAGCATCGGGCAGCCAGCTCGTCTGGAGCCTGGCGCATCAGACCCTGAGGAGGTGGTACAGTCGTGGGATGATGCCATGCAGACGCTTACTCGAAGCCTGGTTCAGGATTGGAAAGTGCTACCAGGTATGACAGCAGCATGGATGCTTTCTGTAAAAAGAAAAGAAGTTTAACTATAGCAGGTTTAATTGATCGCTTTAGTGACAGCATGTGGGATTAATTACTGAGCCTCAAATGGATTTCTATAATCACCCATTGCATTTTTATGGCTTCAATTGTGCGTAACCTCCCTTCAACTTTCTCCCGAGTTAAGTGAGCTTTTTTTTCCCTCATCTGGCTCATTAGTGTATGCATGTGTTTGTTTGTGTGTGTGGATGTGAAGACACGCAGGCTGCCTCTTGGTGAGTCACCAAGCCTGTTTTTCTTAACGAGGGTCTCTCCCGCAGCACATATGGCAGTCATTAAAAAAAAGCAGCATGACCAGCCGTTTGATCTCACTGTCTGTGCTGATGAGGAGAACTTTTAAAGTTGTCTTTGAAATGCGTTGTTGCTGGAGCACCTGAACACTCTTTGTAAACTTGAAAGTGCTCAGGTTCCTCTTCTTTGCTTTTTTTTCCAGCACTGCCACCTTTTGTAAAAGATGGCAGTTTTTACTAGTCACTAATACAATTACAAAGGAATAAAGGTACAAAAAGCTAGAAATATGAACATGGTGACATGTAAGAACAATGACAATATTTTGATAAATTCTCTCAGGTAGGTTTAAAAGCACTTTCTCTTGAAAAGAGTTCTAAGAAGTACCACAAGAATAAATCCCTTTAATCTGTTTTCCCTTTTCTACCTTACAGAATTACATATACATTAGTAGAAGAAGGCGTGTTCTAGATGCATTAGCGTCATATTGTAGTTGGTCAAGTTGGGGCTAATTGTAACTAATTGTATTTTAAACCAATCATGTGTTTTGTATGTAAAATCTTCATTTAAATGAGTTGTATTTATAGATAAAAGTAGTAAAAAAAAAAAAAGGACAAAATGCCCCTCTGAAATGTAGCAGAGTAGAAGTATGAGGCCGTTTTAAATGCAGGGTGGGCCTGAGCAGGTCAGTGTGGCTGGAGGGGTCATGTGGAGAGGGAACCCATCGGGGCCGTAACGACAGAGCTTAAGGGGGATGACCTCCCTGACACAGTCGCGACCTTTTCTTTTCATCATCTGGGACCTGGGGAGGTCCGCTCTCTTCAGCTGGTCTGAGGGCAGCGATCTCTGTCAGCCCTTTGAAAAAAAAAAAAAAAACTGGATAAAAGTGTCTTCGTTGCTACTTATAGTGAACAGTAGATTCCCATCAAAGCGTTCTAAGAATTCATTTCATGTTTTAGGTAATTCTTTGAAAGGTGTTTGAGCGTTCAGGACAGAAGATTTTTGAGTGATGTGCGGAGATTTTGAAGGTGAATCTGAAATTCAATGGCTGGCTGTGAGCTTGACGTCAGACTGATAACTAGAGGGCCTTTGTCCATTTATGTTTTGATGTCACTGCCCTGCAACAATGCAGCATTGATAGATGGGAAAAGATTGTGCCATGGGACAGTCACAACAATGAAAGGGGTGCTTCAGTGATTAATCCCAGATTAAACTATGGAACACATAGCCAAACCTATTTTCCTTATCAAGACGACTCAAAGTGTGCATTTCACTGAGGTGAGCTTCTCTGTTTTTCCTTTATTTTTTGTCAGCGACAAAGATTCTTGCCTCTTCTGGACCAGTGAGATATGGAGCTTAACAGAGCCCCGCTGTGCAGCCCACACCAGACAGTAGACGCAGCGGGTATGGTGCTGAAATATGGGGGGCCTTCGGGGCAAAAGTTAGCACAACAGCAAGTTAGCGTGACTGCAAATAAAACCCTTTTGTTGAGAAGTACAGCTCTACCCACAGAACCGTAAATCACACTGCGGTGTGGGGCGTCGAAACGCAACACAGTGGAAAAGTAGCTTGTGCTGTATAAAAGTGAAACGGCATGCTCTGTTGTGGTGCAGAGAACAATGTGTCCTCGTAGAGAGTGAGGCTTAAACGCCACGCCAGAAGGCGTCTTCCCGCTCCGCGGTCACGCCGGACGTTGACGTGACCCTCACTTTCCAAACGCTGAGGCCAAGCAGTTGGATGCCACATGTTTTCCTCTGAAGTCACAGAAAAAAAAAAAAAAAAAAGGGCGTCCCGGACACATTCCTGGGCGTCAACAACAGACAATTTAGGCTCGACTCAGTGTTGCAGAGATCAGACAGTAAAATACTCACAGAGGGATGGAATAGGATTGTGCCTTTTTTATAGCATCAGCAAGTCCCTTTTTCTGACTCTGCACTAATCGCTCATCTACTAAAAAGCATATTTTAACTCATCAAAACTGGTATTTGTAGAATTTCAAAATGATCACAAAGCATTTTCTAAAACTGTCTCATAGAATAAGTGTTGGTTTGTAAAAATAAATAAATAAATAAATAAATAAATATATATATATATATATATATATATATATATATATATATATATATATATATATATATATATATATATATATATATACTGCCACTGGGGGCGCCAGAATCCCGATTATAAAGATTGATGTAGTGGCTTTAAGTATGTGGATTCTTTCTTTTATATTATACCAGACTTTGCCTTTACCCATGTGGTGAGTTGGTGGACCATTACCACTGATGTGGTATTCAACAAAATATGTGGTACAATACATCAAACTTGTCATACTATCACTTTTGAGAGCGGAAATAACTTAAATGAAAACTTGTATTCACAAGCAACCTCTACAGCCTTACTTACTTGTGTCTGGTACGGCCAGTAGCTTATGGTGGCTAACGTCAGCTAACGTTAGCAAACTTTATACAAATGTTGAAATATTCCTTTAACTTAAGAACGCGACTACAGAAGGATTGAGTGAACAACTAATGTAAATGTAAAGGTGGGCAAAATGGGTTTAGTCTGCTCTTATGGTGACAAATGCCACAGGCACAAACTTTTATGAACACAGAGAAAAGAAAATTCACAATGCTACATTACGTATGATTTCCTAAATGATTTATGACATTTAGTATCGAGATTACATTTCATCCACAGCACTGAAACAGATTATATAAACACCACGTTTGTATGAAGGAATTAGAATATTGTAAAATATCAGCTTGGATTGTTGGCAACAACTTCACACACTGAAATATGACTTGACCAATATTCATCACCACAATAATATTTCTACCTCGTCCTGCAGTGAAAGGCAGTTCTGCTGACTGCAACAGAATGAATCCTGAAGCCATTCATCTTCAACAATGCAGCGGGAATTCAATTAAAACCCCTGCACCAGGACTTCATTGTCTTTCGGTTTTGTTTCTTACCGGCAGAGGAACACGTTGGATGTTGACATTTCAGGGATTTTCATTAGACCGGCGTTGTTGCAGAGGAAGGATATGTGGGCGAGAAAGACAATAGCATGTGTGGAGCCTCAACTTCTGAGTCTTTGTTTATGACTCACGCTGCTCCTATAAAGAGCTGATTTATGGCCAAACTTCACCGGTGCGCCTTTTTTTTTTTTTGCTTTCTTTCTTACAAATAAGGATGATGATGTCGGCAATGACTTTGATGTTTGGAAGCGTGCGTCCCATATGGACACTTAACGGATCCTCTTATTCATTCAGCACAAATTCATTTTATTCTCTGGGCTACAATAGAGGAAGAATGCACGGCTTTGAGTGGAGAGGTGGAGGTGGAGACAGTGTGCTCTGCCAGCGACTGTGTTGCTTTGCAGGATTTGTCTTAACGTTGTCCGTCCTCCTCTAGATGACCGAGGGCCGCCTGTGTCAGGTTCACCTCCTCGATGGCAGGAAGCTGGAGCTGCTGGTTCAGGTAGAGGACACTTCCACTGCTGGCCTCCTCAGGCAACCCTGCCAGATTATGTTGATGTGCTGAAATTGTGTTGGATTTGATGATGTGTGTCTGCATTGCTTTTGTTTCTTGTCAGTGTCACATGTGCACTTGCTTTAAACCTCATGTCACACCTGTTTACCTTTTAGCATTCAAATCTAAACTGAACTCCTGTGTTTTAATCTAAATCTTTCCAGCCCAAGCTGTTGTCCCGCGAGCTGTTAGATCTGGTGGCCTCGCATTTTACCCTGAAGGAGAAAGAATACTTTGGGTTGTGCTTCGTAGATGACACGTAAGTGCATTTCCTAATATTATTGGCATTTTAAAGACAAAAAAAAGTGCAATGTCCAAGTGGTGTGTGTGCTTTGGTTTTATTACATCTTCTTTTAATCAAAAAGGGGGGTTGGTTGATTTAGAACCGACGCCTTAAGAGAGGACACAGAAAAAAAAAAGAGAGGAGAATTACGATAGCAGTATTCCAACACATGATTTGTTCTTCTACCCCTGACCAGTGGCCAGAGTAACTGGCTCCAGCTGGATCGTAAAGTCCTCGATCATGACTTCTCCAAGACTTCGGGGCCTTTGGAACTCAAGTTCCTGGTGAGGTGAGTGTTCTCACTGCAAAAGCCTCCCAAATAATGAATACTGCTTTATTAGAAACATCAGCCTACACTGAGGGTATAAAATGTCAATGTTTTGTGTATTAGGCTGGGTTGTGAATAGTAGTATATGGACCTAATATGAAGCACGTTAGTATTGAGAGCTTCATGGCCTCAGAGGCTTGGTCCTGACCAGCAGGTGGCAGTGATGGAACACAGTTTACACAGTCTTGCTGCGTGATTGTTAAACTATATTTGACACGTTGTGAATAACGCTGAGGCATCAGTAAAATGCATTGATATTCTATCTCAAGTGAACCTTGCTGACCCCAAAAAAAACAACTCTTCACAGGTTTTATATTGAGAAGATCACCTTCTTGAAAGACAACACGACAGTGGAGCTGTTCTTCCTGAACGCTAAATCTTTAGTGTTTAATGTAAGTGCTTTCAAACATTTATTTTCTAAAAAACTTTAAAGGGCTGTTCATCTTTTTATATAATCCTTGTAACCAAATTCGGCATGTCCTTGAGTTCAAGATCAGTGAACACAACAGTTTGCCTTATGAGAAGATGTCTAATCCAACTATTGATCTGCCATCATTCTTGATTTACCATTGACTCATAAGACTTCATTCTGCTGGGGGTTGAGAGTCAGATGATCAATATCTTGCAAATTGTTTTTCGTACTATATGTCTATATTACACACAACATTTAGCCTAGAATGTGTATTGTTCATCTACAGCCCTGCCTATATTTTCACGACTTCATAGCCTAATCTGGCCTCTTTTATATTTATTGTGCATATATAACGTTTTTAATGCAGCATTTTATTCATTCATAGTATGCTATTTATTGAGGAAATGCATGTATTTTTAACCTCACAGCATTTACATTTTTGAAAAACTCTGACTGCATATTAGATCTCAAACGGTTATGCTGCTTTCAAATGCTGTTGGAAATATTACCGTTTTACTTAAAGTATATGGTTCACTGTTAACAAGCAATATGTTATTGTTTAACAAAGTTGTTTGGCATTGGTTTTAAAATAACCTACACTATAGTCACAGCGTAGCAAATAGGTACAGGTTCAGGTTGTCATTTAGATAAGATGAGGTTTTGTGGTTTGAGGAAAATGTGTTAAAAATGTATTGTGTTTCCTTTATAATCATCATATTTTTGTAAAAGCAAAGTTTAATCATTCACATGAGAATATTGGCAGGACCCCTGATTCCAAGTGTTTCCTGTAAACACTTTGATAGGTAGACAGGTAGTTGTTTTAGGCGCATTTAGGATTTTTCCCACCGTCCGAGGAGCACATGAATGCACCATGCGATCAGACGTTGCAGTGCAGTTTTTTTTTTTCGCGGGTGAGAGCCGACTGGTCACCATGGGAGACGGAGACTGTTGAACCTGCTTTCGGACTGTACCACTTTACCGAGGGAGGGGGGCTGTAGCCTCAGGCAGGAATCTTCAACTAGCCTTCCAATGGAACCACTGAGTGTTTTGTCGCATATAGAAAGTGTAATGCTAACTCAGGTGCTGGAGTAACGGGAGTAAACACACTTCACGGATAGTTTAACGCACACCGTATTGTGTCTCTGCGGTAGTTGGTTCGGTCGGTAACGGTGGTGGGACCAAGAGGTACGGGACGGGAAGATTTTCTCTCTCAAGTCAAGTGTTTCGGACGCGAACTGCACTTTGTGTGTGCGCGTGTTGTTCCAAAACGACCCCGTTGATTTGAACAATTTTTTACAACAGGAGACCATCGAAGTGGAGAGTGGAAATGTTTTCAAGTTAGCCGCATTCGCATTGCAGGTAAGAAAGAGTTGTGTCGCATGCTTCCTAGAGTAGATATTTTGTGAATGAAGACGCAACATTTGAAAATGCCTCCTGCTTTGGTCGGGACTATTGCTAAATAGAATTACTCTTTTATATTTGCATTGGCCTCTAAAATATACTTGTGCTTCGAGGCAGTGTTAACTTGAGTTATGAGATAAATTAAAACGTATTTAAATTGTCTTATCGTGTTAACCCCCTTGTTGCAGATTGTGCCTGAGGGTAACGTTAGCTAACATTAGCATAACAGTTAACTTAAGATAAAATAAAATAAGATAATCTTTTATTAGTCCGCGTAGGATTACAGCAGCATAGTGGATAGTGCAAACAAGAGACATAGTAAAAAACAAGCATTATAAATAAGTAAATAAGTAATAAAACAGTAAAGAATATTAACTAAGTAAAAAAGTAAATAAATCATAAACTAAAATATAACAAAAAATATTATATATACAGACAGAATAACTTTTATTGCAAGGTGTATTTATACTTCACAGATTTTTTGTGTTGTGTTTTACTGGGTCATTTTTTAAGTATTGCATTTTCTCACAGTGCTTTTTACTAACTGCAGTGTTTCTCTTTTTAAGGAGGCCAAAGGAGAATACACCAGGTAAGAACTTATCTATATTAAAACCTCTTTATAAGATAACTGTAGAAAGGTGTGAGTGTTATACCCGCAAGGTTTTTTGTCTCGTGTCATTTAAAACGTGTTTTAAAAGGAGCAAAATCAGGGTAAAATAGCTGGGAAGAAAAAGTAGTGTCAATGAATGTCGGGTACAAAATGCTACGGTAAAGTTACATGTAATAACATTTTTGAATATTCTTGCTAGCGGGCATCCGTACACCTTTTCGTAAACTCGTGCAGTTGAATGCAAGTGTTTGTTTCTGTGCTGTGACAAAGAAGGCAGGCTCTGGTTTGTCAAGTTGTTTGGTCAGCACTCAGTCCACAGAAGATAAACTGTACAGCGAGTTAATGTTCAACTTGATTTTTATTTTAACGCTGTACTTCCCTGAGATAATAATTCCCTTGATGTGCTCGCGTGACATTGAACTGAACCCCCGCTGGCTCACTGCCATCCCCTCACGGTCCAAACATTGCCTTTCTAAAATCAAAACACTCTTGTTCTCTTGTCACACTGTTGACTATCAAGGCAGACGCATCGTGTTTACACTTTCAACAAAGGCAGACATGTTGTGACTGCATGGCCTTCTTGATAAATGCACATGTACTCACAAACACAGCATGTGTG
This sequence comes from Cebidichthys violaceus, assembly GCF_023349555.1. Lineage (NCBI taxonomy): Eukaryota > Metazoa > Chordata > Actinopteri > Perciformes > Stichaeidae > Cebidichthys > Cebidichthys violaceus. Next base: position 316,954 of record NW_027176297.1, read on the forward strand.
CCCAGTGGACACTGGTGGGGAGAGTCTGTACAAAACCTGGATACTATGTGCTCTAGTGGAGATAATGTTTTCATTGTGGAGCCGTGCTCTCGGAGGCTTGACCTGCTGATAAGGTGCGTTGCTTTTTTTTTTTCTTCCTTTTTGCAAGTGGTAGGAGTGAAGGGCATTGGCTGTGATTAGTAAACACTGCTCTGTCTGTGAGCGACTGACTGACTGACTGAGCAGGTTGAAGCAGCACAAACCTGTGTGATTTTTTTCCCAGTGCTTCCGCCTCTAAAGGCCTCTCGGTCCATTATGTGCACACAAAGATTTGTGCTTTGTAAGGAATTGCGCGTGTGTGGTTTGAATGGCCATACGAGCAATGCTGAAAATGCAGTTTGACCCCCCCTTGTCAAACCATTGCCTTTGTTGTGCTGCAAAAAAAATTAAATAACCTGGCTTCATCTGCCTGTGCTCATTGACAGATATTTACAGGCTAGATTGATCTGATACATGTTAGTCGTTATTCTTTCCGTACGGTTTTATGCCTGGGTGTTTTGATTTAAAGCTGCCTCACCCTGAAAGTGTAGTGTACAGTCTGAACTTTCAGCTCATGTGGGAGTGGGGATGGGCTGTACTTTGTACTGACTCTGAAAGCACAATAAAAGACAACCTGCCAACAAATCTGGTGGAATCAGCGTGGATGGGAGTGTGTCCAAATCAAGCTGTCTTTGTCTTTATTTGCACAGACACTGCTTTTCCCGCTGCGCATTCTGATTATAGTTTCTAGATACTAGGTTTTAAGACACTTTATAACTCACAGTGAAGTTGTTTTCCTCACACTGCTCCTATTTGAATGTACCGGCCCCAAAATCCAACACTATTATCGTAGCGATGCATCCCCCCCCCCCCTGCTGTTCTGTAGCAGTATTTCTCATTCCTGTCTGCAGTGTTCTTTTTAACTACTTCTTTGAGAGAACAGGCCCAGTAAATCCCCTCATAAAGCATATAATATAAATGTGTCTCCTCTCCACTGTATCAGCAAAAGGGCCCTGGAGCAGTGAGATTAGCTGTGGAGGAGTTAGGGAGACCTCCTCCTCCTCCTCCTCCTACAGTCAGCTGCCTTAAGAGGGATGAGCCACGGCCCACTGTCCAATGGCAGACAACTTGGCGTCAGGAGGACTCACTGTTATTGTGGTGCTGTGGGCCAACCCCCACCCCCCACCCCCCCTGCTGTGCATTGAATACATGCGCCATCAGGTTTCCCATTGTACTTGTATCAGAATTCCCCTCCCTCAGTCGGTATTGCGTTGCGTCTTTAAAGTACTGACTCACACCACCTGCAGGTTTACTCCACAGCTGATTGCCACAAGTTACAAGCTGCAAGTTGATGAAAGAGATTGTGGAAAACGTAGGAAATCACTGAATTGCTTGTTGTCTTTAATTATGCCTCAGAGTAACCTCAGAGTAGGATTTTTTTTTTTAATTCTCGTGATTGTAATCCACTTGAAAAGTGAGCTAGAGACGTTGTCTTTGCCGCTATGAATAAAACGTCTGTAGTTTTTAAACCAACTGTGATTAACACAATGTCAGTTGTGTTCAAATGTTCCCCACACCGACCCGATACTACACCCGGACAGTTTTAGTCCTCGGTTCTATTTGCAGGTGTAGCCTGTAGTTAGTGGTTCATTCACAGCAACAGGCTCTCTCATTGTGCTCCCTCCACAGTCACCACGTCAGAATATAGCTGACGCATGAGTATTATCTCTCCCCACGCTGGGTAGGCTGCGCAGGGCCGGGTGTAGGAATTGCCCCCGCGCTGCAGGCTGCAGGGGAGATAACCGACGTAGTAATGAGTTCCAGATTGCTGACGGGGCAGCGCGGCTCGCGGAGTAGATCACCCAGACAACGCCAGGCCCCAGCCTTCGCCATTAAAACGTACGCCATCAAACACGCGGCAAAAAAGTGCCGTGGCAGCAGAAGCCAGTCAACCCTAGGAGAGGTAGCTACGGGGGGGGGGGGGGGAGTGATTCAAGTGCCACCTTCCACCCTTGTTTTTGTTTAGTAAGCCGCTTCACATAACTGGAGCATTATGGGTCTGTCCTACCATGTCAGCGGCTGTTAAATTCCATTCATCTTTAAAGAGCGGGACTTCAATTTGACGTCCAATACGTGGTGGGGTTTGCTGGTAGAGTACCTGAGGATGTTCTGAGAGTTTATATCATGTGTATAGTCTGACCTACACGTCTGAGTTCCGTCTCAGAGGCCACCGGCTGTTTTGTAGCCGCGCTTGGGGCTCGTACAATGCTTTTCAACACGGGGAGAGGCTGCCAAGTGCTTGTTGAATGGCTTTTGTTCAGGTCTCCAGTGGACCGGCCCGCCAAGCCAGAGCCCTTTTTTTTGTCCCGCAGAGAACTGTAGATCCAGCACTCCCTCCTTCACGATGTTCGAGTGACCCACAGTTCAACTATCGAAGACCTTGGTGGTGACAAACGCCACCGTGTGTCTGAACAGATAGGACGGCCAGTTTGAGGGTTTGTGGGTGACACCGATCGAACCTGTTGCATCCATCATGGTGTGAATCAATACAAAGTAGTTTACCTGCAAGTACAGAGGATAACTGAGTGGCGTGCATCGCTGCTGAGAACCTGCATGAAATGGCTTTGATATATTTTTTTTAAAAGATATCTTGCCAGCCCCCCCCCCCCCTTTCTTTTTTAAAAGGCTCCCTATGATTTAATGGCCCTGCATGTGCTGTTATAAGTCAAGTCTGGCAAGACATGAGTAAAGCTCATGTTTAGTCTTGGCAAGTAGTCCTACTATTTATAGATAAGGTGGATGAAAACAATATCCTGACGCTGCACCTTTTTCTAAAGGTTTTTTTTTTTTTTTTCAAACATGAATTATCGCTGCCATGCCTTAAGATAGAAGTTCAAACCACACTGTGAAAATACGAATGTGAAGAAACGACCTCTACGCGTTTTTTTTAAGACTTTGAGTTTGAGATTCTTGTGTAAACAGCTACCTTCACTTTCCTTATGGTCCACATGCTGGTCAGCTCAGCTCATAACGGGGCGATATAGATGTCTAAATGTAGAGGTTATCATTGTGTAGGGGAGTTAGTAATTAGACCATGATAACCTGTCTCTCATCAATCAATGTATTTTAAAGCATAGATGAGTAACTACAAAGTTTTCTTTGTGAATGAATACATTTGCTGTTTCTTAACGTGTGTATATGATTTTTGTTTTTTTCTTGTCAGTGCTGAGACTGCCAGATCAGACCTGAAGCAGCTCCCAGTTCTGCCCACTAGAGTATTAAGGGAGCACCCGTCTCTCAACTACTGGTAAGTTTTTAACCCCTTTTCTCCGCTTACAATTCAGTCGTCAAACAGCCTCGGTGGTCGGTACCACTTCTCTCCCCAGAACAGCAGTTTTGGAGTGGAACAGTGTCAACAGAACGGTCCGGTACTTGGCAGATGGTTTTGCCTCTGATGGGGTGACTAATTAATGCCCTGGGTTGTGTTAATTACGTTTTGCCCATTAGCCCTCGCGAGCACACAGAGAGGTGCTGACAGCCATTGGCTGTCTAACGGATTGCTGTCTGTCTCTTCAATCCACACTCACTCACTGTTTTTGTTTTTTCTCCTCTGCTTGTCCCCGCTTCATCTGGCTAAACGGTCATCCGAGGCTGCGACATTCATTTCAATATCCAAATTAAAATCATAGTCTTTTAGTGCACATGAACACGTCTCTCTCTCTCTCTCTCTCTCTCTCTCTCTCTCTCTCTCTCTCTCTCTCTCTCCTTCCCTTTCTGTCTGTTAAGCCGCAGTTGGTTTGCAGCCTCGCTATGCTATTAAAAGGGATGATTACAGTGGCGAGCAAATGGGATGCATTTGCAGGAGAGGTAGATGAGAGCCATCAGCGGGCCAGTAGGCCAGACTGCATTTTCTGCATGAGCAGACAGAATGTGTGTCAAAGAAAAGAGCCCTCTCACAAAAAAAAAAAAAAACCCCTCTGTGGCTGGAATGTGCAACACTTGATGGATTCTTCATTAAATTATTTATCTATCCATTTTGCAGCGAGGACAAAGTGATTGAACGTTACAAGAAACTGAAGGGAGTGACCAGAGGACAAGCCATTGTGCAGTAAGTTTACTACGTATATATTTTTTTTGTTTTTTTTTCATGATTAACCTGTGTACTCCAGGCCTTCCTGTTTAACCTCATGCGTCTTCACCGTGGTGGCTGTTGTTGTAAGAGGTGGCTGTCACCACGCCGGAATGTGTCATTAATTAGAGGAGGTGCTCTTAGACTGGGCACCCAGCCAGCCTCGGGGACGGGGGGACGGGGACGTCGGTCCTCCGCCGTGCTTTTTCTTGGTACTGTAACTCAGCGCAGCCCTGGGTCATTCACTGTGGGATGATTTGTGCCCTTGAACTGATCAATGGACCCTCCCTCCCTCTGTCACCGACCTGAAACAAATCGATCAGCTCGCCACTGCAAAATGACTGTGGCCTCTCAATGACTGCGGCTTAAATCCCACTCTGCCCGTTGTTAAACAGCCGCCGGTTGACAGTGATGGAGTGTAAATGTTAAGCGTTAACCTGTTCCCTTCTTCTCTAAAGGTATCTGGCCCTGGTGGAGTCCCTGCCGACATACGGAGTCCATTATTACCCAGTGAAGGTAAGAGCGGCGCCCCGAGTCACAAAGTGGCTTAACCTCTGAACAAGCTTCTGTCAACGAGCCGCCTTCATTTCTTTCAGCTTAAAAATCGAACGCAGCAATCTGACCTTTATTCGCCTAAATGTTTAGCATTTAGCTTAACGCTTTGATCATGAGGCCTTTTCCTTTTTAATACTCTGCGCTGCAGCTGAAGCAGCAACACATGTTACTGTAGTAACGTACAGGACTACGCTCTACCTGCTTGGGTGGGATAGAAAAATACAATCTGGCTTAGCACAGAAAAAATAATACATCCAGTAAACCACCGTAGCACATTTAGTTTAGCATGTTTTAAGTGATTCCTCCAACCTTCCTCACTTTTACTTGCTTCCTCCGACGTTCCCAACCAAGCCTTATTAAATCAAGGTGTCTGTGGAGATCAAACAGCGGTGCTAAAGTGACTCAGGCAGGCTTGCAGAGATTTGAAGGCCTTCAGTGTATTTGATCTCTTCTTTTGTTGCTATTGCTGTGAACCTAATGGGATAATTGCTTTTGTAACGGGCCTTTCTCAAACTCCCACCAATAAAGCAACCTCTAACGAGTGGTGCTGTGATTTGTGCTTTCATGCAGGACAAGCAAGGACTGCCGTGGTGGCTGGGAGTCAGCTACAAAGGCATCGGCCAGTACGATTTGCAGGATAAACTGAAGCCCAGAAAGGTAGGCTGACCTCTTTTTACAGCTGCTCTATTCACGCTAAATTCCACCATTTACAACATATTTAGTTGTTTGTTCTTGTGGAGACTTTTTCCTGTAAAGCCCTCTGGGACTAACTCAACATGGTTTTCTTACAGTGACATTTAATACTCAAATAATAAAAACATATAGTCCTTCAAAAGGATTAGCTTTGAACTTCCTTGTGGAGGTATTTCGGATTGAGCGCTGTTTGTGAATATACTTGCTAATTGAAAGCACAGCTTTCGTCACCACGCCGCTTGTTAGCTGGTTAATGATCCATCACACTGTAAATAGGTGTAAGGAAGACCCTGGTTCCCATGTCAGTCAGGAGAACGAGGAAGACAGATGGGGAAATGTGTTGGGAGTATCAGTATGAGCAGCGTTCAGTCAAGGCTGTAGGTATAAGAGCAAATACAGTACATCACTGTCAACAGTGGAGGGAATTGTTACCGGGTTCTAAAACAGCTCAACAAAAGTTTAAAAATACTTACACACAGCTTAAAATAGCGTAGAATGTATTCTTTTGATTATAAAATCTATTCATTTGGGCAGTGTAGTATAAAAGTACAGTAAAATACCATTTATTGCAGGTAAGTTTGTATACTATAACTGAAAAAACTTTCAATTATGTACCCTAGGTGTCAAAACTGTACCTTTTTGTATACAAGTAGCATTAATTTCCCATTGAAGAAGAAGAAAATTCAGACACAACTTTCTTAACTTTATGTTTATTAAGCTACTCTACTAATCTGTAGAAGGCCCATCATGTGCCTTTTATGGTACATCTGTGTAAAGTACTTCCAGTCCCATGTACTAGTACTTTTGTGAGTTTGTACTTTGTGTGCTCAGTGTTAGTTATGTGACGGTGTAGCTGTTGTTACGTCGGTCGGGACCTGTTGACTTAGCAGGGTGTGCTGTTCCTCTGAGGCTTTAATGGGCACACAGCCCCACCGTGTCCGTCCCCGGCCCTCCTATGGAAGGTGTAATTACGCTTCTCTGTGGGGAGCAGCAGACCTTCTGGGACTCTGGGGGGGGTTTGGCGCTGTGCCAGTCGGGTGGGTGGGCGTTTGGAGGGTCGGGGACAGCTAGTGGGTGTTGGATGAGGTTTTTTTTTTTTTACTTACTGATAATTTGAAATGTATGGCTACTTTCCGTTGGCCTCTCAGGGAGTCCTCTGTATCTGGTGGATATTGATAGTGCTCCCCGCCTCAGTTCACAGCCCTTGTATTCAGCCCAGCCCAGCCCTCCTCAGCATGCGGCCTTCATTATGCTAATCTATGTGTCTGTGTGTCTTTGAGGGAACACAATTGATCAAACAATACAAAACAGTTATCTGTGTAGGGGGCTGGGGTTAGAGGTAGTGCTGGTGGGAGAGCGGCAGTTGTGTCGATTCTTTATTTTATTTTTTATTTTTCTTTTTTCTTTTTTCTTTCTTTTATTTAGTGAAAATCATTGAAAGCAGCTACACTACCTTAACCTCACATCATCTCCCCCTCTCATGCATGCCGGTCTCATGACTCTATATTGAATAGCCTTGGCCCTCAAAAGCCCACTCGGCCCGCTGTGTTTTAAGAATAGTGTCACATTTAGTAACGTGAATACTGTCGTTTCCATCACATACACCGCATTAGATGCGGTGTATATAAGTGAGCACTTTCTATACAGACAAAAGGCATAGACTAAGTATTCCAAAGATCTGCAGGGGACAAGGAATGAATAGAAGATGCCAAGAGGAGAAGCAACATGTCGTGTAGGAAGAGGATAAGTTCAGCTATTTAGCGTGAGGAACACAAACGGAGGCTTGGATTAGAAAAGTGTGTTTCCGGGACTGAAGCAGATGGCCGGTCGAGACTTTAATTCTCCCCGAATCAAACCAGGACACTCTTCTGTCCCTCTTCCTGTCTCCGTGTCACTCTCCCTGTGGGTGTTGGGACGCTCTCTGAGACCACATGCTGGGCCGCACATATGATGAGCCAGCTGAACCAAAATGAATCTTCAGTTTATTATCGGGTGACAGTGTCGGCCTGGAAGAACTGTCAAGTGTCTTAGTTGCGAGCAAAGCAGTTTAAATGAAAACTGAACAGATCCTTTTTTTACTTTTCCGGTGTCTTCTTCTTGTCACGTTTTCACAACTTAAAGCAATGCGTCATATTGTGGAATAGTACAGTGTTGCTAGGCAGACAGAGCTTGTGCGTGACGTGTTACGCGAAGGGTGTGGCAGATCTTTTCTCTGAACAGGCGTGTAAGTCTTCTGACACGTTTTTCCATCCATGTTGGATTCTGCACAATCGTGGCCCCTGGGGGGTTCCTCGGGTTGTGGGTGTGTAAGCTGGATCTCAACAGCCTGATCCCATCTGAAACCACAGGCATTTCTGGTTCACTTCCACCCGCCTGTAATGAAATGTTTGGCAAAAACAAGGGAGATGAAATACGAAAAATACTAAAGATAGAAGATACAGAAAATCCAGCGCATTCACTCAAATCTTGAGTGCACTATTAAGCTGGTGTGTTTGCTGCTTTTAAAGAAAATGGCTACTTTTGTGTTCTCTCCCTAAGAGTTGAATTGATGAGTCACTGCTTCAGTAAGTCAACTTGCTTGCGTGCACAAGGATTCCTCGGACCGCTTCCACTTGAAGGGTTGACGACCACAGTGAATCACTGAGTAGGAGACTTGATTTTCTACATCTATACACTACAGTTACACCTGGAGTCGTTGTATGGGAGTTATACTGTATGTTAAATCACCAAAACTAGGTCAAGTTTAACAATAATTAATATGAATCTGAAAGTTGAAGAGCTTGTAAATTTACATTCATACACAGATGATGGACCGCAGCCATATACAGTATGAGACCAGGAACTAAATAAAAGTAGTGAATTCAAGCTGCAGGTTCTTCTTCAAGAGGACTTGCAGTCTTGTGGAGGCTGAGGTGTGTCACATCCTTGACATATTTTGGCGTAGCTTCACCAGCGGTCACAGGAGAGTCCTGTAGCAGTTTCATGTCGGTTGCTGGCACACAGGTGTGGAGTTTCTCTAATGGAGGGGGAGTGATCCTGTGAAAGTGTGTTTAATGTCCTCATAGACCTTTGTTCCAGATCTGTTGTTACAATGTAAATGGTGCTAGTGGTTGTGACTAGAGGGTGTGAATTGGCCTCTGCAGTGGGGTGAGCTTTGGGTGGTTCACATTGTGCCCATTTAGTCCCATGCTCCTTCACTGGTAGCTTGACTATGTGATATGTCCGCCATTATAGAGACAATGTTGGTTGTACTTTGACAATAAATCAAACTTTCTCATTCATTGTTATCGTGGATAATAGCAGTAAAGCTTCAAAGTAAAAAAAAACGGAAGCTTCCTGTTAAATGTATGAATAGACTATCAGGGGATATGCTTATAGTGCACAGTGTTTTTTTTTTTTGCCTGGTTAGCTGACAGAGTGCTCCCTTTGCCACATGAAAGCAAAGAGAGCCCCCCCCCCCCCCCGCCCCGCTATTAATGATTAGACCATAGTAACAGATTCCTAACATGTTTGCCCCGGTGGGGGAGATGGTTGTAGTAGATTCAGCCTCACAGCAGTGCTTTTGTGTGGTATTTACAATACGAAAAGCAGAGAGAACTTCCCAGGTGGAAGTGGAGTATTCAAAGTCTGTGCGGAATCGATGACTTATCTGCGAGTGACGGGAAGTGGTGCAGAACCTAGCCCTGAACAATGTTTTTGTGTACAACCTGCTCATCTTGTCCGACTAAAAAGGGAGAGAGAGAGAGAGAGATAGAGAGAGAGAGAGAGAGAGAGAGAGAGAGAGAGAGAGAGAGAGAGAGAAAAAAACAGCCTGAGGTATCTGTGATGCATCTGTGATGTCAGAGGAGGCGGGGGTGGTGAAAGGGGCGTGGTCAGCTCAGCTGAAACTCTTGCAACACCTATCTGGCTCCCTGAGAGCAGACAAGAGAGCGTATTGTTCGAGGAAGCTCCAGCCCTGTGGGAAGCTCAAAGTCAAGAGAGTCAATACAAAACCCAAGAGAATTCAACAAGCACAGAAATACCCTTTTACGGTAAGCCTCTTCACTGTGTCCAACTGTTACCTGTCCGGCTGTTTTAAATAGACGATAGGGTTTTAATGCTGTATGTGCTCCTGAATGCTGTCTGCAGTGTGGTGTTGTACCGGCTCTGTGGGATCTAGAGACAGGCGCTCTGTCACTGTGTGAGCCGCGCTGTTGTAAATGTGTAATGTGTTTGTAGTTAGTTTGCTCGGTTATAAATTAAGCAAATATGTTTGTTCCCGGTGGAAGTGGAGATGTGTTCCCTCAGCGTGATTTCTTACCCTCGGCTCGGTTTCTCTCCTGGTTGGAGGAGGCGTGTATCCATGTTTTTATAGGACAGTATCAGAGTATCAGGTAAAACAATGGTTTTACATTTCCTCCCACATTAATCTCAGCCCCAGTCTGAAGTCGAGCAAAGACTCTTTTGTTTTCTTATTAATTATCAAAGGGAGTGCAGGGAAAAAGTTGCTCACAGACAGAACAGTTCAGTGAGTCCAGTATCAGTGGAGCAGATGTTTCATTCTGACACAGAGAGATGTCCCGCCTCTGTCTCCCTCCACAGCTCGATGCAATGAGTAACTGGCCTGCCGCCTGCCACGATTTTGCTCCATGCAGCAGCAGCAGCAGCAGCATTATGATTGCACCTGTGTTAGCACCCCCCCAAAAAAAAAAAAAAAAAAACCTACACTTGACCGGCTGCTGACCTCATTCACAGCTTCAGCTGTTCTGTTGTTTTCTGCTAATGTTGCTAATGTCAACCCGGAAGAAGCGGTGCTTAATTACAGGAAAGCCTTTCTGAGTAAATTGATGCTGTCCTTTTGTGTGTCATAGGACATTTATGTTTTATGGAGTGCAAATGGACATTTAAATTGATAGCTGTGTGTTGGCTTGTGCACTCACTGATGTGTCATGCCTCTCTACCTCTCCCCCCCCCCCCCCCCCCCCCCCCCCCCCCGTCCTCTCTGCCAAACTGTCTCGTTCTCTCCACAGCTGTACCAGTGGAAGCAGTTAGAGAACTTGTATTTCCGAGAGAAGAAATTCGCTGTTGAAGTGAACGACCCGCACAGGTCAGAGAAGGCAACCCGCTTAATCTTAAACTTAATCTCAACTGATCTTAATGGGTTCTTTTTTTACTGTTTGTTAAAAAAGTGTTTCCATTGTAGCTGCTGCCGGCTGCAGATGTCCTTGGGCATCTGCAGCCAGTGGTCCACTTAGGACACCGTGTTAAGAGCTGTAGCTTCTGTGTTAAATGAGTGTTTTCTTGCCGTATAAAGTCCACTTCATTACTGTAATGTTGCTATAAGACCTCTGCCCCTCACCCAAGCTTTAATGTGGCACTTTAAGCCTCCAAAGCTGTTATTAAATCCCACTGTCTGTTTCAAAAGGAGCTTGATGTCACCGCTCGTCTCTCTTCACTACGTTATTACACAAACACCCACAAATTTAATTGGCCAAAGATTCTAATCTTCTTTTCTAAATCTTTGATTTGCACATCTCTCTTTGTTTTTGTTGGTCTTAATGAAAGCCTTTGTTAATCTACCTTCAATTGTTTCGTGGTGGTATGCAGCTGTTGAACAGACTCGCCTCTTGGATGAGCTCGAGCGCTGAACGTTTGTCTTGTTGTCCTCTACAGAAGAACAGTGACCAAGAGAACTTTCGGACAGACTGGTCTGGTTATTCACACGTGGTATGCCAGCCACGCTCTGATTAAAACCATCTGGGTGATGGCCATCAGTCAGCACCAGTTCTACCTGGACAGGAAGACGAGCAAAGTGAGTGTCTGTTCTCAACTCTTGCCAACTTAAATATTGATAAAAAAAAATAGCCTCATCCTCTCTTAATGCCCGTTTAACCAGGCTGAACAATGAGCCTTTAGACGGATCACGCCCCCCTGTCGTTCTGTTTAAAAGGTTATTGTGCAAGTGTCACAGCGTGGTGTAATGGTGACTGTTCACCATGTGATGCGCTGCCTGATCCGTGTCCCATGCCCGCATGTCACTTGTGTAAATAAAGGGATATGACAGGTTTGATGTAAATAGTTCCTGAGCCTTGTGTTGAGAAATCGTCGTGTCTATTGAAGCTGAGCTAACAGGCTGTTGGGTAGCTTCAGCTTTGTAATTGAGTAAAATATTTGTATCGCTCTGCCAATACAGCAGGCTGGTTGTAGAGGGAGTGGCTAATATTATGCCTATTTTTGCATTGCCTGTGGCTTAAGAAGAACCATATTCTACCCAAAGTAAACTACAATTTGCCATATGAAGTAGGTTATTAGTGTGGAAGGGATACATGTATTTATTTTACCACCGCACCATTGAGAATAAATAGGAAGAGGCCCAATGTGTTCACAGCCTCGGTCCTTGTTCCAGTATTCAAGTTGTCCGAATACGCTGCGGATCCTGTTTGTGTTTATGATGCATATCTGCCGAGCGTCGGGGCTCATCATACGGTATAAGCGTTGTGTGATGTGCACTTTGTGGCGGAGATGGATGAGCGAGTGGCTGCAGTCAAATGAGGTTATTCAGCCACTGTCTCCCTCAAAGGCAGATGGTGTGTCAGTGTTCATCCAGGAATAGAGCCCATAGAGCCCGCACTGATTGATGACAGAGCAGCGCGCTCGGGGTGCCGAGCACGCAAACGGAGCCGCTGCTATCGTTAAAATGAAGTACTCGCAATCCCTCCTTCACTGCTCCTCTCCCTCCTTCTCCTCCTCCCCCGTTTTCCTCCCCCTTCCCCTCTTACAGTCAAACATGTCCAAAACCAGGAGTTCAGGAGACATCGCCATGGACCTCACAGAGATCTCCGCCCCGCGGATCACCAAACTGTCCAGCATCGAGAGCAGAGACCAGCTCATCATGGCCAGCAACGGCAGTCTCATCTCAGCCGGTAAGCGGAGCGTTAATCGGCTAACGGCTTCTGCTCCACATCATGAATGATGGGGTGATGATTGATCGCTGTAATTTGCAGTTAATCAGATGTGTGTGTGTGTATGTGTGTGTGTTCCAGGTTCTGCCGACTCTGAAGTCAGCGAGGAGCAGAAGAAAGAGAAGGTTGCCGAGTTGAAAAAGAAAGAAAAACACCTTCAGGACACGCTGACGCAGAAAATTGAGGAGCTGAAGAAGATCTGCCTGAGAGAAGCTGTGAGTTATCGCTCTCATTCTGTTACTTTCCGCCGTTTTAAAAATGTCCGCTCTCCCAGCTGACTGTTGGTCGTGGTCTTCATTTGCAGGAGCTTACGGGCAGATTGCCTGACGAGTACCCGTTGGCCACGGGGGACAAGGTGCCTCACGTACGACGGCGTGTCGGGACAGCCTTCAAGCTGGATGACCTTTTCCCCTATGATGAGGTGAGTGCAGCTGCTGTTGTGTTGTGATAGGTTTCTGTTGTGTAATTATGAATGTCGACAGATCTTCCACCGCTGTGTCTGTTTACCTGGAGACCAGATCGTTTGACTTCATGAAATGAGGCTTAAGAGCTTAGCATGTGGTTTGAGGCTCGCATTGCAAAATGCTTTTCTTGAAACATTTGTTGTCAATTGGGAAAATGAACTTGAATCAGAATATAAATATAGATATGAATCCGTCAGCAGTGTGTGAAGTCTTGTTTCTCTGCTCTGTCCCATTAGGACCCACATCTGAGGAATCTGGAGAGCAGGTTCGCCTTGCAGCAGAAGATCGTGGAAGCGGCCATCAAGTTATCCAACGAGGGCGACCTCTGCAAGACGGTGAAGAAGAAGAGGAGAAACAACTATCTGGATGCGATGAGGAAGCTGGAGGAGATCGAGAAGGAGATCAACGCCTACAGGATCAAGAAGGGAAGGAAACCCACCCAGAGAGCCTCGCTGATCTTAGCAGGTAGACGTCATCAACAGCAGCAGTGGGAACTCTAGAACGGCGACGCTCTGCTTGTAAAATAAAGCTTGAAATACATTTTTTAAGAGCTAAGCATTATTGTGTAGTGGTAGTTGAGTTAAAAAAAAAGTGTCATTTCTATGAAAGTGGAATATCGGAGGTGTCTCTGAGGGCTGTTTTCTCTCTCTTCTGTTACCAGATGATGTCAACCCTTCAGAACTCAGCTCTCTGTCTGACAGCCTCACTCAGGATGATGGTACGGTTCCAGGCTTAGCCGTGCTCAGTGTGTCATGTGTTCACTCCCGCCTATGTGCTGCACTTTAGATCCATTTTAACCAAGCGATCGCTCTTTATCTCCCAGAGGATGAGCTCAGTTCCCAGAGGCAGCGGTCCAGATCGATTCAGTATTCCCCCAGACCACACCATGCTGACACTCTGAACATCCACTACAACGACGACAGACGGGGCTCTGCCAATGACCAGCATGCAGACAGCAGGTACACAGCTAGCACTGACACCCATGAAATGTATGAATGTATGAACGTTCCGTGTGTGTCTGACAGTTGTTTTTGTAGACGCACTAAGTATTGAGCCAGTACAGACCTGTAGAGTCGATCCAGAGCTACATTCCTGCCAGTCTTCTCCTCCTCCTCCTCCTCCCTCCTTTTCCTGCCTCTCCAACAATCTCCCTCTTATCAGCCCAACGCACCGACTTTAAAAATAGATGGAAAAGAACATGTCGCTGCCTGTGAAGGAGCCGAGAACAATTCCAAGAAGAGAGCAGAGAAGAAAGGGGGGAAAACAGGAAGGTGGCTCTGGAAACGTAGTTTAAATGGCAGCGACTTCAGGGCTGTTTACAAAATGATGTGGGTGATTTAATCTCATTTTAAACAGCCGTAATGCTTGCCGCTGCATGAAAAGAAAGACCAAAGGACTTTGTAATGGCAGTCATTCGGGTGTGAGAGATGAGTAAAGTGCTGCATACAAGCAAACCCCATGCTTTTTTTATTCCTTCTTCTGCTTCAGTTTTGAGAGCAAATGAAGAGCCGGTAGAGGTGCGTTATCTCAATAACGAGCTCTTCTGACCGAAAGAGAAAACATTGTTCTTATCTGTGTTCCAGATTGCATTACGGCCAAGTCCAGGAATCACTCCACTACAGTCACCGCGAGGCCTTATCGAGCCACTGCAGTCCGTTTAAACCGGCTTCCAGACAGCCACGCGATGCCCGCAGCATGCCCCCCACCCCCCACCTCACCCGCAACGCCTACAGCAGCACCCAGCTCAGGTAGGCCCCCCCCCCCCCCCCCCCCCCCCCCCCCGATTCATCACTTTGTTTTTCTCTCAAATGTCTGCCTCATCGACAGCTCTCGGAGCCAGTTACACACCAGTCGTGCCATTTTCAACACATCTACGAGAAACCGCACTCCATCTGCTCATAGCTAAATGAACGTAGACGACGTAGTAACACATAGGCAGTTTCTTTTCATGAACAGCTTTTAATTATTGTTTCTAAATCACAGATCAGAGGACGCTCCACAACATTTCCGCCAGCGCAGCGGCAGTCTGGAGTCCCAGTCTCAGCTCGCGACGGAGACCGAAGCTCCCCCGCCGGCGTTCACCCTGTCCCCGGCCCGCCGCAGCAACAGCACGGAGGTCCTCGATGACGGCTCGTCCTACACGAGCCAGTCCAGCGTCGAGTACAGCGTCCCCGGTAACCACGCCAACCGGCGCAGAGCTCGCGGCCGCCACAGAAAAGACCTGTACGCCAACACGGGCAGCATGCCCAACCTGGCTCAGCCGGACACCCGCTGCTACGCCTACCAGCCGCGGGCCAGACCCACCACGACAGCCTACTACGTGACGGGATACCCCAGCTACGCGGAACCGGAGCCGTACTCCAACGGAGTCTACGTGTACGAAAACGAGATGGAAGGACACTATAACGTCAATCCCTCGTACCACCACGGCCCGATGGCATACCACGGCCACGACATGCACTACGGCGCCGACGAGATGGACGCCATGGCCCAGAACCCGTACGCCACGCTGAGGCCGCCCAGGAACCGGCAGGCGCCCCGCGGCAACGAGCCGGTCAAGAACGTCCAGAAGGCTATGGTGGCCGAGCACTTGAGGGGCTGGTACCAACGCAACGCTGCGCACAAGCAGGCGGCCTACAACTACGACTACGACAGAGGCTCTCAGCAGAGCCTGGGCTATCAGACCATGCCGGCACCGCACAACAGCCACAACGGCAGGAACGTCTCCTACTCCACAAGTGAGCTCACCGCACCCCGTATTACGGTCCACGTCGTTATCTTTGATTCCACATGTAAGTGGGTCAGTTGCTGACCTTTTTTTTTTTTCTTCTCCAGTGTCCTCGGTGTCCTCTGGCGTAAACTGGCGAGGCCACGCGAGTGTTGGCGTCGGTATGTCGGAATACGACATGCCCGCGCACGCGCCGCAGTCCTACTCCTACAGCACAGCCCCCTACAGCCACTCCGCCCACAACAGGTGAGAAAACAAAAACAACTCATCTCCTTATCCAATAAGCCACTCCCTGATCCTTCTTATCCCAACCTAAGCACTACTGTTTAATTACCTAGAATGGATGGCTACAGAAAACATAAGCCGCCATTTGGTTTTGTTATCCCTCTTTACGCGCAACAATACTGTGGACTGATGTATAGCCGTTGTTACCTTTTCTTCGACCGTAAGTTAGGAAATGAGAAAACATCGGTGTGCTTAACATGACAGCCTGGCTCGGCGGCAGGATTATAGGATCTGTGCAGCCTGCGGTCAGTTCCTCCTCAGAGCTTAAGACTGGTCCTGCTCTCCTCCTTAACTGTCCACTGGCCCCTGCTTTCTTATAGATATGGCGCCTCCGGGACTTTTAAGGGCCCCTGGCACAGCCCCGATGGCCGGAGGCGCTGTGCCGTTTTCCCTGCTAGTTCTTCCCCCCCCACCTCTCCCCCGCCCCCCTCCTCCTCCTCCTCCTCCCTCCCCTTATCCTCCACCTACTCCCCCGGCTGTCGGGTCAGGCAGGTGGCCTCCGGCCCCGCGCAGCCTCAACCCTCCAGAGGGCACAGGCTCAATAAGGTGTCCTTTGCTAAAGGTAGTTCATAGTAAGTAAACAGCAGCGGCCCGGAGCCTGTGCGTTTGCTTCTCTCAGTTTGTCTGCAACGTGACGCCGTAGTCTGCTTGTTGATGTTTTGAAGTGAACTTTGCATTTTTGAGATGTTTGACTCGTCTTTCTTTCATTGTGTCATGTATGATGAAGTAACTGCATGGCTTCTTTTAAAAAAAATAAAAATAAACATGGCTGCCCTACTTCCACTTCCAGCTGGCATAATGTCATCCAGTGATCACATTTCTCTGCCGTGTGCCTTCCTCTCGACCCGTGCAGAAGACTCCCTGCCCATGTGCTGCCACTCACCCATTGATCTTTGCCCCCCCCCCACCCTCTCTCATACGCAGATGTCCCACAGAGTTTGAGTGGCGGAGCTGTGATAGGATGGCGCGCCCCGCGGGGCCTTTAGAGAGGTGTGGTGCTGTTGCCTATGCTTCTGACCAGGGAAATTAACCTCCCCCCCTCCCCCTCAATTAACAGTCACAGCACAGAAGAAAGGGTGAGAGACGAGAATGTAAAAACTTCCCCACACGGTTGTCATGGTGATGGTGGTGTGGCTTTTTTTTTTTTTTTTTTTTTTTTTTTTATGTGGCAGGGACTAACAGAAAGCTCCAACTCATTTCACATTGCTCTGGCTGATCTGTGCTTCATTACTCTGGGTGTGTTGCGGTGGTGGGAGAGCACTTGTGTGGCAGAAGGGGAAAAAATGTGACCGCTGAATATATCGTCGCATCTGAAGGCTATGCGTGTGTTTCATGTCTGTGTGCATCCGCTGTGTTGTTGGGGTGAGAATGTTTGACCCTGGGCGTATTAACACGCCTGATCAACACATGAAGTAACTAAGCAGCATTAGTTACCTGAACTTGGCACTACAAAGCTCATTTGACAGCCCAGGGTTAAATTCATTCTACTCTCATAGTTAACCCGTCACAAGCTACATTCAGGCCGTTACCTTGTCTAACGTGTTTCAATCTGGTGTGTTTTTTTTTTACAGATCCTACATAGACGTCAGCCAAATGGACTCGCACAGCAGTCACCAAATGCACACTGACCCGGAGCCCGAGGACCAGATTTGCTGGCACGAGGACTCAAAACCTGGAACAATAGTGTAGCTGCCCGTCTGTCTGTGCGCTGTACTAACTCTTTCACCATGACGAGCTGTCATTGTGCCTTAGACTGCACTTACCTGTTTTTTTTCTTCACAAGAGGATTCAAAGAATGAAGGAACTTGACCGTAAAGGAACCGGAGTCCTCTCGTTTTCTGTTCTCTTGAAATGCAATAGCCGAAAACCGACCCGCAGCCTTGCGATCAGAACTAAAAACCCAACGGCGGGCGTCACTGCTGGATTGCGAGTGTTTGCGGTGATGGCACTTGTGCACTGAAACTATACCAAGGACCTGCTGTGGACCGCGTGGACTAAAGATCTCCAGTGTTTCTCTGTAGAGATTCGGGCTTCACAAACCAAGGACCAGGACTGTCTCTGTAAGAGCGCAGTGAGCCACGATGAACAACGCTCTGCCCCCCCCCACACACACACACACACACACACACACACACGTATGAACACTGTAACCATGAAGGATTGGACGAGCTTTGATAAGGACATTAGCAACAAAATAATATGAAGGATTAAACTCGTTGAAAATGAGTCAGAAAGACGGCTACTTCCTGGAACACGCAGTCGGTTTTATCATCGCATAGCTTGTAACTACCACAGTGTACTCTTGATTGTCATTTACAAAGTATTCAGTCTGTCTCACTGTCAGTACTTACAATACAATTGAGCCAAATACTTGTCACCGTTTGAGTATTAACTGAAGTCACAAACTTTGATATCACTGCCACATCTGATCAGTCACTGCAGGAAGACAGACATTTCTGTTTTTTTGAATTTGTATTGTAACATGGTTATTTCCTCCATGCTGGACATCATGGACTGGTGCTCCCAGTTTCTCTCAAGAGAGGGAAGCTGTGTGTAAATGTTGCTATTGTAAATACACTGGTTGCGTCTTTTTTTTTTTTAGAGCATTTTTATTGTATTTGAAAAAAGCATGTAATATATAGTAAGCAACTGATTTTTAAGCTGGTTCTTAGTAATTTGTAAAATTGCGTTTGTTTGAATTAAAAAAAAGAAAATCAGCATTTGAATCGGTTGTTCAGTTTGAGGGTTATATTGTTATTCATGAGAACAGTATACACACTTTGAAACTTTTAAATCTCGTCCGTCGGAGTGCAGGAAAACGGGATTTAAATCCAAATCCATTAAATTAGGGAACTGAACGTTTGTTCAGACGGTTCAATTAATGAAATGAGGTTTGAAGAAACCACAATTATTGTCACCAAATAACCTCGAGTCTCATTTAGATTGTATTGCTCTGAAAAACAGCTGTTTGTCACAGTGCCTTAGAATGGAGTTCTTGGTAAACTGGATCACATGAATGCATTCAAGGAGGCAGATTATAGTTGGAAAGATATCTGAAGAGTTTCTTCTTTTTTTTTTTTGTGTGTGCTTGTATGCCGAGCTGCAATCAGTCGTGATGAGAGCTGATTATGAATAAATGATCGGCTTTTAGAGACGCTCTCCTTGCTGCAGAGCTCCGTGTTCCCGCCAGCCGCTGCGTAGCTTCGTTTTCAGTGTCGTTGAGCCGTAAAAACCCACCGAACCAGTCTTTAAAAGCTGTCGCACCCATTATGGGCTATAACCTGTTCTCCTGTCCTCCCTGAGAATGACGAGCTAGTGGTTATAACACCTCACCCTTCCTGTAGGCATCCATGTTGTAAAACCTGCTGCACACATGCATTACCCCCCCCCCCCCCCCTGTAGATTATCCTATAACCCTTCACCTCGTTTCCCTCCCTTCCTTCCCTAGACGGGACACATTTTCACAGTGTCCTGCCTCCGCTTCCTTCTCTGTGAAGGCCACAGTTGAGCAGCTTTTCTTGCCCCTCTGTGTTTTTTTGCTTCTTGAGCGAGCTCAGGGGAGGTCTCTCACACTTTCAGCTCCTTGGCTTTACCCGAGGCAGTGTGTGTGTGTGTGTGTGTGTGTGTGTGTGTGTGTGTGTGTGTGTGTGTGTGTGTGTGTGTGTGTGTGTGTGTGTGTGGGTGTGGGTGGGTGGGTGTGTGGGTGTGTGGGTGGGTTGAGTTGAGGGGGAGAGTGTTTTTTTGTATCCAGCTGTCTCCCTCTGTCTCTGCTGCTTCACACCAGCTGCAGCCAGACATCAGGCGAGGCTGCTCCAGCTGACACTCGACTACATAAACAATGGGCTCCTATCTACTTTCCTCCTCATCTAACAGAAATCATTTAATGCTGCTTTTTTTTCTCCAATAAAATCCATTTTGCCAATCTTATGAAGGAAAGGTAATTATACAGCTGCTTGTGTTTCAACATTAGCATCTTGGACTTTTTTTGTTAAAGGAACAGTGTGAAGCATTTAGGGGGATCTATTAGAAGAAAGGGAATATGATATAGGTATGTCGGCCGCCATGTTTCTACAGTAGCCCTGAATGGACAAACTAGATAGGGCCCTTTGCGCTATCACTTCAGCCACCGTAGTTCTACACGCTTTGCACAAGGGAGACATTTTACCATTAGATTGGACACCACTGGTCCTTTAAGCGTGTTTGTACGGTATTGAAATAAGTATTGTTTTGGTGTCCGTATAGAAACTACTGATACGGCATATTTTAAACAACGCTCATAGAGCAGGATGTCACACATGTCAGCCCAGCCATAGGACACCAAACTCAGATTAAAGTGACCATAAATCGTGTTATGCCGCGCGGCTTCTCCTAGGATCAGCACACTTACCTTGATCCAAGGGAGTAATGGCTCGGACAAGTTCTGAAGGGTGAATAGTTGGATTAGCTGAGCGGTCACGTGTGCTACTACGGATGACCTTCTGTCAGCGTGGGTGTCTGGGACAAGCCCCCAGGAAGAATGCCGGGCTCTTGAAGCCATTTCTACATAGTGGCACAAACGGTGGAATGTAAGTTTCCAGGTCCGTCACGTGACGCCATCGGAACCAAAAGCATTTTTTCCCCCATAGACTTGAGAGGTCCGTAACTCAGCGGATCATTTTTTTTATTTTAGGTAATTAATCTACTCTGCACAAACACATGAATAGCCATTGTATGATTTATTAGGTCCTAAAAGTTGCGTAATACACTATAGTTCCAATCCAGAGTTTATTTCCTTCCTCCGTTAATGTGAACGAGCCTGAGAACGAGGCTGGACCACAGACTGTATGTAAGAAGTGCACGTAGTCATCGTGACGTCACCCATTGGTTTGTGGACTCCCGTCGTGAAGCCTCGAGTTTAGCGCTGTCGCAGTCTTGGAATACGGCCGTCGCCATGTTGTTTTTTCCTCACAGTAAGCCCACCCTAAAGCACAGCATTATGGACTATTTGACTCTAAATGGGACCATAATGTACTAAATGAACATCATGCTGTATTGAAAAAGACTTGAAACTAAAGATTGAGACCATAAACTCACGTTTACAATGTTTACTGAGGTAATAATTCAAGTGAGAAGTTGAGTCATTTTCTCATAGCCTTCTATACAACCAGAGGAGTCGCCCCCTGCTGGTCAGTAGAGAGAATGCACGTTTTGAGACACGCATCGGCTTCACTTCGCCTGGGCTGGACCATCTAAGAGGCGGGGTCAAAGGAGAATGCTCTATGGGTCCATGAATGCGGGAGATCGCCGGAAGATCCGTTTATTCTCATCTGATTTCTATCGTCGGAAGTTGAACTTTCTGTGCTTCATGCGCCTCTGAGCACAACGCTATATCTATTTCTCTTTAAACATGCGTGGTTGAAGAGCTAACATAAGGAGACCGCAAAGGTCACACAGCCTGTCATCGTTAACGTGTCACATGATCAGCTGTACTGAAGGCCCGAGCCGCCACATCTGCTCACTGACAGCTAGGCCGGCCAAAAAACCCCGGAAGCCTCTCAGGCGAGCTGAAAGATGAAGGGGTCGACCCAGAGGGCTGTGTGCATCACCAACAACATGCAGTATTGTATAAAACTAGATGACTCCCTGTCCCACGCCTTGTTCTGTTCGTGGTTGAAACTAAACAGATGTTGCAAGTCAAAAGCACACACGGTGCCGTTACTTAGCAGCTCGTGCAGAAACAGCACACAGGTTTGTTTTTGTGTCGCGTTCACTGACTTCTGTTGCCCCACCGACGGTTACCTGTGGAAGCAATTACGGTCGTTTCACAATGACAACTTGGGTTAAGTAGTGCCGACTCGTGCAAAAACACCAAGAAAGGTTAAGTGTTGTTTTGTGTGTGTGTGTGTGATTGTGACTTCCTCTCCTGGATTACACGTCCGTGGAGGAGTAATCACGCACCTGTTGGGCGTGCGGCAGCGCACACGTGTTGCCCGGATCCTAACCAGCAGCTGCAGCTGAACAAGGGCCTCCACTGTGCCCCCGGGAGACATGACTTCACTTGAGTTTGAGGCAACCAGCGCTCTGGTTCACTCCTCCAAGTTGCACAGTATGGATGGAGATGAGGCACCACAGGAGAGGACATCAATCACTACTGTAGCACAGTAGGCGGGAAAGCCTCGCAGCTAAAGTCTAAAGTTAACCTGGAGAGCCCGAGTATGGTCACCGGAAGATAGATACCTTTACGGAGAAATGATGCTGCCTTAAAGTGCAACGGGTTAATGTGGACACACATCACAGCCCTCTGAAGTGATTACTCTTTTTAATGCCCATCATTCTTATCGTCATGTTGCCACATAACCAAATAACGGGGCCGTACGTTCCACATGGATTCTCGTTATCTGCAGCCAATTTCAAATGGAATCCAATAATAAAAAGAAGAAAGAAAAAAAGCAGCTGGAAGAAGCTGACGCAGCGACTAACTCGGGTTTTTGGAGGTGAATGACTGCAGATGAATCCACTCTGTCACTGTGTGCAGCACTCAGCTCTCTATAATCTACTGCAGCCCATTGATTAGCAGTGGGGTAAGTGGAGAGGAAAGCCAAGTTAGCCAATCCATCACCCCCGGAGAGGGGAGGGGAGGGGGGGGGGGAGGGGGGAGGGGGATGTCAAGATTAAACAGTCAAGAGGTCCAGGAGGAATACTGATGGCCGCGGGTTAAGACCTCGCACTCCTTTGAAGTCTTCATTTATATTGACACAGTGATCAGTGTTTGGAGTCACATGTATTCCACAGTCCAAGACAAAGCAGTGCTTTCTCTTTTCAATCTGCGGGAACATAAAGTTGGTTTGTTTCCATTCAAATGCATTCTTGTGTAAAACTTTTAGATTTGTAAGTGAGGAGACATTAATCAAAAACGTCCAACAGTACAGACCCGGCAGTGTTGACTGTGCACGGTCTTTTATTCTTTGTTACAAGGCAACGCTTGCGTCGCTTTTCACAAGTTTGGCCGACAGCACCGACTTTGGCTGTTTCTCAGAGTTGATTAAACACAGATTCCATACGGAGAAAAAAAAGGGAGTCCGCTCGCTGTGTGTGCCTCACATGAACACCGGCGCATTGCATAGCGGAGATGTGAGATGTCTGTCACCACCGTTTGAGAAAAAAGTGCCCCGACAACTTCTGAGCGGAGTGACAGATGCCCTGAGGGAAAATGTAAAAGATTACAGTCTTTCTTTTCAAAACACACACACACACACACACAGTATATGGGTGAACACACACAGTGTATGAAACAAACTTTAAGAGGTTTGGATTGAGACAAAAAGTCAAGATCTTTGGCGAAAAAAAAGAAGACCACACGATCAGTCCTTCAGTTTCCCCTCCAGGAAGCTCTGGATCTTTTGAAAGTTCTCCTCTTGCTGACCCAGAGCCTCCAGCAAGATGCCCATGGGGGACCTCTTCAGGCCGGCTCCCTCCATCCTGTTCTCCAGTTTATTCTTCATGTTGCGGAGGCGAAAGGAAGCGTGTGCAAATATCACTGAAAAAGGAAGCAGATGAGGGGAAAAAAAGAGACTGTTAATGTTTTAAGAAGCTTGGCAAAAACAAACCTGTAAAACTTTTGTTCAAGTCGGACTATAAGAGCATCGGCCTTTGAAGATCTGAAAGATTCCAGTCCAAAACATGTTTGAGTGATTCTGAAGGAACCGTGAAGGCTAAGGTTCATTTCACTTGAAATGCACTGATCATAATCCTCTAACTACGTATCTATTATGTCATCAAACATATTTATTCAGCCGATTAGTTTCATATTTATCTGTTTACTTTTCTTGTTGTTGCCAGGAATGATGCAGCAGAAACGTGTCTACATTATATTTGACGCGCTACAGCATCATCGTGAACTCACAAGCCAGAGGTAAAGTGATGGCGGTCATGAACACCATGACGCTCCCCAGCAGGGAGATCAACATGTAGCTGGCGACCATGACGGCGATCACGAAGGCCGTGGGATTGCGCCTCTTGAAGTCGCTGATCGCAGCTCGGTTCTCTCCGGCCCACACCGAGGCCACGAAGACGGCCGACACCACGGCCGCGGCTGTGAACATCCCCAGAGGGTTCAGGAACCTGCGGGGCGGCAACACAGGACACGAGGGGGAAGAGGGGTCAGTTTGAAAGCGCTCTGGTACAACTGGTGTGTGTGTGTGTGTGTGTGTGTGTGTGTGTGTGTGTGTGTGTGTGTGTGTGTGTGTGTGTGTGTGTGTGTGTGTGTGTGTGTGTGTGTGTGGTCACTGGCTCCCCCAAGTGGTTAGACGTCGTTTGGACAACAACAAGACGCCTATAAGCATGAGTCTGTTCTCATACTGACAGGACAGGACCACAGATGAACATCTGATAAGGAAATAAAAATTAAAAAAAAGTGCTCCTTGGGAAATTATTATTTTAATATTTTCGCTATTTTCTAATATTTTTATAGACCAAATGATTTCCTCTACAATGAAAACAGGCTTTAGTTGTAGCTCTGAAAACCAAAAACAATACATTAAATCATAAGTTCACTGCTGCAATAATTTAGTTGGGGCACGAAAAATGTTTGTAAAAATAAACTTGCCTGGTGTTTCTAAATGACCTCAAAAATATCTTTGGCATTCCTGTACTGCAATTTCTGGTTGACATATTAGCTGATATCAACATATATTTGATCAGCTTATGTTAGATATCCCCTTATTAGTCAGGTCTACCTCTTTACTGACACTATGAAAAACTCTCTACCTGAAGCCATGTTTCATACCAAGCGAGGGACTTCGATTGCGCTGCGTAAACATTTACAATACAATATTTCCATGTCATGCAAAGTCTCTTAGTAAACAAACGGTTAGCTCTGTCTTTACTACCAGACCTGCTTTGAGATACAAATCCTCACTGGTAGGAAGACGACGTCGTCTTTGGATGCGTTTGTAAACTCTCCTGAACCTCTCACGTCATCAAATATGACCCCGCAACTATAAGTTGGGAAACTGGTGTTGCCTCTTCATAGATTTATCTAACCGTAAAACAAATACAACTATCACCTCTGCCTGCATTCTTATGACACAACCCGGCGTGTCCCTTTTACATGTGACTCCATATCGATCACTGTCACAAGTTTGCATATCACAAACAAGAGTGACTGTGCCGACACAGCGGAAACAGTAACAATAACAACATACAATTTTGTGAAACAAAGTAAACCAACGTGTCAAAGTTCATCCTCAATTATAGACTCGTTGAGAAATGATCCAACACTGGGAGATCTGTGCTCTCCATCAGCTGACCAGACACACAAGGCTTACGAGGCCTTCATGGGCCAGAGCAACAATATGTCATCACACAGGTCAGCGGGCAGACCGTGACAGAGCACCGCTATTTTTAGTAAACTGGGATTTAGATGGAACAAAGTGCCAACTAAAGCCAAAAGGCCTGGTATCTATTATCAGATCTATTAGACAGACCTCATTCTTGTGGAAATCCTGATTTTGGTTCTTGTACTGCGTGAGTCAAAGCCCAACATCGATTCATTTCAATGTGCTTCCATGTGAGTACATCACAGGAGCCTCATGTCACTTGTATATTAATAATCAATGAATGTGTATTTCTACATGAAGGATACAAACCTTGTTGGCTTTGGTTCCCATGTTGAGAAAGAAGGTATTTCACACTGACAGTACATAACAGTAACAGTGCATCACTTTATAGCAGGAACGATATCTTTCCATTCATTCTAATGGGACTCCTTTCAACTCTTTCTCACATAACAGTCTGCACCATTATCTTTAATCCCTTTAATTAAGAGGCTACATCCAAGTTGACACAAACAGGGCAACCGTAACGAAAAGAAAAGGTGACGAGCAACCACCCCACCCAACAACCGGAAAAGTTGCCCAAGAATAACCAAAACCAGCGCCTGACATCCGCTGTATTAATGTCATAAATTACCATAATGTAACTTACCCTACAACCAGGAAAACAGCGATGGCCAGAACCAAATAGTTCGTTTGATAATAAAGCAGGTTGCTGATAACCCTGTTGTTCCATTTCGCCAAATCTTTGCCGTCCGGTTTGGCGAATCTTTCCGAGCCGGGGTAGAAGTCGTCCCACGGTCTGAGCGGTGCCAGCTGCACTTCAGCCATTTGTTCCGTTTGCTTAATCTGACAGCACGGTGTACCCGCTTCATCAGCCGGAAAAAGTCACCCAAAGCCACGAACTAAACTCTCGCGAGAAGCTGTTGTGAAAGCTCGTTCTCTTAAGCCCCGCCTCCTCAGCCCGGGTGAAACCTCACACTATTGGTCAGTTACTGAAACACTTCCTGCCAAGCTTTCGCAGCAGAAAGAGGGATAGCATGAAGTGACAACAGCGTTGTCTGGTTATAAGAGCTTCTATTTAAGTTGCAGGTCGGTTCCGTCTGTTATGTTTGGTGTGTTTACATTGACACGTGGATGTTGCGCGTGTGCGGGCGATGTGTGACACACGGCGTGGACACCGTGACAAGTGCACGCGGACCTCTAACGAGCTTGGACTCGCAATGACATGTAGTTCAGATGATGTAATACGGTGACTTTTTGTTTATGTTGCTACAGATGTGGAGCAGAATATTATTGAGTCCTCGTGTGATTGGTAGAACATCTGTCTGTTGGAGGAGTCTCTTCACCATGAAGCTGAAGACCAGTGAGTTCCAGTCTCTGTTCTCTGATGGGCTGAATGGACTAGCAGGTGAGATGTGGACCCATACAACTCACAGGCATGGCAGTGAAGGTAGTGTGTGTTCTACACAGGAGAGAGAGGCACCTGCAGTGCACACTGTAGGATGTAAGAGAGGAAGAGATGGTGGAAATGATTCAGAAACATTGTCACTGTGACAGGTAGTCCACCAGAGTGCACTGGCATGTTTTACCATGTTCTACTTTAAAATGTCCCACTCAATATATATACTCATACTCATATATATATATATATATATATATACTCATAAATCTAGTAATGGCCAGGCTCAGTGAAATCCAAATATAAAGACATGGTGGAAAGACTTTTTAATCCCAATTATTGTTAAAAAAAGAGATAATTGCTCATGGAATGTTGTATGTTTTTCAGGTGGTTAGTATTGCACTCTCATGAAGCTGGGGTTCTGGGCCAGCGATAGATTAATATTGAACAGTCAATTTTTATGCAGCAGAGGCCAAAATATTCTGATTTTTATTCCCTAGTTTGGGACAAATGCCAAAAATAGATGGATCTTAAATTTCCCATAATGCAACCAATATAATATTTTTGTCAGACCGTCTTTGTCTGATAAATATACATCTCTTTGACACTCTACATCTCTACTTTGGAACAGGCTCTATGCTTTAATTTTATGTTTAAGGCCAGCCATGATGAGTGGACCTAGATGATTTTGTGATTGTTGGGTTAACTGCCACTTCACACGCATTAAAAGGCTAAAACACGTTTCCAAAATAGCTCCAGAAGAGGAGGCGATCATTTCCTTGTTCGAGTGAAAAATCCTCAAAAAGACTAAAAGAGAAAAAAATAATAATTGTTGTTGTTTTCATACTGATTTGTGACAGTGTGACGGCTCTGCCCCTCCAGGTTTGATTCACCCAGTGAGATTGTTTGTGCCTCCAGACTCACTTCCTCTGAAAGGTTCCTCAGCTCCTGTAAGCGTGTGTTTGTTCCTTCTCTCCAGAGGTTTTTGAGAAGCACCAGCATGAGCTGAGGATAGCTGGAGGTGCTGTGCGAGACCTGCTCTCTGGGAAGCGGCCTGAAGACGTGGACTTTGCCACCACGGCCACTCCAGAGGAGATGAAGCACATGTTCCAAAAAGCCGGCATCAGGATGATCAACAACAAAGGAGAGACGCATGGCACCATTACAGCAAGAGTAAGAGGCTGGTCTGTCTGAGCAGGCAGGATGCAGCTGTGTCCTACCTTCACTTTTGTATCAGTGTTTGGAAAAAAAACGTAAACTATCTGTGAGTCGAGGTCCTTTACTTAAATGATAATGTTGATATTTTTCATGCCTAGAATAAAAGGCAGCAATTAAAGAATAATAATAAAAAATAGATACATTCATAAAATACGTGACCACATACATTCTAAGATGCATTTGAAAGGTATACGCATATGAACATATACACACACAAAACGGGATTGTACAGAGAGACAGCAGCAGTGATACAAGATCGTTGGAGCAGCCAGTTGCATCATGGGAGGCTATTATAGAAAATGAGTCATTTTCTTCTTACACATGCAGTCTGATCGATCAAATAAGTGGGTCTGACGTCTTGCTTTAAAGAGGTTAATGGATCAGCCATCCTGATGGATTGTGGGAAAACATCACACAACAGATTCGCAGCCCAGCAAGACAAGAAGCTCAAACATTGATTTTTTATTTTAATGGAATATGTAAATAAGTTGCATCTGATGAGCAGATGTTGTGTGCTGGAGCATATGGCGCCATAAGGTTGTATAAATATAAAAAGCCTACAATGTTCTAACGGCATTATGGTAGCTTTACAGCTCGTGACAAAAGCTATTTATTTCATACTGCACTACTGGAAGTGAGAGTTTGTTCAGAATGAGGGACCATGTTGATGTCATTGAGGACATTATTATGTCTTTGCTGAGCCTCTCGTCATCTGTGTATTTTAACTTTTTATTTTTTTATTGTTATAGCTACACAATGAGAACTTCGAGGTGACCACGTTGCGCGTGGATGTTGAGACGGACGGACGTCATGCGGAGGTGGAGTTCACCACCGACTGGCAGAAAGACGCTGAGCGGAGAGACCTCACCATCAACTCCATGTTTTTAGGTATTTGTGTGTTTGTGCATGTGGTATCAGTTCAGGGGACATTGTCATTTATTTTATTACACTTGTATCAAAAATTGTTCACATGTTTTGTTGACCTTTTTTCCTTTTTTTTATAGGGCTTGATGGCACACTATACGACTATTTCAAAGGATACGAAGACCTGCAGAATCGTGAAGTTCGGTTTGTTGGCAGCGCTGAACAAAGAATCCAAGAGGACTACTTGAGAATACTGCGCTATTTTAGGTGGGCTTATTCTACTTTCCACTTAGCGAAAGACGAAAATCATTGTTTGTATTTGTCTGACCTGATTTGTTTGACCTGAACCGTCTCACTCCTAGGTTCTACGGCAGGGTGGCCCTGGAGCCTGACGGCCACCAGGCTGAGACGCTGGCTGCTATCAAGGAGAACGGTCGGGGACTTGCAGCCATATCAGGAGAACGAATTTGGATGGAGCTGAAGAAGATGGTTGTTGGTAACCACGCTGCTCATCTGCTGGAGCTGATGTACAGTCTGGAACTGGCTCAGTACATAGGTGAGAGGGGGAAGGGGGGTGGCAGGGAATGAAAGGATTTGAAAAGTATTTTTTCCTGGCATCGAAGGAGGAAAGGGGAAGGATAATATGGGACAGACCAAAAAAAAAAAGCCCCAGATATCAATATTCCAAATATGAAGCTGAAGCTGGAGCCAGGAGACAATTGGCTCAACTCAGCATGAAGACTACAAGCAGAGGGGGAAATGGGAAAACGTATTACGTGTTTTTTAAACATTAAGTAATTAGTCCAACCTTCAGTCTCACAGTCTTCGAGGAGCGTTGCCGCTAAATCCACAAGGGCTCAGGTCTGTCTGTCAATTTGTCATGTGCACGACGGCTCTCTCAGACATTTTGAGCCCTTTATGCACACTTTCTGTAAGTTGTCATTTCTGCAGATTTTGCCTGAGGGAATTGCCTCCAATTCATAGTGTTGTGGTGTTAAACAAAACCTGGTAAACAAGAAGGACAAACACATGGGTGTTCAGCCTGGCATGTATATATTAAGTGTGCTGCTGCGCCTAAATGTACAAAGAAACAATACATTGACAAGGGTTTAAGATGGTGTATTAAAAAAATACACAAAATCAGAGAAATGCAAGGATTGGCTTTATTACACACCTAGTTTATTCATCAACCAAAAACAAGTAAATTGATTAATTCACGATGACCTCTTGTCCATTCTTTAAGGAAAGAGACTGGAAGAAGTTAAAGTCTGGGATCAGTAATGTCAACGCTCAACAATTCTCAAGAACCGGACAATTTGGAGCTGTTTCCAAATGAGGAAGGATTCAATTTCCATCCTGGAGATGGAGAGGATTCAATGCCTCTTGATGATTGAACTCCTCTCAGGCTGTTTAGTAACCGCAGAAGACTTCTGCCAGGATCCCAATGCATGTCATCAGCAGTAAAATGTGTTTGTGTTCTGGAGTTGTCTGAAGTCCCTCCCGTCTCCGCACCTCCTCAGGTTTACCTCCAGATGGCAACGTGGAGGAGATGAAGCGAGTGTGGCAGAAAGCCAAAGACCACTCTCCCAAGCCCATGACCGTCCTGGCTGCTCTCTTCCGCCGCCCGGAGGAGGTGGAAAAGATGGACATCCGGCTGAAGGTGTCCAGGGAGGAGAAGACTCTGGCTCTGTTCCTGGTCAAACACCGGCGGGAGCTCCGCAAGAGCGAAGACGAGTCGGACAGCCTCAAACCCTTCACTGACTTCATCTTCGACGTAAGTCTCAGACTCCTCCAGTTGTCGGATGGCGATCGTTCTTGTGTTTTTATAGGATTAAAAAGGGAAGGAGAGATTTATCGTTGGGACACTTACCAGAACAATGCGGTCCTTGATAACACATGCTTTGAACTAGAGCCGAAACGATCGGTGGATTTAGCGATTAGTCGGTCAAAAGATTAATTCCCAACTATTTAAATAGTTGGATCAATCTATAATCTATCTTTTTTTTTTTTTTTTTAAGGAAAGATACAAAAGCTTGACTGTTTCCAGCTCAAATGTTAATATTTGCTTGTTTTCTTAGTCTTCTATGACGGTAAGCAGACAGAATGAGCTATTTAAAGACGTCACCTTGGGCTCTGTGAAAATGTGACAAACGATTGAGTGAAATAATCAGCAGATTAACCAACCGCAAAATGAATTGTGGTTACAGCCCCACTTTAAATGCAGGAATCGCACTCTTTAACTCGCCTCCTAACATCCATCACCCACATCGGATCACAACATGGTCCCTCTCATACTAACGTGGCCCGGTGGAACGCCTCCTGTGAAGTGTTTGTCCTCACTAACAAGGGATGAGTTCACAAAGACAAATCAGAATGGATTGTTTCTAAGTGCTTGGATCCAACAAATGTCTTTTTGAGTAATCCTATCTGCTTTTTTATTATTATTATTATTATTATTATTATGAGCAACAAGCACTTACCGCACTTTTCCGGCTGTCATTTATCTTAATAACAAGTATGTTATCTGTTTGTCAAAACTTAAGTTTTACATATATTTTAGTTTCACATCATCAGCCTTAGTTTAGTACTTTTCTCAAAACCGTTGATATCTTAGCTTAAATGAATTCCAAAGGATTCAGATGTGATCAGTTCAACGTTGCTCCAGACTGGATTCAGATTTTAAATAATTCTGTTGAGTTAGACAGAAGCAGGATGAGTGAAAGAAAGAGACATCTCTCTGCAGACTAACAGGAATCCTTCAAAGGCCTTGAAAATGTATTTTCACATTGGTCTTGTTATTATAGGTGAAGTGGTCCTGCATGTGTTCACACTGTTCATGAACACACAGAGTGTCTGTATTCATGTGTTTTTTTTTCTTTCCCCCCCTGTGCTCTTTGTACTGGCTCAGCTGGAAAAATGTGATATCACAAATTACTGTGAAGTGTGAACCAATCAGGATTCAGGAATGATGTAATCAAAGGGTGATGACAGTAAGGGGGATTTTCTGCTTCTGGTCGTCAGCCGCTGTCAATCAAATATGATCAGACAGCACTCACCAGATCAGCTGAGTGTTTAAGTGATGAAATCTAAATCAATAATACCTTAATTTACGTTGTTTTTTTTTTTTTTTACATTATGATTATTTTATGTTCTAGAAAAACACTTCAAATCTGAAACCAGATTTTCAGGGGCTTTAATTCATTCATTCTCACACCCGCTGTATGTTTTCAGAGCCGGGAGCTGGACTCTCAGAGTAAAGTGTGTGAGCTGCTGAAGTATCAAGGCGAGGACAAGCTGCTGGCAGAGCTCAGCAGGTGGTCCGTCCCTCGCTTCCCCGTCAGCGGTCACGATCTGAGGAGGCTTGGGGTCACGTCGGGCAAGGAGATCGGCGCCGCCTTACAGAAGCTCCGCGACATCTGGAAGAAGAGTCGTTACCAGATGGACAAAGACGAACTCCTCAGTTACATCAAGTCTTAACATGAGGAGGTAATTGGGCCTCATTTGCAGGTATTGATTGAGCAGATTGCTGCATATTGTCGAGAAAGGACACCGCAAGAACTGGGGAACGCGTAGCCGCCCGATGAATGCAATTTTGTTCTAAATAAGCCCGGTGCCACTTTTGTTGTCCTGCGACTCCATGTAAAGAGATCACACGCGATATACTCTCTGCAACACAGCTGTATGAGAAAATGTGTACAATGGCCGCTGATTTCACTAAATGTGTTATTACAGAGCTGGCTGCAAAATCCATTGGCTGAGCAGCTGTTATGTTCAGTTACTACAGAAGATACAAAATGTTAAAATAATAATGAAAAGCAGAAGTTTGGTTTTTTATTGTTTTGGTTTTCTCCTCAGTTTAACTGCGGTTGTGTATAATTTCTTTGCTGTGTTTTCTGTAAAGAAAGTTTGTTTGAAAAAAAAAAAAAAAGCTTCTACCTTTTTATTGAAAAGACTCTTTTTGTTGAAGTGCAGAATACAAAGCTCTATGTCTCCATCCTCTCCTCCTCCATGTGTTTTTGTCGCTGTAAGAAATCTGTTCTGTGGGCTGAGGTTGCTCCTCCTTCCTGAGACGAGGACATATAAAGCCCTCTGCTGTCCTTTACCAACACTGCAGTCTCTGCCTGGAGTCTCTCAACACTTGTTGCTCACTAAACTCCCACAAGTTTGTTTTTCCGAGGAGCTTCCGCCGGATTCACCTAGAATAGAACTGTGTTCAGCTCGCTGCGTTATTTGTTTAGAAAGCATGTCTTGGTTCATTGTTAACGTCAGTAACGCCACTTTGGGGAGTACACTTTCTGGGGATGAGCCGCGAGATGAGCGCTTGGCTCGGGTGGAGATAGCTCTTCTGTCCGTCATCTTCATCACCGCAGGACTCCTAAACTCCGGGCTCTTGTCGGTGCTGTGGAAGCGGAGGAAGCAGCTCTCCCGGATGCGCGTCTTCGTCTTCCACCTGAGCGTCGCCGATCTGGTGGTCACACTCTTCCAAGTTTGTCCCCAACTCATGTGGGACATCACCGACCGATTCGTCGGGCCCGACGTGCTGTGTCGCGTAGTGAAGTACCTGCAGGTGGTCGGGATGTTCGCCTCCAGTTACATGATCGTAGCGATGACCATAGACCGGTATCAAGCCATCTGCAACCCCATGGTGACTTTCCAGAAGCGCAGGGCGCGCTGGAACGGTCCGGTGTGCGCCGTCTGGTGCGTCTCGTTCATCGGCAGCCTGCCGCAGATCTTCATCTTCTCTCGGGTCGAGGTCGCTCCCGGTGTGTACGACTGCTGGGCGCAGTTCGTCAAGCCGTGGGGACCGAGAGCCTACGTGACCTGGACGACTCTGGTGATATTCGCTCTGCCCGTTCTCGTGGTGATCGTGTGCCAGGTGCGCATCTGCCACACCGTGCGCAGCAACTTTCACATGAAGACGCAGCACGTCGCGGAGGCGGCACCGGCGGGTCAGCCGCTGTCCTCCAGGGCCAGCAGCGTGGCGGGGGTGTCCAAGGCGAGGGTGAAGACGGTGAAGATGACCGTGGTCATCGTGCTCGCATACATCATCTGCTGGACGCCTTTCTTCACCGTGCAGCTCTGGTCCGTGTGGGACGTTGACGCGCCCACTCAGAGTAAGAGGACAGGGTTTGGGATCTCACTTGAAAAAACAGACACATTCTTACTGGGAATATTACATTTTTATTTTTCAAAACAAACATTCTGAGATGAGAATGCACTGCATGCCAAATCTATACTGTCATTTGGCATCAAATGTGATGATGAAAAACATTTTCAGAGGGAAAAAATTAGTCTATACTACTACTGCAAAAAGTATTTTAGTTGATTTAATGAATTTTGGAATCCTAATTCCCTGTGAATGAGTTTAGGTATTGTAGCATCTTCCTCTTCAAAAACATTTTCCACAATGTACATATTTATTTAATAATAATACTACTATTATTACTACTACTAATAAAAATATTAAGGGGTCATCTCCACGTGAACTCACACTGATAGAAAATAGTGCAATACATTAAGTAGATATTGTTATATATTCTCATTCCTTGAATTTAAAATGTGGGGAAATGGAGTTTAATTTATGACGCTTCAAAGTTAGAAATTGGTCCTTCGTAGTAAAAGGGCTCAAAATGTGAAACTTAAAGGCACAGTTGATTATTTTTCTCCCTTGCTCCTCTGTTGCTTCCAGCTGTTACCTTCACCATCTTGATGCTGCTGGCCAGTCTGAACAGCTGTGCGAACCCCTGCATTTACCTGCTGTTCAGTGGGAAGCTGCCCAAGACGCTTGTGGCCCTGGATTGTGCGAGTCAGCCCGATCGGAAGGAGTCCATCCTGGAGGAGGCCACCATGGTCAGCTCCCTTTACATCAGCCTCAAGAGTCTGTCGGATTGTAGATAAAGGTGCTGACGCCTCGGACGCTTATCTCCCCTCGAGCCTGCCTGGTTGAACTCATAGACTGTACAGATGGACGACGCGTGTCCGTTTCCTCCCACCGTGCAAAAAAGAAGCCAATACATCTTGGATACAGACGCTGCCATCTTGGGTTCTAGACGTCATTTGGAGTCGGAGTCTGCGCAGTATAGAGGTCAGGCACAAACACCGGCTCGTCCAAACGGTAGCGGTTAGCCCGGAAAGGCACCGCAACTTACCACAATATCTCCAGAAATACCTCTATGATGAAATTGAAGCATATTCTATTACATAGACTCTTGATTGGTGTTATTTGCGTGTCTGTTGACACGGATATGAAGACACACGCGAAGGTCAGACGGCCCTGGCTTCAGTGGAAATGTTGCATTTTAGCTTCACTTTTGGGCAGCTGTTATATTGTCCATCTTTATTTACAGTCTATGGTTGAACATGAAATGCTGTGTTGATATCTTGAGGACAAACATCACAGCAGAACTACAAGTCCCTGTAGTAACAGTTTATTATGGTTAGACCACATTGTGGAGATGAACAATCAATGAAAGGCTTTCATGTAGAAACTCACACACAAGTCCTTAGAGAGGACTATTGAGTGTATTGAGGTTTCTATGGAGTCACTTTTACATAACGGATACTTTTCAAATATGAAAAGATTTTTAAAGATCTCTTTAGCCATGTTGGGAAAAAAAAATTCTTAGCCATGGCTAAGATGATGGCGGTCTAACGATTGGTTGGTCGACCACTTGTTCCAGTTTGAAATACCTCAACAGCTACCGGATGGATTGCCGTGAAGTTTTGCAGATATTCATGTTCCCAAGAGGATGAATCCGGACAACATTGAGGATCTCCTTGGCTTTTCTCGTAGCGCTACCAGCAGATCAAAGTTTTCACTTATGGGTTGGCATAACATGTACAGATATTCATGGTTCCCAGAGGATGAATCCTACTGACTTTGTTGATCCCCAAACTTCTCCTCCGGCACCAACATGAGGTTGACGTCTGCGTTTTTGAGTGAAATGTCTTGACAACTATTGGATGGATTGCCATGGAATTTGTCTCAGGCATTTATGATCCTCAGAGGATGATTTTTAATAACTTCAGGGATCTCCTAACTCCCCCTCTAAGAGCATCATCAGGTCACATTTTTTTATTGGTCCATTTCTTTGGTTTATGACCAAATACCTGCAAAACTAATGACATTCCCATTTCTTACCAGCCTCAGCTGCGTTTAGCTCTACTCAGCAAATGTTAGCACGCTAACACAGAGAACTAAGATGGTGAGTTGGGTAAACGTTAGACCTGCTAAACATCCGCATGTTAGCATTGTTATTATGCAAATGTTTGCATGCTGACATTAGCACTCAGAGCAAAGCACCTGTGTACAGCCTCACAGAGCCGCTAGCATGGCTTTAGACTCCTATTTACTCTGTCAACAAATGGTATTTAGCCACAGGACAATATGGATCAGCTTATTTTTGCAGAAAGACAAATATTAACAAGAATCCTAAAATGGAGAGAACATTTGCATCTATTTCATTGAATGTAGTCTTTTTTTCCTCAAAGATTCATGTAACTGTGCTGTGTAATATGAAAGTGTTTGACTCAAATATAAGTGTTAAATATGTAATAGTTCACGTGTGTCGTACGTCCTCTGAACGTGATTCTTCAGTCTACTTTAATTCTATGTATACGATCATATGTACGATAATGCTAGATATCTGTTGGTTATTGGTTTAAATAGTCAGATGTCACACAACAGATGGGTTTGTGTTAAATATCTTCAAATATGCTGCACGATGCTCGGTGATCAATGTCACAACATGTTTACATTCTTCCAAGTCTTTTTCCTCTCCACCTTTATGGAGCCATGGTCTCTGAGGTGTTGGCAAATAAACTGACTTTTCGCATGTCTGTCTTCTTGTTTAAAAGGAATGTCCCTTTGAATAAAGTTGTACATATTGAAAGGGTTCAAACATACTGACTTCTGTTAGTCTGCGCTTTCTCTTGTTTTTCCTCTGCAGTAGGACACCTGGAAGTTTACTAATCCTCCATCTGGAGAAAGGGAACATGAGGATATTGTCAGGTGACAGACGAGCAGGAAACATGTTTTATTAGACAAATTGAATTTAACAAGAGCAATCCTCAAGAAAAAAGTGTTATAACTTTGGATTGCATGCAAATTACTGTGTTGCTATTTAGTACAAATGAAAGACTTACTGAGTACTTTGGTTCAGACACAGGAAGAAGTTTAGAGCAAACCTAGAAATTAATTTCACAATAATAATTAGATGAGCAATTTCCTCCGTGGGGACTTTCAATGCCTCAAATCCAGCATAAAATCACCCAGAGACTTGCTTTGTGTCATGTCTGTCTCAGTCACCACAATGTATTTTTCTTTGAGGAGAAGCCACTTCCCTGTTAGGTATACACACAGAGGCTAATCGAATGGAATTAGGGATTTCTTTTGTCCCATTTCTGAGTGCTTTTTCATTTTCAATTTCCATTTGAAGTCATTTTTAACAGACGAGGCATAGTAATAAGTGAGATGTTTACCGTCTCTAATGATGACCAGCTGTGTGTGGATGGAAAGGTGTCTATGTAGGAAACAGCTTGTGCCGACGTTTAAATCCAATCAGCAGTGACATACCACCATTTAGAACATGTTGTACGTACTATAGCTGGAACCTACAATGTCTGAGAACACTGGATTCAAAACACATTTACGGGCTTGCACTGTTATTTCGCAAGAGCCTCACTCTTCGTAAAATGCTTCCATATCACACTGGGTAAAGTTAAATAGTTAAAGAAAAAAATATATATTTGTATTTATTCTGAGACAACTGCATTTGTAATATCTGTGACAGTTAGCTCAATGTTGACTGAGCATGTCTGGTAACGTCTGTTTACACACTGCAACGATGACTTACAGCCATAATCTTCAGTAGACAGCTGGTAGACTGTTAATTAATATGACAATGCAATATATAACTTATTTTTGGATAACAATGGAGTACTATAGCACAAACGCATAAGTAAGACAAGAATGTGCTACGCGGACACAATTGATTGGTGGGATGAATATACTGTTGTTTCTATTTCAATGGAGTTTATTAATAAGAATAAAAAGACAACTGTGATCAACATGTAACGCCGGATACAAGTGGAACCTCTTAAATCAAGTCTCTACACAAAAGCTGTAAAAAGTTTGTTTCAACCAATAATTCTGTCGAAATGCAAGTCTATATTAGCAGTCACGATCAGAAGAAAATATACCTCGCACTCTTTAATTATGAACGGTATGTGGAAGCACGCCCTACGTCTGTGGTCAAAAAGCAATTTACTGAGGCTTAAAGATGATGCGTGTTCAATTGCAAATGATTCCTGAATGTGTCACTGCTATCAACATAAGAGGCCTCTAATCTCTAATATATACTATATGCTTTTATTATTCCTCGTATAGATCAGGAAAAAAAAAAGTGCATCAATACAGATGGAAATGAGAGCCGCTGTCAACGCTAGAAACGTTGGCTGATTTCTAAATAGACACCTGTTGATATGAAGCACATTCAAAATGACATAAGCATGAAGAAGTTAGTTTATTCAGGCATGCAAGGGCTGTCAATTTGTGATGAATTAATATGAACCAGAAAGTGTTGCCATGTTTTCATAACACCAAACTCATCTGCAGCTGATGTTCACAACATGTTCTGATGCGCTTGAATATATAAACATTTTGTGCGAGTGCAAATGTGTCACATCTCGAATCCCGCAGTTGTTTGAAACACTGAATTGTAAATCATGAACAGGGTCCTCAATACCGTATTCATTATTCTCCACGCATGGACCTCCTCTGTGCAGAAACGACGATAGCGAGCAATGTTTCACAGTGTAAAGACTTTGCTGCCATTCGTGCCGAACTTCATCCTGAAAGTCAATAAACACGACAAACACATGCAGAACACATGTTGATTAGCGTCCGGAAAGATAAGCTGCGCATTTCATGCTGAGGAAGCGTTGATTAGCATGCCATAAATAATCAAACGGCTGTCTATTGAAACGACATGACTCACGGCACATGATGCATATTTCCCATATTGGATGATTGGATTGTTTACACTAAAGACACATCATTCAACAACAGACATGGGGGTAAAAATACACCAAAGCTGCTGTTGTACAGATGTTTGACTGAGGGGCTTTAACGTCGCGCAAGACTGAATTTCTCATGACATTTTTTAAGAGGTTGCAAAGATGAATAAAGACCGGTATAATTCATGGTCCTGACCTCGGCTTAATTAAAATGAAGCGGGGCTTTGAGCTCATGATGGCTTCCAGTCCCAGGAATAGGTCTGACTCCTCATTATCTGCCGGGTCTGAGGGATGTGTTCATTTATCAGAGCTGGTAGGCCCAGATGTAGAGACTCTGAAGTGTTTCTACATGTAGCTTTGAGCTCAGGAAAGGTTGGGAAGTTACCAGCGCGAGCACGACTATATTTCACAAAAGCGGTGTCCTGTTTTATTGGTTCACAACAGTAACTGTAGTCGACGCTGACCGGCGTATACACGTTGCCATGACAACACCGGAAGTGGAGTTACGCGATTTGTATTATTATTTAGTTTATTTCTGCAATTGTAATGCATTACGTTTACTGTAATTTCAGGTACCTTGTGTTAAACTCGTAACCGTTTTGTCCTTGTTTTACTCATGATAGATGAGCTTTTGTTGTTGTAACGTGACCATTAACCCGGAAGTTAAGCGGAGCTCAGAAAGACGAGAAATGGCGGGTGAAAACAGCGAACTTTTTCTTTCCCTTATGTTATTCTACTACTGGTCTATCAGGCGAACACGGTAAAGTGTATTAAGTTAACTCATTAAAGTACTGTTATACTTGTTGTAGGTGATGAGAGACAGAGTATTTGTTTC
This sequence comes from Cebidichthys violaceus, assembly GCF_023349555.1. Taxonomy (NCBI): domain Eukaryota; kingdom Metazoa; phylum Chordata; class Actinopteri; order Perciformes; family Stichaeidae; genus Cebidichthys; species Cebidichthys violaceus. Next base: position 356,414 of record NW_027176297.1, read on the forward strand.
TTTGTTGTTTGTACATGAAGCTGTTTTGTGTCTTCTAGTTTTCACGGTGTTCCATGAGAGGACAATAATAAACGTGAACATCAGTAAGAAGCGTGGACTCTTTTATGACCAGTGTGGATACAGTAACTGACCACTTGTTAGGCTCCACCTCCCTTAGTTGCTGTTGCTATATGTCTGTCAAGCTTTCTGTTCACATATTATGCAGTTTACAATGATAAATATAAAATGTAAATAAATAGACATTTTGATTACACTCACAGTATGATATCGTGCCAAAAGACTGAGGCTAAACACGTCCCAGTGCCAAAAGTCACCATTTAAAAGGTGCGAGACACGAGGATTGGAGCATTTGGATTGCCCCTAAACGGCTCAACATGGCGGCGCCTGAGCCAGCGGCTCAAAGCTAACTGTGCTAACAGCTGAAACTACGGCAAACAAGCCGCAGAGCACACAGTGTTCTGCAGCAAAAGTAAGAAGAAACACACAGACAGACACACAGACAGACAGACATGGAAAGGAATGCACAACAACAAGAGGAGGTGAAGGTGGGGATGAGGAGACAGACACAGTGGGAGGGTTAGAGGATGACGAGAGAGTGGGCCGGAAAACTTCAGAGGCACTTCAATCAGCAGCATGTAGCAGATGTTGCGCAATAGAATACATAAGTGAGGTGAAAAAAAAAAAAAAGACTGGTGCCCGTTATCTTTTCCCTTCAAAGCAGCTTCATGGTGCTTTGGCTTGTGCTCCGGGTTTGTATGTTGGAAAACAATTCGGAACAAGTTGCATTTATTTCAATGTTCACATCTTTTCTGAAGAATGAATGAATGAATGGTGAACCCACCAAGTAGATAGTAAGTGTAGGGTCACCCACCTAAATTTGTTAACTCAACTCCCAGGGGTTGGTGAAGTGGCTGTTTATCAGAGCGGGGTGAACTCCATTTTGCTTTCGGTGCACAGTGTGCAGACATGAGTGCAGGCAGGGCATAGTGCTCCATGTCCGAGTCCAACAGGAAGACCCAAGGAAGTGCAGAATCGAGCGCGAGCTCCTGAGATCTACGGGACATTTTTATTAACTAATGCCATCAAGCTCACCGCATCCAATGGACCGATTGCGACGCTCTGTAAGTAGATAATGCTGGTGTCAACATTCACATGCATGCGGCTTTGCGTTTTCCGAGGTGAATACTCTTCAGCCTCTGAAACATGTTGATAATTTGTTGTTGTTTTGTTTTTTTTTGTTTTTTTTGGGGGGGGGGGGGGAATCAAATTTTTCCCCCCAAATATCTTCATTGACCCTGCTGAGCCGTCGCTCATTCATTCACTCTGCATGTCACTAACTCTCTTGTCATTCCAGAACCGGCCACTCTCTCCTGTTCCGCTGACCCCGCCTTCATTTGGGTATAAATTAAATGTTTAGTGGGAATGCTTGTTGAAGGGTAAAATCACTTCAGCAACAACAACAAAAAAAAAAAAGCTGTTATGACTTCAACACAACAATGTGAATGTCCTGGAGGGGCAATTCACTCGAACGTCCGTGGAAGGAGAATTTCGCTTCACTCACTTTAGCAGCTGTGCAAAGAATAGTGAGGAAAAAGCAGAGGTGATAGAGACCTGTCCACTGTATTCAAATATTTATTTACCCGAATGTGTATAAGATTTAGAAAGTATTCTTCGATCTGTTAGAGAAATCACAATGGGAAGTTCAACTAGGTTAAATACTTTTTTACAGGCTTTTGTATACGAGGAGGAAGACACAGAGCTGTACTGACATCCTGTTGTCTCTTCCAGGTCTTGTACCTCAGCCAGAACATCAGGGGACAATCATCACAAGCTCTCAGAGGCAACGTTTAGAGTAATGTCAGCGGCTGAATGAGAGAAGGCACTAGGAGATGGGTCTGTTGGTGGATATTGACTAGGAGAATGTTTGCTGCCTTGACGTCAGGCAAGCTGAGAGTCGTTGATTAAAAAACGACCTCAGGACTTGCATGAAAGAACCGTCTCGTAGCACGGTGAATTTTTTAGCTGCATCTAACCTCTTTTTCAACAGACAATTTGTACATTTTGTCAATTGAATAAAATGGATACAAATCATTAGAAGATACAAAACATAAAGCATTTCAAATATATTAAAAAGATATTAAAAACATTCTTTTTATTTCTCTATACATCACAGATTCCATTGCAAATATTGATCTGGAGCAAACAAGCTTCACCTAATCTACCATTTGATGACTTCTCAAACTGACTGGATCTAACATCATTGTGTTAAGAGCGAGGCAATATTGATGCTGATCTTGTCAGAGCACAAGAGAGAATAGATGATCAATACCAGAACAGCATAGAGATTTTTTGTACCACACTCGAGTGTAGACTTAACGAGACCCATAGCTGTGTCTGACGCTGTGATGTATTCCAAATGAGATTCATTCAGCTTCATTTATCATTTTTTTTATCTACATACCTGAAAGCCGTATAATCGTAAAGGGAACACTTTTCTTACACTGGGGTCTCATGAAAAAATAATGGAAGTCACTCTCTATTTTACTGTCACCCACATATTCATTGTTGTTAATTATACATAACTATTCCAGCACTGTGGAGGATTAATTTACCAGTAAAGTAAAGTCAAAGTTTTCCAACAAGTGAAGGAGGAATCCCATTATTATGAGCTACAAGTTCCGCCGCCTAAGATTATTTTAAAAGAAGCCTTCTTAGCACCAAAAGATAAAAGTCGTATACAGACTACAGCTGCTTTCTTCTCTTCTGGAAATCAATAATTCTACAGTCTTTAATTTGAACAAATAGTCCCTGAAAGTCCCGTGGGGCCAGTGATTATAAATCAATAACATAAGGCTGTTGTTATGTATGGTGTCCCACTAGGATCAATATTAAGTCCCCTTTAATTACTACGGCTACTGAAAATTCCTGGTTCTTACTGGTGAGCAGGTGTGGATTCACTTTTAGTAATCAAGCAGTAAAACCTGACACCTGTGATGCAGGTGTTTTGTGTCTCTAATTAATGACACAAAATACACGAGTGAAGTATAGCTGCAAATACCCGGGGGGGGGGGGGGGGGGGTAGTCCTCGTCCAATAGGAACACGTCGGTGCTGGTCAGAATCAAAGTCCTGGGCTGGAGTACCGGAGACGGACCAGAGCCAGAAACGGAGGAGGAGTGGCCTGAGAGAGTGGAGCCTTGGCTGGGCAGACTGCCGGGAATTTGGACCTGAAGGAAAGAATAATGACTATTTTAGGTTAAAAATAGCAAATCTAAACAGGACCAGACCAGCTAAGACCTCACCAGTTTGCATACAGAGCCAACAGATCAACAGAGGAGGCTGTCCCCACTGCCCTCACACGTGTTGAAATCAACAACACCTACCTACCTCAGTACAACAAAGGACCTGATCAAAATCTGACATGGTCATCACACATCCTGGAGCTTCTTCCTCAGGCTGTGAAACACCTAAATTCATCCTCCGTCCACCAAATATATTATTTTTTTGTGTTTTTCTTATGAAGCAAAGTGGAAGTACAAACCGCATTTTTGTTGCACAACCCTGTTGTAAAATGAACCCTTGGACGATGAACCAAACAGTGACTCATTTACACATTCAGCTGCGTTTGTGTTCACATGACGAATTATAGACCAATATTCACTCTCCTTTAGATCTGGTTTGGTGTCCTTACTCCTGTAAAAAAAGAAACATCTGTCTCTTCAGCTGTTAAATGTTTAGCTTTCCTCACCAGCAGCAGCCAAACATAACATTAGATCTGTGAGAGTGATAACCAAAATGATGTAAAACGTTCAAGTGATATTAAAATATAAGTTACTGATGCACACAGAAAAATAATGGTTCTTTAAAAGGCAGATATATACACACACACACACACACACACACACACACACACACACACGTATATATGTAAATATGCGCCACGTCGCCGCCCCTCGACAAATTCTTACAATCTTCACAATGAAGTATTATCAAGGTCTTAAAACTTTTCTGACAACATTTGGGAGGGATCTGATTAATCTGTGAGGAGCAAGATGTCAAAGTACAAAACGTACAACTTCCAGTTGCCACTAAGTGGTGCTATTACTATGATTTTAAATTGTCATATAGATGTGTTCTGAGTCAGGATTTTATGACAGAGATTTGGAGTAGATTAGACAATGTACAGCCGAGTTACAACAACTTCCTCTTTCATGGCGAATGGTGTTTTTTTGCCACAATGCCACAAATACATAGTTCGGTAACTTTTTGATCTTTGAGTAAATTTTCACTGTCAAGGTCTCAAGAGCTTACTGACCAAATATGAAGTCAATCAGGTTAAGTCTCTAGGAGGAGTTCGTGAAAGTAGGGCTCCTTGAAATGGTCCAAAAACGTCATGAAATTCAAAATGGCCGACTTCCTCTTTAGTTTAGTGAAAAATTCCAAGAGGAGATATATATATATATATATATATATATATATATATATATATATATATATATATATATATAATTTTTTATTGTAAATGAAAACAAAAAAAGCAGGTTTGTCATATTCGGTTTGATTGTAAAAAAGTGATTAAACTCATTAGCAAGACCAGCTGAGGTGGTGATGTCATCAAGTATGCTGCTGTTCCAATTGCAGAATGACTGTACTGTGTCCTCCTCTAATTGAGTCTGGACTTCCAAGTACACAAGTCCGTACTTGGTAATGACAAAGGCCCTGATTCACTTTCCTTTCCCTCATTAGAGCAATCAGCTCAGAGGTTTCAGCTGGGCAGCAATCATTGGTCAGACTGCCCTGCTGACCATCGGTTTTGTAGTCTTTTACTGGATGCCATGTTGGTTTGTAGTCCTTAATGTATCCATGGGGATGGAATGTATTTGTACATGCATCAGGCCACAGAATTCTGTGACATCATCAACGGAACCCGGCTTTGATGTCACAGAACAAAGGCACTGGCTTTGATAGAGAATTTTGCTTTTTGTACTGGGTACTTCTCTTCTCATCATGTCTGGTACATACATTACAATGGCTTTTTTTACTAAGATAAGAAACAGGAATAAAGATCCTCAGGGCTCTGAAGGACTTCCCCAACAAGTAAATAATCTGAAAGAGGCTCTCACTCAAGATAACAATGAGAACAGCAGTCTGAGAAAGCAGCTCAGTGACCTGCAGGAATTTCAGAAACAATCCCTGAACCAACACGGCTTGGACACACTTCAGGCTGAGCACCAGAGGATGGTGAACAAGATGGTGGAACAGATCCAACAGAGGGACTCTGAGATCCTTGATCTCATTCAAGAGAAGGGGGGTCTCTCTCAGAGGCTAGCAGAGACCCAAAATCACCTGAGCAGTGAAAGAGCTGAACATGAGACCCTCCAGGCGAAATTCAACGCTCTGGATGAAAAGACCGCCAACGACCTGGAGCTGAACCAACACAACTTGTACACACTTAAGGCTGAGCACCAGTGGAAGGTGAAAAAGATGGTGAAAAAGATCCAACAGAGGGACTATAAGATCCTTGATCTCATTCAAGAGAAGGGGGGTCTCTCTCAGAGGCTAGCAGAGACCCAAAATCACCTGAGCAGCGAAAGAGCTGAACATGAGACCCTCCAGGCGAAATTCAACGCTCTGGACGAAAAGACCGCCAAAGACCTGGACCTGAACCAACACGGCTTGGACACACTTCAGGCTGAGCACCAGAGGAAGGTGAACAAGATGGTGGAACAGATCCAACAGAGGGACTCTGAGATCCTTGATCTCATTCAAGAGAAGGGGGGTCTCTCTCAGAGGCTAGCAGAGACCCAAAATCACCTGAGCAGCGAAGGAGCTGAACATGAGACCCTCCAGGCGAAATCCAACGCTCTGGATGAAAAGACCGCCAAAGACCTGGACCTGAACCAACACGGCTTGGACACACTTCAGGCTGAGCACCAGAGGAAGGTGAACAAGATGGTGAAACAGATCCAACAGAGGGACTCTGAGATCCTTGATCTCATTCAAGAGAAGGGGGGTCTCTCTCAGAGGCTAGCAGAGACCCAAAATCACCTGAGCAGCGAAGGAGCTGAACATCAGACCCTCCAGGCGAAATTCAACGCTCTGGACGAAAAGACCGCCAAAGACCTGGACTTAAACCAACACGGCTTGGACACACTTCAGTGTCTTCAGTGCCAGGAAAAGGTGAACCAGATGGTTAAACAGATCCAGCAGAGGGACTCTGACATCCTGGAGCTCAGGAAGACAAAAGAAAGTCTCTCTGAGAAGCTCAGAGAGGCAAAAGACCTGGAGAAGTCCTTCAAGGACCTGGTGCAGAAAGAAAAGGCCGAATACTCCAGAATGACATTTTGTCCGACCCACCACAAAACCATCGAAAAAAAGTTCAAAATCGAGCTGGCCAAAAACCAAGAGTTGAGAAAGAAATTAAAAAAGGTGGAGGACAAGAGGAAGGACCTGGACGAAAGTCCAGGTTCTTCCTCTCGTCCACCTTTTTCTTGTCGTCCACTTTCTTCACTGTACCAGGTGAAGGACCAGGGGAAAACCCTAAAAATTTTGGAGGAAATCAGGATCCTAGAGAACATCTGCCTACAACTAAAGACGAAAACCAGAGGCATCTTTGGTAAGAAGATGGGCGATCATAAGTTAGAGCTGGACAAGATGAAGATGAAAATGTACGCAAAGGAGAAAGAAATACTGGGGATGGAAAAGAGGAATAACCTGGACGAAACCATAGATCTGATGGAGGAAATCAGGATCCTAGAGAACATCTGTCTACAACTAAAGAAGGAAACCAGAGGCGTCTTCAGTAAGAAGATGGGCGATCGTCAGTCAGAGTTGTGCAGGATGAAGATGAAAATGTTCAAAAAGGAGAGAGAAAGACGGGAGAAGGAAAAGAAAGAGAGGCAGAAGGATTAGGAGTCAGAAAACCCCTAAATGAGGTTGATATTGATTATCAACCTCATTTAGGCCCCCTCCTCATTCAGTGTGACACTGAATAAGGAGGGAGGGCAGGAGACAACCTCCCCTTTCTCACCCGCCCATCTCTCACATTATCAACGTCATTTAGGGGTCCCCCCCCTCCAATTCAGTGTGACACTGAATGAGGGGCCTCACATTATCAACGTCATTTAGGGGTCCCCCCCTCCAATTCAGTGTGACACTGAATGAGGGGCCTCACATTATCAACGTCATTTAGGGGTCAGGAGAAAACCCCTAAATGAGGTTGATAGTTCATTTAGGGCCCCCCCCCCCCCCATTCAGTGTCACACTGAATGGGGGGGGAGGGAGCAAGAGAAAACCTCTAAATGAGGTTGATATTGATTATCAACCTCATTTAGGCCCCCTTCTCATTCAGTGTGACACTGAAGGGGGGGGGGGGGAGCAAGAGAAAACCCCTAAATGAGGTTGATATTGATTATCAACCTCATTTAGGCCCCCTTCTCATTCAGTGTGACACTGAAGGGGGGGGGGGGGAGCAAGAGAAAACCCCTAAATGAGGTTGATATTGATTATCAACCTTATTTAGGCCCCCTCCTCATTCAGTGTGACACTGAATGGGGGGGGGGAGCAAGAGAAAATCCCTAAATGAGGTTGATATTGATTATCAACCTCATTTAGGCCCCCTCCTCATTCAGTGTGACACTGAATGGGGGGGGGGGGGGGGGGGGGGGGGAGCAAGAGAAAACCTCTAAATGAAACAAAAAAAAAAAAAAAAAAAAAAAAAAAAAAAAAAAAAAAAAAAAAAAAAAAAAAAAAAAAAAAAAAAAAAAAAAAAGAAAAAAAAAAAAAAAAAAAAAAAAAAAAAAAGAAAAAAAAAACAAAAAAAAAAAAAAAAAAAAAAAAAAAAAAAAAAAAAATAAAAAAAAAAAAGAAAAAAAAAAAAAAAAAAAAAAAAAAAAAAAAAAAAAAAAAAAAAAAAAAAAAAAAAAAAAAAAAAAAAAAAAAAAAAAAAAAAAAAAAAAAAAAAAATAAAAAAAAAAAAAAAAAAAAAAAAAAAAAAAA